>NC_081803.1:2522500-2862372 GCF_963082965.1 Carassius carassius
TAGTATGCCAAGAGCAAAGAGAAAGAAATCGAAGAGAAGAGTACTTGGCCATGCGCGAACGCACTGAACGCAGTCTAAGCACATAGACGCTTACTTTAAGCGAAGAGGAGAGATTCGCAATTGCACTGACTGAACACGTTTTAAGTGCAGGCATACTCTCTGAGCGAGCCCAGAGAAAATTCTTACAAGAGCAAAGTGTATCTGAGAGCAGAGAGATTCGCGCTCCGCACATTATATTAATGTACTTTCGCGCTACAATTAAGCGCTCTCGACATTTGACAGGGAAATAACGCCATATCGCCGCTGTGGTGAATCTACGGTGCCATCGAGCAGGGCGAAGGAGTCTGGCTCCGGGGACGGACGAACTCACTCCAGCCCACCGCCTTGAGCGTCCTCTGCATTAATCGTGCAGCCCTAATCAAAAGGCATGTCTTATTAACTGAAATTGATTGATTTAACAATACAATTTAACAACAATTAAATGTTTATTTAAATTTTACTAAAATAAATACCTTTTTTTTTAAATGTGCGGCCTTATGAAAATGGTTTAATTTTTTCTTAATTGTAGTTAAATTGTAGTGTTTTCCTTTTTAATTGTTAAGGTGTAATAATAAAAAAGCACGATTAATTGAAATAATAACAATTGATTACAAATGTAACAAACATAAAACTTTAAGGCACTATGAAATCCTTAATTATAATTTTTTTCCAAATTCAGTGTTTTGTTTAAATTTTTTTTTCTGTATTAAACAATATTGTTTTATTACATTTCAAAAAGCATGTCTAATCAATTTAATTCATAAAACTTTTCCATAAAACAGCCCAAAACAAAGATAAAAAAAATTCACAATAATTTCTATTGCAAAACAGCTTAGTATAAATCACTACAATTGTAATAATAATTAATAAAGTATTCAAAATTCTATATATAAACTAGGGCTGTCAAAATTGCTCAAAATTGACGTTCGAATATTCCCTCTAAAAAATACATGAATATTCAAACTATTCGAACATCTGGTAGCGCATGTTGTCAATGACGCGCATTACGTCAATAACAGGCAAAAATAATACAAAGAGACATAACTACTTGTATAGATAGTCTATTTAAGTTTAAACATATATGACAACGTATTACCTAGACAAAAACAAGGAAATCAATTAATGGCCAAGATTGCAGACCTCACGCTCTCTCACCCTCACGTTCTCTGCGCATAATGGTTTAAATGAACAAACACATTTTTGTGCAAGCAATTTAAGGTCACGACTGTTGTCCCAAATATAGCAGGCTTCATTCAGTGACTGAAACAAATATTATTAATATTAATTGAAGTTTTACAGCATATAGAACTGACATTGAATGCGCCGAGCGAGCTGTGCTGTGGTAAACATGGAACTTTTCCTTGACATGAAACGATAAATAATCAAACCTCGGATCCATTGCTTGACAGAACTCCCCGAAGCGTGCCCCATCCGCGATACTGATCGGTCTCATGTCCTTAAAAATGAACGAAATTATTTTATCCATTATGGCCTCTTGTCGTGTTGCAGACAAAGAGCTTGCGGCGAGCGATGCAAAGTAACGTTAAGTGTCAAGACGTGACTGTTTAGCTGGAGTTCCACACATTATGCCATGCTCATTCGGGTGCACATTTTTGAGATGTGACCTCATGTTGCTAGTTGTCGAATGGTATGCTAACTTTATCTTACTTGCATACAACAATCTCGCGGGTCAACAATTTTACCTCATTTTCTCTGCTGCGGTCGAGTTGGGCTCTGCACTTGCTGCCATCTTCCATGAAGTCGCGTCAACTTTCAGCAGTGATGCTGTGCCAGACAGTGCGACTCCTGTGAGGCTGTGACCTGTCCCTGAACCCTCAGGCGCGCTAGCGCGCCCACTCGCAAAGCAGACAGCCACGCCTCTACTACCGCGGGCCTTTTTTTCCACATTTTTTTTTTAAATTCGAATATTAATTTTCACCTTCGAAATTCGTTTTTTAATAATTACACTCAGAAAAAAAGGTACAAAACTTTCACTGGTGTGGGATCCTTTCAAAAGATACTAATGTGTTCACTTTAGGTACTAATATTACTCATTTGAACTATTAAAGTAATAATATGTACATTTACAGTACTAATATGTTTATGGTACTAATATTTAGGGGTATAAAAGGTACAAAGGTGTGTCGAATAGCCTTTGTATCTTATATTTCACTCCAGTGACAGTTTTGTACCTTTCTGAGATTGTAGTTTGTATGTAGCTCTGGGTCTTTATGATAGTCTGGTCTGTAGATATGGCTCGGGTCTGTTGTATGTGTGTTTGTTGGTGCAGAGGCCATGTGGTGTTCATTACTGTTGGCTTGCTGTGCTGCATCGCTCCTTAGAGACCGTCGCATCCTCTCTGAGCGCTCCATCGCATGGCATGCGTCACATGACACTGTCAGCACCAATAGGACGTAAAACCATATTTTCCCATGCACTGCAAATTGCTAAATTATCCATGCCTGTTTATAAGCCTCCAGAGAGTAAATGCCTGGAATGAAAAGAGAAGAAATTGCAGTTTATAAAAGGGACACATAGAAGCGTTTGTGGGTTTGTACGGGCTCTGCATAATCTGAGCGTTGCTGGAAGTGTAGTTGAGCGCTGTCTTGTCTTCTGTTCCTCATCCATCTAGCTCTTACACACACTCTGTAGACGTCTTAACGTCAGCTGTGCTGATTGCAACAGGATATGACTGTCATTGTCTGCCAGTGTGTTAAAAGGGAAGCCCTCGACCTCCGCCCCGGACCGCTTGCATTGGAGCCGAGCACGCCCATTTCCCTCCGCAGGGCGACGTCAGCAGCGTGTGTTTGTTTTGACTGATAAGAGCAGGCCTCTGGAGAGCAGCGTGTTCTTATTCACTATCACTGTCGGCACAAACTTTCCACAACAACCAAAGCTTAGCCGTTGTGGAAGTAGAGCTGCCACGGCTGTTACAACAGTTTCACTAGTGCTTTTGTAGCGTTGCTTTCAGAAAGTGATGCTTGATGGTTTTCTGTGGATCTGTAAGGAGATGTCTTGCAAAAAGGTTCTAGTCTTCTTTTCCATCATTTCTTTGCAAACAAGCAGGGACTGTTGAGCTTGAAAAAGTGTCAAAATACAACATAGAAAGCACAGTAAAACTAGCCCACAGTGTTCTACCTTTCATTCAACTTTTGGGTAATTAAATCAACTTCTTTGTCTAGACCAGGGTTATAACTGTTAACTAAAACTAAAACCATAAAAAAAATGCATTCAAGAATTGAAGTGAAATAAATGTTAGCTGACATCAATTTTTTTTAAAATAAATAAATCAAGGCAACATTACTCATATTTATTTAAATTTGAACTGAAACAGCTAATAACTAATAAATTAATTAATAAAAAATTAACAAACAACAATTAAAGTATAAAAAAATGAATTTAAATGTTTACAGTAACTATAATAATAGCAGTGTTACTAATACTTTAAGTGTTTTTTTAACCAACTTCATAATTTGGATTCTGAGAAATTTTGGCAACTTCTTCTTCATTTTTCAGTTTAACTAATACATGTCAGTGATTTTTTTATTTATTTATTTTTTCAGATCTGTTCATTTTAGTGTTATCACGGTACCAAAATTTCAATATTCGGTACCGATACCAGTGAAAATCCACGGTTCTCGGTACCAATTTCGGTACCAAAGCAAAACACAAAAATATGCTAATTAAAAAAAAAACTTTTTAGCATTAAAAATAAAACCAATGCCATTCTTTATACTTATTTACAACTATGTTTAAAGTTTTTCTACAAGTTATATAATTATGAAAAACAGTAAACAAGTTTCACCCAAATTTAATTTGTCTTTTAATTTATGAAATTTAAACTATTAAAATTAAAACATGTAAGAAATATTGTGATTTATTTCTTTAAAAAATAAAGTTTTATAAATTTTTTCAACAGTAGTAGCAGTATCACATACATTTTACTAAATAATAGTAATATTTCTAGCACAATGCCTTTATGTAAAAATTAACGTTTAGGCCTAATGAATGCATATTTGTCATTTTAACTGAACTTAAGACTGGTGGTGATGCTTAAGATATTTTTGGTCATTGATGGTTTCTGTAAAAAAAAAAGTAATAGATAATATTAATTATTATTCATATTAATTATTAAAAGATAATACTACTACTAATCCTACTATCATACTAATGTATATCCAATGCACTATGAATTGATGAGCTGCTGGGTTCATGAATATTAATCACGTTGTCTGCGTTCGGTCAAAATGATTTGCTGAAATCAAAACAGGGACGGTACTAAATCAGCGCCAGCCAATGAAATTGCCATTTGCGCATTAGCTCCGCCCATTACCGGAAAAAACCGGTATGTCTTCTGCTTGTTCAAAAATGAATATGAATAATTCTAAATGAACTCCATTATTTTGACAGGAAAAGACAATAAAGAATAGTTTACATATAGCGTGTCGATTCAGCGTGGTAAGACTCTCGCTCTCTCTCTCTTTTGCATGTGTGAGAAACTGAAAAGATCGCTTGATGGAGAGAGAACTCTGAAGCTCAGATGCTGAAATTAATGCAAGCATCACGTGCTTCAGTCTATGTAGTAAACAAACCCGCACGTCTCTGCCATTCATTAATTCACACAGAGACGCGCAGAACACAGATTCATATTTCAAACTTTTGCGGCTCAACATTTACAGATACTGGTCCATATGGAGATTTGATTTGATTAATTTATGCTAACTTTGACAAATTCTATGACTGTCCATATTAAAATGTAAGTTTCATTTTCATGACTGGATTTTGAGATTCCGTCCTCGTTTTCTTCTTCGCGGAAATCATAGCGATGAACCGGGTTTGAACAGGACCTCGGTACTACCGGTACTTAAAGAAACCTGGTACCGTCACATTTACATTTTTTTAGTACCGACTTGGTACCGAAGTACCGGGTCTTTTGACAACACTATAGTTCATTTAATTCAAAAATAATTTAAAAAGTGTATTTTCTTAAATTCAACCTTTTTTTAGGGTGAACATGTTTTTCATTTGTAAATAATTAAATGATTATTATTTTTTATTATTACTTTATTATTTAAGTTAATTTTCATATTTTTGGGGGGCATAAACAGTCCTTACGTCATAATTAAGAAATACAATCTTTGAAAAGAAACCATGTAGTTCACTATAATATTTTGTTATCTCTCTGAGAAAAAAAATGAAGCTGTTTTACTAAATTTATTTGGAGAAAAAAAAAAGAAAGTCAAGCTAATCAGTCACACACTGTGCAACCAGTGTTCAATTCAATTCAATTCAAGTTTATTTGTATAGCGCTTTTTACAATACAAATCGTTACAAAGCAACTTTACAGAAAATTATGTTTCTACAATATTTAGTAGTAGCTAGTAGTTTGTGCACGTTTGACAGGATTTTAGAAAAAATAAAAAATAATAATAATAATACAAGACGTAGTCAGACGATGAACTATCAATATTATTAATTAATAGTTATCATATGATGCAGTCACACATGTAGCAATAATTATTTAGTTCTGTTGTTGATTCAAGGTTAGGATCATCTGGGGTCCTCTGAGGGTCAGCATCATCTCTTCTCAGGTGTTCTGGATCCAGACTGGAGCTTGTGTAAATCCTAGTTACCAAAACATAGAAACAAAATAGAGACATCATTAGCATAGCTGATGTTCCAACAAAGTAAAATTAGTTTAACACAAGCTAAAGAATAAAAATGCACATTTGATCAGATGCAACTACACTCACAATTTAAAAGATACATTTTTCATATGCTTGGTGAAAGAGATGTGTTTTTAATCTAGATTTAAACAGAGAGAGTGTGTCTGAACCCCGAACATTATCAGGAAGACTATTCCAGAGTTTGGGAGCCAAATGTGAGAAAGCTCTACCTCCTTTAGTGGACTTTGCTATCCTAGGAACTACCAAAAGTCCAGCGTTTTGTGACCTTAGGGTGCGTGATGGGTTGTAGCGTGGTAGAAGGCTAGTTAGGTACGCAGGAGCTAGACCATTTAGTGCCTTATAGGTAAGTAATGATAATTTGTAACAGATACGGAACTTAATAGGTAGCCAGTGCAGAGACTGTAAAATTGGGGTAATATGATCATATTTTCTTGACCTCGTAAGGACTCTAGCTGCTGCATTTTGGACTACCTGTAGCTTGTTTATTGACGAAGCAGGACAACCACCTAGAAGTGCATTACAATAGTCCAGTCTAGAGGTCATGAATGCATGAACTAGCTTTTCTGCATCAGAAACAGATAACATGTTTCGTAGCTTGGCAATGTTTCTAAGATGGAAGAATGCAGTTTTTGTAACATTGGAAATATGATTTTCAAAAGACAAATTGCTGTCCAATATAACACCCAGATTTCTGACTGTAGAGGAAGTAACAGTACATCCGTCTAGTTGCAAATTGTAATCTACAAGATTCTGTGTAGTGTTTTTTGGTCCAATAATTAATATCTCTGTCTTATCCGAATTTAATTGGAGAAAATTATTTGTCATCCAATCTTTTACATTTTTAACACACTCTGTTAGCTTAGATAATTGGGAAGTTTCATCTGGTCTCGTTGAGATATATAGTGGAGTATCATCAGCATAACAGTGGAAGCTAATTCCGTATTTTCTAATAATATTACCAAGGGGCAACATGTATATTGAAAATAGAAGGGGACCTAGGACGGATCCTTGTGGCACTCCATATTTTACTGATGATAAATGAGATGACACCCCATTTAAGTAAACAAAATGGTAGCGATCGGACAGGTAGGATCTAAACCATCTTAGAGCCTGCCCTTGAATACCTGTATAGTTTTGTAATCGATCTATGAGTATGTCATAATCTATGGTGTCGAACGCAGCACTAAGATCAAGTAAAACTAGAAATGAGATGCAGCCTTGATCTGACGCAAGGAGCAGGTCATTTGTAATTTTAACAAGTGCAGTTTCTGTGCTATGGTGGGGCCTAAAACCCGACTGAAATTCTTCATACAGATCATTTTTATGCAGGAAGGTGCTCAATTGAGCAGACACAACTTTTTCTAAAATTTTAGACATAAATGGAAGATTTGAAATAGGCCTATAATTTGCCAGTACACTAGGATCTAGTTTTGGTTTCTTAATAAGAGGCTTGATAACCGCCAGCTTGAATGGTTTTGGGACGTGACCTAAAGATAACGACGAGTTAATGATATTGAGAAGCGGTTCTTCCTCTACAGGTAACAGCTCTTTTAGTAATTTAGTGGGTACAGGATCTAATAAACATGTTGTTGGTTTAGATACAGTGATAAGTTTATTTAGCTCTTCCTGTCCTATAGTTGTAAAGCACTGCAGTTTATCTTTGGGTGCGATGGATGAAACTGAAGTGTTAGACGCTGTAGAATCTACATTCGCTATTGTATTTCTAATGTTATCTATTTTATCAGTGAAGAAATTCATAAAGTCATTACTATTTAACGTTGGTGGAATATTTGAATCAGGTGGCGTCTGGTAATTTGTTAACTTAGCCACTGTGCTAAATAAAAACCTTGGATTGTTTTGGTTATTTTCAATGAGTTTGTGGATATGCTCTGCCCTAGCAGTTTTTAGAGCCTGTCTATAGCTGGACATACTGTTTTTCCATGCAATTCTAAAAACTTCCAAGTTAGTTTTTCTCCATTTGCGTTCAAGACTACGAGTTACTTTCTTGAGAGAGTGAGTATTACTGTTATACCATGGCACGGTACGTTTTTCTCTAACCTTTTTCAATTTGATGGGGGCAACAGCTTCTAATGTATTAGAGAAAATAGTGCCCATGTTGTCAGTAATTTCGTCTAATTCATGTGTATTTTTGGGTACAAATAGCAGTTGAGATAGATCAGGCAGGTTATTTGCGAATCTTTCTTTGGTGGCTGGAACAATAGTTCTGCCCAGACGGTATCGCTGAGACATATAGTTAATATCAGTTATACGCAGCATGCACGATACAAGGAAATGGTCTGTAATATCATCACTTTGGGGTACAATATCTATAGCAGTAAGATCGATTCCATGCGATATAATTAAATCTAGTGTATGATTAAAACGATGAGTGGGCCCGGTGACATTTTGCTTGACTCCAAAGGAGTTTATTAGGTCAGTAAACGCAAGTCCTAATGTATAATTTGAATTATCAACGTGAATATTAAAATCTACCATGATTAGTGCCTTATCAACTGTAACTAGAAGGTCTGAGAGGAAATCTGCAAATTCTTTTAGGAATTCTGTATACGGCCCTGGTGGTCTATACACAGTAGCCAGAGCAAGAGATACATTAGACTTCTTTTGCATGTCTGACAGTGTAACATTTAGCAGAAGTATTTCAAAAGAGTTAAACCTGTATCCTGTTTTCTGGGTAACATTGAGAATATCACTATATATTGTTGCGACACCTCCGCCACGACCAGTCGGACGGGGCTCATGCTTATAACAGTAGTTTGGTGGAGTAGACTCATTTAGACCAAAATAATCATTCGGTTTTAGCTAGAGCTGAAACAACGAATCGATTTAATCGATTAAAATCGATTATTAAAATAGTTGTCAACTAATTTAGTCATCGATTCGTTGCTAAATAATTTATTTGCCGTAAGCGGCTTATTTCGTGCATATTTCAGATCTGCGGTGACCAAAGTGTGGCAGTAATGAGCCACCGGAGGATTTACTCAGCCAGTACAACAGGAGAAGTAGCGAATAGCCAATAGCTGGCCTCGTTTTATGTCACGTGCTTCCCGAACGGCGTCTCTGCAGCATTCAGCAGGATGTGGGAGTACTTTATTTTGAGCCTTCAAAAAAGAAGATTAACCTGTAAACTCTGCACTACTGAACTGTTTAAGGGACCGTTCACATATCGCGTCTTTTGCGTGCTCATGTTCGTTATTTCCAATGTAGGCGCGCAGTATGGAAGCGACGCGGTCGCGACGCACCCGTTTTTCCAGGCGCTAACTAACCAATCAGCTTCATCCTTTCCCCTAACAACGTTAAAAGCTCAGCCAAGATGAAGGAACAGCTGATCATAGCTGTATATGGATTCCCATTTTGAAATAAATTTAGTAGCAGAGCTACTGCAAGCGATTTTTAGAGCTGCAAATCCATTTATCCTTTGCTGAAATTTCCGCGTCTTCAAGGAGAGAGCACGTCATGGTTGCTTAGCAAAGGCAGACGCCTCAGGGGCGCTTCTGCACGAGCGCTTTGGAAAGGAGGAGAAAGCGGTGCGCACAGTCTATGGGTGCGCCTAGCGTTTTAGGCGCGATATGTGAACCTAAGCCTTTTATTTGTGCAGATTCTCCAGTACAATGTTGTTTGCAAATGTTTAGTTGTAAAAGCTGATAACATTGCTTTTTAACAGTTAACATTTAAAGCTTTACAAACATGTTCTGTGATCAGTTTGTCGTTTACCAGTTCATAATTCAGTCGTGCAGCCTAATTATGACTGAAAGAGAGAGGTAAATGTTTAAAGATATTTGAAATGCACTTTTTTTTTTTCTAAGTATTCACTGCTCTTTTTCACACAGCAGGTTTTTTGTGTGTCCGTTTTTTTCTGGACAACCTTCTGATGGATTTTACTTTAAATATTGAGTTCCATTCAGGTTTCATGCCATTGGCACTTTATTCGAAGGATTGTTTACAATTTCACAGCATAAGCTATAAAGCTGTTTCCCTGTAAATAATAAAATACAACGCACTGCAATCTTATTCTGTTTTATCCTTATTCTTCGTGAAAATATGTTCTGAAAGATTCCTTAATAAGCTTTGTTCGGGATGTTAAACTACTTTAGGAGCTCTAAGGACTGCCATGGTGAAAACATTATTTGAAATCTCCTTGTGAAATTTGCTAGAGTATGGGTCAGTGTTCTGATTGCAGAAGAGTTCGACAAGGGATCACTAAAACATAATAAAACAACTCCAGGTATATTTGTGATGAGGATATGACAATGCAAAATTATAAAAATCTCTTAAAAATCTATGCTGAATGATAAAGACCCTTTATTAATACTTTACTTTGGGGGAAAAATGGAAAAAACTAAAATATAAGTACATAAACCGATTAATCGATTAATCGTAAAAATAATCGACAGATTAATCGATTATCAAAATAATCGTTAGTTGCAGCCCTAGTTTTAGCCAGGTTTCAGTCAAGCAGAGTACATCAAAACTATTTTCTGTGATCATTTCATTTACAATAACTGCTTTGGGTGTGAGTGATCTAATATTTATGAGCCCAAACTTTAAAAATTGTTTTTGTTCATTTACTTTACATTTTTCTGGTTTAATTACGATAAGATTTTTTCTAGATCCTACATTATATTTTGACCTCACTATTCGGGGAACAGACACAATCTTAATAGTTTTTACAGCGCAAGTACTTTTATCATTTAAGCGGGTGGAACAAAAGTCATCATAATAGTTATTTGAGAATTGTCTTACTAGTCACATGGAGCGAAGTGTCCTGGAGATGTTGTCAGAGAGCAGCTCCGCTCCGACTCTGCTGGGGTGTAATCCATCAGCGCGAAACAGCCTAGGACGCTCCCAGAAAAGATTCCAGTTATTAACAAATAGCAGTTTCTGTTCTTTACACCATGACAACAACCATTCATTTAAAGCAAAAAGTCTACTGAACCTTTCGTGTCCTCGTCGATACGTGGGCAGTGGTCCTGACACGACGATCGTCGCCGCAGGCGTTGTGCTGCGAACCGTCTCGATCAGGCTCCTGAAGTCCCTCTTCAGCGTCTCCGTCTGCCGCAGCGTGGTGTCGTTAACCCCGGCGTGAAGCACGACCGCTCTGGGGCTCTCATCGGCCTTCAGGATCGCGGGTATCTGCGCAGAAACATCGAGAACACGAGCACCAGGCAAACAATGAGTGTGCACTTTACCTTCGGCTAACGTAGCACTTACGTGTCGGACGATGGAGTCTCCGATGATCACAGCGTCGCGTCCTGTCTCGCGGAGGGGAGCGAAGCGGTTCCGGATGGAGATGTCGAAGGCAGGAGGGGGAGAAGTCGTCGCCCGGGACCCGGCTCGCGTCCTCCGCTGTGGATGCACCCAGGGTCCGTGGTGTCCCGACGTCGCAGTGAAGGACATCTGGGAAGATCGCGTCCTGGGTGCACCGGGCCTGTGCAGAGAAACACACGGAGTAGACGTGGTGGGACTGTTAGCAACACGCTGTATACTTACCCCGGACTTGTGAGCGTCAGCCCGGGATGATTCCAGCGCGGCTCTCCGCTCTCTCAGCTGGGCCTGCCTTTCCTCCAGGTCGCGAATCTGCTTCCCCACGGCCTCGAGCTCGAGCTGCACAGAGTGGAGACATTCATCCGCCATTAAAGCAAGTAACAGTGAGTACAGCAGTGGTAATGTGTGTGAATAGAGTATTAGCAATGTTAGCGCAGTTAGCTGCAACCACGCTTGCTGATGCTAACGGGCTAAAAGCTAATAGCGGACCCGGGAGATCAAAATAAAACTAGTAATAGCGAGGCGCTCTGATTGTTTTTGTTGTAGAGGATCCAATAGAGGATATATTCACACGTTATATAAACGGAAACGATGATGTATAAAATTGATTTTTAAGTTAGAAAAAGTCAATGAAAAGAATATAGTGACGGAGCTCAAACGCAGTACAGCCGCCCAGTGTCCAGTAATGTACAAAACAAATACATGTGAAATTATATTAGACCCTCATGACAAAAGTCAAGGTGAGTAAATCACATTATCAGATAATCAAATAATTGACAAGGCTGGGATAGTTCAGGTAGTAAAATATGTGGTGTGACCATGATTATTTATATATACAGTACAGACCAAAAATCGAGGGAAGTCGTGGCCTAATGGTTAGAGAGTCGGACTCCCAATCGAAAGGTTGTGAGTTCGAGTCCCGGGCCGGCAGGAATTGTGGGTGGGGGGAGTGCATGTACAGTTCTCTCTCCACCTTCAATACCACGACTTAGGTGCCCTTGAGCAAGGCACTGAACCCCCAACTGCTCCCCGGGCGCTGCAGCATAAAAATGGCTGCCCACTGCTCCGGGTGTGTGCTCACAGTGTGTGTGTGTGTGTGTTCACTGCTCTGTGTGTGTGCATTTCGGATGGGTTAAATGCAGAGCACAAATTCTGAGTATGGGTCACTGTACTTGGCGGAATGTCACTTCACTTCACTTTAAAAAAAATTTGGAAACATTACTATTTTTAATGTTTTTGAAAGAAGTTTCTTCTGCTCATCAAGCCTGCATTTATTTGATCAAAAATACAGAAAAAACTGTAATATTGTGATATATTATTAGAATTTAAAATAATTGTTTTTAAATTTATTATACTTTAAATTATCATTTATTTCTGTGATGCAAAGCTGTATTTTTAGGATCATTATCACATGATCCTTTAGAAATTATTCTAATATGATGATTCATTATCAAAGTTGGAAACAGTTCTGCTGCTTAATATTTTTTCAGAACATGTAATACTTTTTTAGGATACTTTGATGAATAAAAAGTAAAAAAAAAAAAAAAGAAGCTATGTTTTTAAAATATAAATATTTTGTAATAACAATATAAAGTAAAGTTCCTTCAATATAAAGTTTGAATAAAGTATATTCAAATAGAAATCTATTATTTAAGTTGTAATAATATTTCACAATATTACTGTTTTTTTCTGTGTTTTTGATCAAATAAATGCAGGCTTGATGAGCAGAAGAAACTTCTTTCAAAAACATTAAAAATAGTAATGTTTCCAAACTTTTGGTCTGTACTGTGTGTGTGTGTGTGTGTGTGTGTGTGTGTGTGTGTGTGTGTGTGTGTGTGTGTGTTAGGGATGGGACGGTATGAAAATTTAATATCACGATTATAGTGACTAAAATTATCACGATTATCACGATTATCAATATTATCACGGTTTTGTTGAAACGAGATGAAAGTGTTCAAAAATAGTTGATGCTCACACTGAAAACATTTCAGCAAGTTTTATATTTAATAATCAACAAACAACTAATAAAACAAGCAACTCTATGCACTTAATTTAAAGAAAGATTAAATTCTGTGGCATTTCCTTCCTTACAATGAAAAGTGTAGAAGCATAGAAAAGTCACTGACTTTCGCCATTCCTTCTCGAAAAAAAACAAAAAAAACATTGTGCGCTGCGCTTGCGTCAGACTGTTGCTGGCTGGACATGATTTAATAGTGAGTTATTAAAACCGCGATAATCAAACACGGTTTTAATGATAATTCATTTTTAAACGATATTACTAACCTTCAGCACATTTTATCACGGTTATCAATAAAACCGGTTATCGTCCCATCCCTAGTGTGTGTGTGTGTGTGTGTGTGTGTGTGTGTGTGTGTGTGTGTGTGTGTGTGTGTATATATATATATATACATATATTTTTTTTTCCACTTAATACCTTTTAATCTTTTTAAAATAATGCACATGTATTCAAGGTGTAATGCAAAATATGTAACTATTTATCAATAGACTCCTTAAAACATGACATTTTAAGAGTCAGTAAATGTAATTCATTTTTATTAATATTATTTTGCAGTTTTTCAAGGCAAACATGAATGGTCCAGTTCATCTCTTTCATTTTAAAGCATTTTATAAAGAAATTAGTATTTGAAGAAAATTTGTATTTTGTCTACAAAATCCTTTTAAAGCCTTTCAGCACACATGTTCACAGAACATGTGTACAGAGCACAAACTCATGTAAAACAGTGACTTTTCATTGAAGAAACACTGTTTGGATGTGAGCGGTCCATTGATGCTCTCTCGGTCCAAATACATGACGAAGAGCTGGTCTCTGTCTGATGAGGAGGAGGAGGAGAAAGGTCACATTCTCCACACTCCTCCACAAAACTCTCATTGACGCAGCTGCAATCCAGAATCTGTGATGTAATCCAGTGCCTCTTCTTCATCATCATCATCATCATCACATGAGCCCTGAAGCTGCACACATCACATCTGGTTGGAAGCAGATATCCTTCGCACATTTTCACACTTCTCGCTTTGACGCGATCTAATAAAGCCCAAGACTGGGAGGTGTTTTTCCCTCCTGCTCTGCTTGCGAGACGTCTCTTTTGTGCGCTGAACTTCACGTGTAAAAGCGGATACTCTAGCCGACCCGTCACAATACTGCAGGACAACATGTGTGGAAACACACACAATAGTGCGCTTGGACCTGCTCCAAGAGGCTAGGCTCGAGGCCTGTGTTTTTACTTTCCTTAAATCATTCATACAATAGGACTCTATTGGTTTATTATCCAGTACTGTTGACATGTCATTTTCATGTCACATTACCCATGTATGCCTGACCTTGAGAGGTGAATTACCGTAGCCAGTGTGTTTAATATCTAATGACCCTACATCACAGAAACAACTGCTGCTGTTGTCTGGGACAGTGTTGACTAGTGGTTCACGATCTGGGCTTCTGACCAGCAGCTTGCAGGATTACTAGGCTGATCTGATCCTACTGATCAACCACAGGTCGTTTTTAGGGCCGTGCAATATGAAAAAAAAAAAAAAAAAACTATCGCGATATCTTTGATCAATTTTGCGATTTCTATTTTAATCACGATTTTGACACACACAAACATGCTTTACAGTCCTAAATGCATTCAGTATGAATTTGAAACATGATTCCAAAAGAAAACCAATTAGAGCTTTATTAAAAAGTTGCAAGTAACATGTCTCTAGAACAGACGCAAGTCAAAATAATCAATAAGTAAAGGTGTGGCAAAATGTCTAGACATATGGCGAAATTGTAATTTTTTCTGCCATGCATTGGTCATAGAGCACATTGTAACGGTGCCTCAGGTGTTGACATATATTTGTTGCGCCAGGTTCACACGTACTCCGTCTGCAGTGCATGTATGCGGTGCAGAAGCATCTGCGAGAGAGCATTATTAGTAAAAGCACATTAATATAATGCGCGAGCCCAAATCTCTCGGCTCGCAAGTGGATTTCCTTTGTTCTGTTACAAAACCAGACATGCATGCTCAGATACACGCTTCTCTCGCTCGGAGAGAGTGTGCACACTTAAATGTGTCCTGTGCACCCACAAATCTCTCTATGCTCATGCGCTAGATATAAATTATTTTTGCACTTTCCTATTTCTATCCTTTTCTGTTCATATCTTTCGCATCTTTTACCGTGTGCAGTGTGAACGCTCTGATCCGTTAACATGGGCTCGGAAAAAAAACGCACCACAGACGGTGTGTGAACCTGGCGTTACGTAGACCTATGCCCGGTCTGCTCTGTTCTCGCGCTCCTTTTAGGTGCGCTGCATTCTGATTGGTTCAGATAGCATACTGTGGGAGGTCTGAGCCGCGGAAAACCGTGCTATAAAGCGATTTAGAAATCGTGCACGCTCAAATCGTGATTTTATGACTATTTCGATTAATCGCACAGCCCTAGTTTTTAGATTCTAGATTGTAGTTGTTTACTTTCTGCTTTTGATATGATTACAGGTCCATTAGACTTCAGAAAAATAATAACATGTATTATGTGTATTGGGTCACACTTTAGTTCACTTCTCACTGTTAACTAACTACTCACGAACACTTTTGCCTCAGTAAACTCTTAATTTGCTGCTTCTTAATAGTGCGTATTAGTTGTTAAGTTTAGGTGTGAGGTAGAGATTACGGAAGAGCTAAGATACGGTGATGAAGAATAAAGCATTAGTATGCATTATAAGTTCTAATAAACAGCTAGTAAGCTAGTAACATGCATCTAGTTAATAGTGAGAATATGTCCCTAAACTAAACTGTTACCAAGTTTGGTTAATAATATTATTAATAGTAGTAGTAGTAATAATAGTAATACTAGCTGTATACAATAATGTGTTGTTATTATAATAATAATAATAATAACATTTATTATAAATTTTAATTAGTATTTGTTTATTACGTGTTATTGTTATTGTATTACATTTTATTAAATGTCTTGCATTATAATTTAATTAATCATATAAAAATGTTTTTTGTCGTTTTTTAAACATTACTTTTTAGTTTGTCTCATTTTTAAGCTACATAAGCTTGTCTTGTAATAGAAGATTATTAAAAAGTAGAGTAATTATTGGAAATAACAGTATGTTACAATAATAAATAAAATGTAATTGAATATTTAATACTAGTAAAGTAATTACTGTAAATAAAAGAAAATATTGCCTTGAGCATCAGACCTCTTACACGTTCCACCTGTGACATCTGATCTTATCTTCATTAATAGATTAATAATCGCTCCCTCTGTAGATATTGTCGGGAGCTTTTTCTTTATAGACACTTGAAGCCCATCAAATGGTGACGGTAATCGACAGACCTGATATTAAAGAACTGATAAAACCAAGTTGAAAGTGTGCAATGTCTTAAAGAAATACAGGTCAAAGTTATCATATATCTGTGTATCTCTGAAAAATACTGTTGCATTCATACTGAAACAATCTGATGCTAGCAGCACACTGAGAGTCATTCAGCAGTGATATGAGATGAATGTGATCCAGTAGTCGTCAAGGCTTTCAGCTCTAAATCTGCAGATTGTGGTGTATTTAGGGGCGGCAGTGGCTCAGTGGTTCATGTAGGTTGTCTACAAACCGGAAGGTTGGTGGTTCGATCCCCGGCTCCACCTGATCAAGTGTCGAGGTGTCCTTGAGCTAGACACCTAACCCCAGCTGCTCCCGACGAGCTGGATGGCGCCATGAATGGCTGACACCGCAGTCGGTGTGTGAATGAGTGTGTGTGAATGGGTGAATGTGAGGCAAATTGTAAAGCGCTTTGGATGGCCATGTGGTCTGTTGAAAGCGCTATATAAATGCAGTCCATTTACCATTGGGAAGTCGTGGCCTGGTGGTTAGAGAATCGGACTCCCAATCGAAGGGTTGTGGGTTCGAGTCCCGGGCCGGCAGGAATTGTGGGTGGGGGGAGTGCATGTACAGTTCTCTCACCACCCTCAATACCACGACTGAGGTGCCCTTGAGCAAGGCACCTAACCCCCAACTGCTCCCCGGGCGCCGCAGCATAAATGGCTGCCCACTGCTCCGGGTGTGTGCTCACAGTGTGTGTGTGTGTTCACTGCTCTGTGTGTGTGCATTTCGGATGGGTTAAATGCAGAGCACAAATTCTGAGTATGGGTCACCATACTTGGCCGAATGTCACTTCACTTCACTTCACTTCACTTCACTTCGTATTGATGCCATAAATAGATAACGTGGACAGGTACAGAATACAGAACCAGATAAAACAACAAGCTTTCACCCAATGCATAAATGACTTTCCTATGTTTGTCTGACCTGATACCCATCTCTGGTTTTTCATACTCCACATACTGTTATATGTTAAAAAAGATTCAAATTTCCCTTTTTGATTTATTACCAGTGTTATTCGAAGAATAGAAGTCTTTTGTAATTTCGTCAAACTGTAGCCACCTCTTCTTTTTGCGAAACAACTTTACTTTTTTTTTTTTTTTATGTGTCCTGTTGCATAATGTCAAAGTCCCATTCAAGGATCTTCTGTTCACTCGGTGGCCATGTTTGCAGCGCCTCCGGGCATCCAAGACCAGGTCCTATCCTATATTTGTATTGTAAAAAGCGCTATACAAATAAACTTGAATCTAAATGAATGGGGGAATCCTGAAATGTAAAAAAACTGCTTGCTGAACTCACAATTAAACGACATTTCAAATCAGCAACCAAATCTGAAAAGCACTGTCTTCTAAATGTTGTTCCTTTCCAGTCAGCGATTGGCTCTTTCATTAAGAAGACGGGGTGTATTCTGCAGAATTGCGCGTGGCTGTTTCTCCCATTCATTAGCAATAGGAGTGAACTATCATTATAAATAGGCTAATGTTAACCAGTATGTAATGCATTTAGCTGATGCTTTTATCCAAAGCAACTTAGTGCATTCAAGTTATAATTTTTTTTTACCAGTTCCATGGAAATCGAACCCACAACCTTTTGTCCTAATCCAGATATATTGTTTTAGTGACTTCCATTCAGTCGGTTTATTCTAGTATGTAACACCCTTAGTTCATGATCCAGTCGACTTCAATAGATAACGTTCCATGTTACTGTTTTTTCTTATCGAATATCCTGTTTCACTAGGAAAACATGAGACATTCAGGAAGTCAGGTTGTCAAATTTATGTTTAATGATACAGAACTGAATTCCCGTGGCTCTGGTTGTATGACAAGTGTTCTCGTTTTCATAATTTTCAGATGTTTTCTCAGCAGATTTTAACATGGCTCATACTTTTAAATGGCATTAAAAAATTAAAAAATTTAACAGCACACATTTCAGTCAGCACTTTCTCGAACTGTCAAAGACGGGACAAACAGGTTTATGATAATAAATAGCAGATTTAAATTCTAGTAATTCTGTACAATATATTCACGACACGCAATTCAGTTTCATAAATGGACAGTTTTCACACATGATAAATCTTTTTATGATTTAATAGTGTTATTTTTGTATCATTGAAATCCCGTTTACTGTAGCTTTTAGTCATATTTAGAATCAGTTTTTATTTTTATATTTCTTTTTTTCAACTCAATTTAAAGGTTTTAATAATTGTTTTATTTTTGTCATTTTTCAGTCATTTTTATTTTATATATGTCTGTATAGGTTTTTATTAATTTCTATTTCAGTCTTAGTTATTTTAGTTGACTTGGCAACTAGCTTAAATAGTATTATATAAAAATATATATCTTTTTTTATTTCTTTAACATTTATTTCGATTAACAAATGTTTTTAAAATATTTCTAGTTTATTTTAGTTAACTATTATATCACTTGTTTAAATCAATGTAATTGTTTTTTTTTCTGGTTGAAAAATTTGGTTGTTTTCATCTGTTACACATTCACAGTCATAACATGAAAATCTTTTGTTAAAAAAAACATTGCCAAAAGAAAAAAGCTCTATGAGTCCTTTATTTTAAAAAGTTTACAAAATGTTTAAATAAGCAACACCTACTTGAATAATACCTGCCCAAGATCAATTAGGAACCATAAAAAGCAGTTTTTTCTTCATCGTGTTCATCTTAGCTGCAAACCAAGCTGTTTTGACAGTGCTATCCTGTATCCCAGTGTTGGTGTCCATGAATTATTAAGGTTCATGAGGTGCTGATCATGTTCTTTCTCCTGTCCAGTGCCTGAGCTGTTGTGAGGATGAGCAGCAAGCGGAGTTTGTTTGTGCGGCTGGTGCCGTGCCGCTGCCTGCGGGGCGAGGAGGAGCCCGTCACCTCGCTGGACTACTCACACAACAGCCTGGAGCAGGTCCCCAAAGAGATCTTCAGCTTCGAGAAGACCCTAGAGGAGCTCTACCTCGATGCCAACCAGATCGAGGAGCTGCCCAAAGTACGAGTGCACCACAGACACTCTTAAACTGCATGTCTCCAAAAAGTACAATCAGTGCTTAGTCGATGAAATGATACCATTTTTGGTCTGTTACTGGCATGCTGTTTACAAGCAGTAGATTTGCTTACACAGCAGATGTGTTTTTGCCTTGTTATGGTATTCTAGATAGATACATACATTGAACTACTTATGTATTTGTTCTGAATTGGTTTTTCGACAACCATCAGTTTAACAAAATATTATGAGATATTGTTATAAACTTGCAATTCTAAGAATCATTTTGCAAGATATAAACTTGTTTTCAGAATAAAGTCCGAATTGTGAGATGTTAACTCCAAATTGTAAGATATAAACTCTGAACTGTGCGCAATAAAGTCATAAACGAATTATTAACTGACAGTTCTGAGAAAAAAACGCATCATTTTGACACGAGGCCCTGGCGATATATCGGTCGACCACTAATATGTAATAATGGATTTTAAACTTACAATTCTAACTTTATCAGAATATTAAGTTTAAAATCCATTATTACGTATTAGTGGTCGACCGATATATCGCCAGGGCCGATATATGAGCCGATATTTGGCATTTTTCGATGTTTTAGAGGCGGGACTTTTATTTTGACGGCTCTGAGAGCAGTAGCGCCTGAGCGCACGCAGTTCTTACACTTTCTCTCTTGTTCACTGTCATCGTTAACAGTTCTGTCTAATATAGACAGAAGTCTATCTGATAATCAAGAATTAATGTATACAGAAAGTATTATAACGATTTATTTTATATTAGGCCTATTAGTAATAGAAAGGCAAACATTATAATACTTTCTCATTTGCCGTCAGCATTAAGCAAATACACATTTATATTATTTGAAGAAATCTTTGAATGACTTATGAACATTTAATTTGACAAACCTTGCAAGCTCTGTTGAATCCAGCTGTGAGATCTTGTAAAGTGTGTATTTTTATCCAGCATGATCGCGTGTTTTCTCTGTGACGGTCGGTCTGTGTGAATTGAATGCTTTATACTTTAAACTCGTGATTTCAAATTATGCTGCGCTTTATGCATTCGCCCACTGTCATATTCATGTCATTTTCACAGTGTGCTGTATGTAAAATGAGGGTTACCCTGGCTTTATTTGAAAAATATGATTCCCAATGCACAATAACTTCCCATAATACTGTTACTTCCCAAGATATCAGCATAGGCATCGGTCGACAACTATTACGTGTTATTACGTTTCAGAAATGCGCTTTTCATAAAATGTAAGTAATTTGATGTAAGAAATAGTTATTTAACTAGATGGGTATAAGAAAATGTTTATATTTTCTTCATCAATATGCACCAACATAACAAAACATAGCAATAAATAGTAATATTTGCAGTAAGATCTTGTCAGTGAATCAAATTTTTGAAGCGATTCATCATAAGCGAAAGTTCAAACTGAATGAATCAAACATCATTACACTACTAAAACATCAGCTCAACATCCAGCTCTTTCATATTTGCAAGTTATGAGACAAGATGGGGTCAGATCATTGCAGTATTCACTGTGTTGTTTAATTGATGTTGCTAGCAAAGCAATGAAGAATATTCAATATTTGCTAGCCTAAATGTCTTGTAAAATGCATGCTGGTTACAATTAATGTCTACGAGTGTTTACAGTTTTTGAAGTAAATCCAACTGCTCATTACATATTAATATGAAGTTTGATCTTATTAACATTTTCTTGTTCTTTACAGCAACTTTTCAACTGCCAGATGCTCTACCGATTGAGTCTACCAGACAACGACCTGGCGGTGCTGCCGCCCGCCATCGCAAACCTCATCAACCTCAGGGAGCTCGACGTCAGCAAGAACAGTAAGAAACGCAGCCAGTTCATCTCCTCTTTCGTTTTCCTTTTTGGAGTCCGGTTACGCTATCGGACCGAAGCCGAGGCACACTGATATCCTCACTGACCTCTTATCTGCTGCAACTCAACTCATCACGGCCAGCTCCACGCTTTGGATTACACTTTACACTGAAACACACAATTCATTAACTCCAGCCTGCACACTTGTAAATCCTAGTCCGTTAACATTTGTGTTGTTCATTGGTTTAGAATTGTGTGCAGTACAATTTGAAAAATCCAAAATTAACAGCATTTCATTCAAATTAATGTGCAATTCAATGTGTTTTGTAGTATTACGCTATTAGTTTAGCAACATGTTAACATCTCTAGACCACTGTGCTTCTTCATCTAGCAGCTTTAAATATGTGAATGTGTTCTGTGTGATCACACACCTATCTAGACAGCAGCTCTCTAGGGATTGGAACAGAGCCGCACTCGATTTGATGTTGTGAAGGCGATCAGAAATATGTCACTGGAAACAGTTTGTGCTGTTCTGAGCGAATGAGCGAAGACCACAACACTACAAACACATGCTCAAATCTCGGAGTCTGTGTTTACACATCACTTCATCTTTCAGCTGGTGCGTTGCAGGATCTGATAAAGTAATGACAGATAGTGACAAGCTCAGCCGAGCACAGGAAGTCTCATTCAAAACCTTTTTTATGTAATATGCTGTTACATCCTAACAGTAGTGATTTAGATTTGGGCTTTTTTTTTTTTATACTTTTAGTAATAGTTTCAGGGTTTCCGTAGCTGACTAGTCTGAAATTATGTAGTTTACACATCCTTAATTTGCTAATAAACAAGCAAAATGTCTTTTCTGCAGTTCTAGAATATCATATATATATATACACCATCCTAATACTGTGTTTAACCCACTTTTGCCTTCAGAACTGCCTTAATTCACGTGGCATTGATTCAACAAGGTGCTGAAAGCATTCTTTAGAAATGTTGGCCCATATTGATAGGATATCATCTTGCATTTGATGGAGATTTGTGGGATGCACATCCAGGGCACGAAGCTCCCGTTCCACCACATCCCAAAGATGCTCTATTGGATTGAAATCTGGTGACTGTGGGGGCCATTTTAGTACAGTGAACTCATTGTCATGTTCAAGAAACCAATTTGAAATGATTCGAGCTTTGTGACATGGTGCATTATCCTGCTGGAAGTAGTCATCAGAGGATGGGTACATGGTGGCCATAAAGGGATGGACATGGTCAGAAACAATGCTCAGGTAGGCCGTGGCATTTAAACAATGCCCAATCTACCATCCGAATGTCTCAACAGAAATCGAGACTCAACATTTTTCCAGTCTTCAACTGTCCAGTTTTGGTGAGCTTGTGCAAATTGTAGCCTCTTTCTCCTATTTGTAGTGGAGATGAGTGGTACCCGGTGGGGTCTTCTGCTGTTGTAGCCCATCCGCCTCAAGGTTGTGTGTGTTGTGGCTTCACAAATGCTTTGGTGCATACCTCGGTTGTAACGAGTGGTTATTTCAGTTAAAGTTGCTCTTCTATCAGCTTGAATCAGTCGGCCCATTCTCTTATTCTTATTATCAGTGTTGAAAACACTATGTTTTTGTGGAAACCATATTGATGAACTTTAGATAAATAGAATTAGTTTAATTTTTTGTTACATTATAAATGTCTTTACTGTCACTTTTGATCAGTTTAATGCATCCTTGCTGAATAGTATTCATTAATTTCAAAAATAAATAAATACTACAGAAATAAATCAAATCTTACTGAGCCCAAACTTTTGAAGAGTAGTGTATACATCACACTCAAATCAAATCAAATTAACCAAAACAAAGTCAACATGAAAACCATTTACATTAGACCCTATTTACATTATTAATACACGTTCCTCATCATCCTGTCTCTCTCTTCTTGTCGACCAGTCTGATATACAGAAGTTATATGGGTTGTAGCATTTATTTGCTTTGCACACATCACTCCACAGCCCTTACTGCACAGATATACGCTTGCAGGTTTACATGACTTTAAATTGATGCTGCCTTCCCGACCGGAACTTGTCATTTTTAGCAGAGCCACTAAAGGTGGGTCACATTGTTTGGTGGATGAGAGCTCACAGCTCTTATTTATATGTATGTATGTATGTGTGTGTGTGTGTGTGTGTGTGTGTGTGTGTGTGTGTGTGTGTGTGTGTGTGGTTTGCTATGTGTGGCGTGCGCTGGTTTAGTTTGCATCTGAGTGCGTTGGAGGGAAGGTATCTTAAGATAACATTAATGTCACACTCCAGCTCTTGTGGTTAGTAGGACAGGAAGTAAGCAGTCTAGCTGTAATGCTGCATTTCTAAAAACAGCGTTAGGTTTCAGTTTTCTTTGGTGGTCGATTTTGATAGAGACCTTGTTGTTTAAGTGTCATTACTTAAGTGGGGCACAAATATTGAATAGCAAATTCAGTTATTTGTGTTGGCATATTTAAATTCTGATTCTAGATAATACTTCTAGTCCCAAACCCCCGAAATATTTAGCATAAGAATTATACTACATGTATATAAAGTTTATGAATTATTATTTGGAGCTCAAATAATATTAGTAGTTCTAATCACTGTTGAAAACAGTTTTTCCTGCCTAATATTTTTGTGGGAACAATGATGAATAGAAAGTTCAAAATAGCCGCACTTAAATCATTCAGTGCGTTTTTGCTGAATGGAAGTGTTCATTACTTTTCTTTCTTTCTTTTTTTTTTATGTTCTTTGCAACAAACGTTTGTCTAGTACTTTATCACAGTTTCCACAAAAATATGAAGCAGTGAAACTGTTAATGCATCAACACTGATGAGAAATGTTTCTTGAGCAGTAGATCAGTCTATCCGAACGATTTCTGAGGGATCATGTGAAACTGAAGACTGGAGGAATGATGCTGAAAATACAGCTTTATATCACAGGAATACATTAGATTTCAAACTATAGAAGAAAATAGTTATTTTAAATTGTAGCAATATTTCAAAAATAATACTGTTTTTACTGCATTTTTATAAAAAAAAAGAAAATGGAAATGCAGCCTTGGCGAGCACAAGACTTTTTTTTTTAAATAGAAAAAAAAATAAAAATAACAGCTAGTGTAGGTCAAGTACTATTTTATTTATTTTTTATTTTTTGTAGACTCAAAGATGTATCACAGCTGAAATCTGTAAATAGGATTTCTATCATAATTATAAATGAAGTGTTTGTATGTTTATTGTCTGTAGTTAATGAAGACGTGTTAATGGAACCCAATGTGGTACAGATTAAGTGTTTTCTCTAAACCCTGAGCACAAAGACCAGAGAAAACATAAAACCAGCAATTAATAACTGAATAAGTAATCATTTTTTTGTTTCTTTAAAATTTCAGGCATCCAGGAGTTTCCTGAAAATATCAAGAACTGTAAAGTCCTGTCCGTCGTAGAAGCGAGTGTGAACCCTATATCAAAGTAAGTCCATAGCCAGCAGAGATGAACTGTGTGTGTGTTCTGTCTGTGATGTAATGATGAAACACTCGTGTGTCTGCAGACTCCCAGAAGGCTTCACACAGCTCCTCAGCCTGACCCAGCTCTACCTGAACGATGCCTTCCTCGAGTTCCTACCGGCCAGCTTCGGCAGGTCAGACACACACACACACACACACACACACAGAGTCCTCGACAGAACAAGATCACACAAGCTCCTGTTTCAGATCAGACAGATTCTAGATTCAGAACTGGCCAGAGTATGTACTACATTCAAATATAAAACAGACCAAACTGCTCCCCATTCACTGAAAGTGTTTTTCCAAAGACACGAAAAACAGGTTCATCAAGCTTGTTGATTTATGGCAGCTGTTAATCAGTTAAAATAACACATGGGAAATTTCCTCGGAAAGCACCTCCTTATGTTTCCTGGAGCTCATATCATATCTAAAGCCTCAGGAATCGTGCATTCCTATGAAAATGCAGTGCAGTTGCTGTGAAATGTTGTGCAGCAGTACTTTTAACATAATAAACATGCACCCACAGCCTGAAATAGACTTCAGATGATCACGCAGCATGCAGCTCAGTTCCTGTTTGTTGCTGGAAGGTCACCTGAGGACAACCATTTACATACTTATACTGAATACTAAAAAGAGGACAGTATATTTTGAATGTGTAGTAAGTCACTAGACCAGTAATGGGACATTAAATAAGCACCTTTATTCTAGAAAAAAAATAGCATTTTTCATCTCGCTATTATATTTATTATCTTGAAAAGCATTGCTACTTAACATTTTTAAACATGTTTGTAAATAAAAAATATCTTTCCCAGTTGAAAAATCAATTCAAGCACCGTTTTATTTTATTTTATTATGTATCTTATTAAATGCATGTGTTTTTATATTTTCTAGATAAATAATTTAAATATATTTTCTCTCCCTCTGTTTCCTCAGACTAACCAAACTGCAGATTCTGGAGCTGCGGGAGAACCAGTTAAATATGTTGCCAAAGTAAGTGCCCTTCTGGGATTGATTTGAATTACTAAAATATTAAAATGATGATGAGTGCTGCTGCACCCCTTCTGATAATCGCTTTATAAATACATACAAACGTCTCTCTCTCTGTCCCTCTGTGGCATCATGTTGTTCAGTCTTACGTAAGAGGCTCTGAAGTGACATGCTGAGAGGTTTTAAAATCATTTCTGGCTCTGGAGCCAATATTGCATCATATGAGCACTCTTTTTTTTTTTTTTTACATGGCGGATGAAAAAACGGACAAAAATTCTCTTGTGACATCTGTAAAAAAAAGTCATCCATTGTCAGTAGTGTAGTGATGTATGAAGCACATGTGGAACATGTGTCCCAAATCTGATTTAATTTTTGCTCATATGTGACCTAGATCTGTTTTTCTCATGACAGTGTGATGAAAAACTGTCATTAAGAACACAGGTCAGACCGCATGGAATCTGATCTGTTCAGTTCTGATTTGTGCCACTTCCATATGGAGTACTACATCCGACACACATCAGATGCTTTGGAATGTGAGCGCAGTGTGAACAGTCATATCGGAATTCATGCAACTTTTACGCCACTCTAGATCAACGTTTGTTGCATTTCTGTGCTCATGGGAGTCAGGATTATCTAGACCATTGCCAGAGTTAGTTAGTGGAAGTACAGTGACGTGTCAGAACTCATAAGTATTACAATGACAACTCCATATACAAGCAAAACATAAGAGCTCGTATCATAACAGTGCGATTGGGATAGAAATCTGATATTGACCACATTTTCACAGAATTGAATTCACTTCCAAACCGAGCAGCTTTCTGTTGGTCAGTGCGGTGAATTCAGTGCAATTAACTTCATCCATGATTGCATGGAGTCCTGGTGAAATGAATAGGTTTCACCCACGAAAATTCTCCCAACAACAGTAAATGTGACCACACCTTTAGACTTTACATTAAACTTCTGAGCCATATCTAGAGACCAAAATATCATGGAGTCTTTGAGGGCAGGCAGTTTTTTTATGGGACAGAGAGCTTGCTTCTAGAAGACCCATGCAACAATAAAACACACTGTCAACCACACAAAACACATCCCTAGCAACTATATACTGACATCTTAGGTTTGCACTACTCACAGTTTCTTCAGAAATATCACATGTAACATACATGGACTGTTTTGGATCAGGAAGTACAGCAGGAATGCAGACGGACTCATGGCTTACTCATTTACCATTATTACCCTGTGCTCTGATAACTTTATCACTCGGATTTCACATTGAGCCCCGTCCTCTCAGATGTTCACTGTGTGGTTTGTTCTCATGATGTGTGTGTCTGTGTTTCTAATGAGCTGTGGATTGCTCAGCACTCTGGGGGTCAGTGAGTTTTTTGGCTGGTTTCACACAGGCCTGCCTCCAAACCCTAGATGAATGAATCCCTCTTACAATCCTCTAAGCCAACAATCAGTGTGTCTTTCAGTACAAAATCCACTATATAAAAAACAGAGTTTGCCTTCACTTTTATAACCATTTGTTAATACAGTTCCCAGAGCTATGTATCAGTTGTTCTTCAAGCTGTTCCACGGTTAGGATACGCCCGCAGGCTGTTGATCTGTGTCCAGGTCCACGTCAGCAGCGGTTTAAAGCACACCCTGCCCTGAAGCACACCTACCCGACTACATGATGTTAGTTCAGTGATTGACGCAGATACTGAGATTGCAGAAGCAGATTGGAACAGGAGAACGTGTTATACAGATTGAAAACACGCACATAGATATTCAGCATTCTGCAAAAAAAGCTCAGTTGAATACTTAAAATGAATTGTAAGCATTTAGTAAGGTGACTATAAAATCTTTGAATGTAGTCAGCTTAAAAATATGTAAAGTTAACAAAAAAGTAAACAAGTTAACATATTCGCTTGCAATAAAAGGCCAATAAACTTCATTGTATTTACATTTATTTATATATATATATATATATTATATTCATTGTTTCCAAAGAACTCTTTCCAGTATTGATATTAAATCGGCATATTAGAAGGATTTCTGAAGGATCATGCGACACTGAAGACTGGAGGAATGATGCTGAAATAAATTCAACGTTTATCACAGGAATAAATTACATTTTAAATGAATGATGAATGATTACTTCAAACTGCAATAATATTTCAAAGTATTGTTTTTTTCTCTGTATTTCTGATCAAATAAATCCAGCCCTAATGAGCAGAAGAGACTTCTTTAAAAACATTGCTAATCTTACTGATCCTAAACTTTATATATATATATATATATATATATATATATATATATATATATATATATATATATGTTATTGTTGTTCAATTATGGCTGCTGAACGTCTATAAACTCCATAGCTTGACCCCTTAAGTATAAACATGATGTTGGAGAATATATTTTGGTGTGTTTTTTATTTTATATACTAGCTCTGATTTTATGTGAAGCTGGGGGTTGATGTCTATCTAGCATTGCTCTAAAACTGCCAGTAAATGTGGATTAGCAGTAACTACTTGTTCAGTAAATGTCTTTGTGGGCCGTTTATTTGCCCTGGGGAGTCACTGAGCGCAGTCTTAAAAATACAAGTTATGGTTGTGACCAGCCTGTCTGATGTATTCCTGCAAAAACCAATGAGTGCTCAGATATGTTTATGTGCAAAGCTTAAATGTGCTTAATCCATGGGTAGTAATGTTAGTAATACTGTGTGTGTGTGTGTGTGTGTGTGTGTGTGTTTGCAGGAGCATGCATAAGCTCACCCAGCTGGAGCGCTTGGATCTGGGCAGTAATGAGTTCACTGAAGTGGTGAGTATCACCTGCATTACTGCAGCCTGCGTTCACCTTCCAGTCTTTCTCTGTTAGACTGCACCTAATGCACATTTTTCTCCTCTAATGATATTCATTGAGAGTAGTGGCAGCTTTCCTTTAACTGAGGATGTCAAACTGAATTGTGCCTTCTTTCTCTCCAGCCTGAAGTGTTGGAGCAGCTTACAGGAATCAGAGAGCTGTGGATGGATGGAAATAAGCTGACGTTTTTACCAGGGGTGAGTCTTGCACTCATTCTTTGTGCTTTCTTGTCCCTTTCTTTTTTTCATTTAAAATAGCAAGTGCATAATGACACAAGTTGTTTTTATACTTTTTTTTTTTTTTGACTATTTTGTATTACTTATTTGAACTCATTCATGAAACATGAATGTGTATAATGCTTGAAATAAACATTTTTTGTGTATTTTCGCGTAAATTATTTATTTTTAGAGTGCAACTCTACTATGCTTACATTCATATTGAATCTAAAACACTAAATGCATTCATATTTTACGTAAAAAGCTAAACTGTTAGTTACTTTATAAGTAATTTGCTAAACCATTCTTACCTGTGTTATTATTTATATTTCACAAAATGCTAAACTAAGATAATTCCTACATAAAATAATATTTAAACATTTCTTAGGAAAATTGTTGCAGTTATGTTTTATGTGAGTTGATTTCAATGTAAAGCAAGTTATTTAGCAAATTGTTGCAATTGTTGTTAAACTGAGAAAACTTTTTTGGTAAATTGCGATCATGCTGAATGTGAATTTCTAGATGAGGCTAATTTTATACATTTTAAATCACAATAAAACATTAATGATTGCAAAAGATTACATAACCGTTGCTTTACGAAATTCTTAAGATTTTGGTAAAACTAATCTCTAAAAGGAATTTATTTGTGGAACCATTCTTACAAAAATCGCGAATCGCTAAATTGAATTTGTTTAAACAATTATTGCACAAGTTGTTTCTTTGATGGTTCATATGTTGATAGTTAAACTGAGCTGCCTGTTCATTAAACTATTTATATGTGAATTTTGTTCATGTTGCACTTGAAATCCCAGCTAATTTTATACAGCGTAAATCACCATAAAACCATTACGTGCAACATAAAAATTGCTTATAAAAATGATTTGCGTGATGTTCTGCTCGTGTTTCAAGAATGAGATAAATAGCACATTTATAAATGTAAATCATTCATTAAACCATCCTTTCATGTTTCGTGTAAAATGCTAAATTGAGCTAATTTCTCCACTGTTTTTGAAGCATAGAATAAACCATTTCTATGTTAATCATTTGTATAATCTTTAATATGTAAATTGTTGAATTCAAGTTTAACGTGGAATGTTTGCGTTTGTTGCATTGATGCTGGATAGTTTTGTGAAAGTTTTCCACAGGCAGTTTTTCTGCTGGTGTTTCATGAATGAGGAATGAGATGTTTCTAGTTGCTGTTTGTCACGGGTGCATTGCAGTTTAGACAAGTAGACATCCAAAGCAGCTGGAGAAAATCTTCTTCCTAAACATTTCTTCAGGATCCCTGTACTTCTCCTCCTCTGCCAGCTCTTTTTAAATAGGTCGTAATTAAGGCATTAGACTGACAGTAACTGTGGGCCTCGCTGGCAGGATTCAGATTAGGAGTTCTCAGAACATCTTTTTGAACACGTCTGCTAAAACTGACCTCCAAATAGCCCGGATATTAGGGCGGCACCCTGACCTCCTTCTGTCTGACCACAGAGACCAGCTTACTGATGGCATGTCCTTGCACAACATATGGTCCCCTCTTTGTGCAGAATTCAATTTCTCTCTCATTATTAGTGCTTTTGATTAAGCTTCTTACACCCCACCCAGAAGAACGGCTCTCACTCCTGGTGATTAACATCAGGGTTTGTCACAAAGTCACACACAGGCACTGATTGCAGCTTTTGGCAGATCGCTTCTAATTGGTCGTCACCCAAGTGCATCTGAAGTTCAAAATTCCTGTGTCCTTTGCAGTTTTACTCATGTTCCCTTAAAGGGATAGTTCACCCAAACATGAACATTTGCTTTACATTTATTTACCCCAAGACCATCCAAAATGTAGGAGACTTTAAGTCTTCAGTTGAACCGTAAAGAAGATATTTAAATGAAACTGTGGTCCTTGGTGAAGTCAATGGCTGCCTGCCTGTCTTTGAGATTAAAAAAGATTAAAAAAGCTAGTGAAAGAAAGGGAGATATTAACGGGGTTTTTTTTATTTCTCATTGTTAATGTAAAAATAATTAAGACTTGTTTATTCAGTTTATATTGTTTAGTCATGTAAAACATCCATGTTTCAAATCATTATTGGGTGCTTTAATACTATAATTGTGTATATGTTACATCATTGCGTGATTACGTAAGCAAATTGGTGAATCTGTCATTTGAATCAGTTCCTTGAAATGAGCTTCCATAAAGAACCAGAGGATCTGGGATCTGGATCACAGGTAATAATGTTCAGTTTCCTGCACAGACCGATCTTTTTGCTTCCTAAAACCTCAGTATATCAAAAGGAGCCGCGGAGATTCATTTTATTTTGCTTGTATTTTTTATGCTCAAGTAACGGTAGCCACTGATTTGCATTTTATGAATCACTTAGGACCTCGTTTTCAGTTGAAATCTTTAATTAAAAGAACTATCCATTTAAAATCAACATCACATCAAAACTGACTAATTCGTGAATTAACCGTTGTACTTCTTTATCCTCATCCCTTCTGTAGTCCCTCCAACTTTGGTGAATAAAATGGCCTATAAACACTAGTTTTGTACTGGACCTGTGCTAGAAATCCGAGCCCTATCTCTTGTACTCTTATCTTGATGGAAAAAGTTTGACTAGTCTGAGAGCTCAGTCTGTTCTTGGAAAGGAGCTTCTGAAGGATGAGAGTGTTTGAGAACAGGACAAGCCCACAGTCTGCCCTCAAGCACGAGAGAAATGGATTGAGACCGTTCACGCTTGGCTTCTCTCATCTATCTTTCTCAGCCGTATCCCTCCATCTCCTCAAATCTACCATTTCTGCTTCTCCACTGCTTCTCTCCATCTTTTTCCCTTCAGAGGAACCCGTCTAGACTCTAGACACCAGTATGTCAGAGCACTGCCCACAAGTATATGGCTCTGACTTCACCCGCCAAATCTGACTGAAATTGAGATTTGAAATCAGTGAATTTTTCCCGAAGCAAGATGTTCAAACAGAATGAAGCCCGTGTCTTGCTTTTGCTCAATTACACAAACTTATCTCAGAAATGAATGAAAATTTGAGTTGTTTGTTTGTGAGTAATGGAGAGTCATGTGTGTGCAGATGATCGGGACACTGAAGCAGCTCCGCTACCTGGACGTGTCCAAAAACAGTTTGGACATGGTTGACGAGCAGATATCTGGCTGTGAAAACCTGCAGGATTTACTGCTGTCCAACAACGCTCTGACGCAGCTGCCAGGTTCTATAGGTAAAACACACACCAAAACACAAAGATGAGCTCCATGTTTAATATTCACAGTGCTTCAGATCAGATGTCTTCGGGTTTATCCTGCATGCCTCAACTCTAATCTGCTTTGAAACAAATGAACAGGTTAGATGTGTAAATGAACAGGAGGATTATGGGTAGAACAGTAATACGATCTCATTACCTAATGAATGACCCGGTCAGACAGACAGTAGTGAGCAGGCAACACTTCATGAATCCAGTTTAGAGATTCCTTCATTGCAAGAGCTTTCCATGAGTCAGGGCACACTTTGACAGTTTTTTGGAGATTGAGATTTAGCGACTACCTACCATAGACTAAACTTAAGTAGCTAGTTTTAGCTAGTGTCTCTGATCTGACCACCACCTTTAAAATGGTGAATCTGACCGGTTTCACCTTTGGGTTATGACCATCTCAGCTGTATCAAGTAATTAACATCATTAAACCTCATTGGTATAGGTGACCCTGGACCACAAATTCAATAATGTTTATTTAATGTGTGTGTCTAGAAAAATTGTGAAGTCATACAAAGCAAGGTTTTAAATGTCATAAGAGATCCCAGATTTTGGTGCAAAATTCATATAAAATGGAAAATAATACAGTTCTTGCAATACTTCGACCTCCTGAACTTGACGGTCGGTATTTTCTGACCGTTAAGCATCTGCTTTCACTGACCATATTTTGAGATAGGAAAAGTTTAAGTGAACTTTTGCACCCTATCTGTGGAAAGTGCTGAATATGCAAGTGGATATGGAACGGCCAGTTTCTGTCTGCATGTATAAATTGCAGATTGCAATACAAACTCTCCCCCCCCCACAGGCTCTCTGAAAAGACTGACCGCTCTGAAGGTGGATGATAACCAGCTCATGTACCTGCCTGACACGATAGGAGGGTAAGTGAGCACCATTTTAAACACCAATCTGATGAGCTGTGCCTAAACCATGACCCAGTTCTCTATAGCCCATCAATGTACTCGCACTAAATTTGCATGCTTTTTCATGTTTTGTGCTGATGGTGGTGAGAAATGTGCAGAAATGATATAAATTCCACACAAATGTGAACTACAAGTGCTACATGAGAGCTGAAAGCAGTCGAATAGGATTGAGCGTCACAAATTACCTCTCAAACCTCATGATGCATGTCAGGAAGTCACAGAGAAATAATACATATCATGTGATATTGTATTGAGTAGTCAAGTGAATAATACAGTAGCTTTAAATGAGAATCAGACCAACATTTTGTTTGAGTGAATGCTGTAAATGAGCAGACCCATAAGCCACTGCGAGATACAGACAGAAGGCTTCGTAACGGGTGTGTGAACGAGGGAAGTGCACATCCATATGGGCTCACCGAGAGGGATTGCATTGCTTGGTGTGTGTGTGTGTGTGTGTGTGTGTGTGTGTGAGTGTGTGTGTGTGTGTGAGAGAGTGTGAGTGTGAGAGAAACAGACTGTGGTATTCATCAAAAAAGAAGCCAACCGTTGTACCTGATTCTCACCACCTCTTACTTTGAGCTCGTTTCCAATCATGCCGGCTATCCCTGATGTCCGATTAGATTTCATAGTCCGGGGTTAAGATAATATGCCAGGAGGGATTATGAATATGTGATTGCAAGGATTCAGTTTCGATCCCAGCCAGGATTGTAAAGCACACTGATTAAGCACGATTCATTTGTCATTAGTCTCACTGTCTTTTCCCATCACACTGATATGGCTGCATTTTTGTAATGTGTAACGACTCAGTAAATATATATATATATAATTTTTTTTATTTTGTGGGTGTTTTGGAAGTAGGCCTGTCCATACTTTGGCGGGCCAAACTTCTGTCCATGTTTTTTGGGGTTCTAAGATGAAAAAAAAAACATTCAAAATTGTTTTATGTTTAGTTTTTTTTGTCTTTTTGTTTTGTTTTTGTTTGTTTTTTGTACTGGGGAAGTTTTATGTTATAGGTTATAAAAGACATTTGATTTTACATGAGCTTTTTGTATCTTTTAGATTATGAAACTCGCATCAAATTTATTTTAAATAAGTAAAGAAACCACATTAATTTCTGATCGCTTAAATATGACATGACATGATTGATTGACGTCATAATCAGTTGGATATTAATGTTATTTTCAGTTTAGCAGTGGTCAGTGTCTCTTGCTCTGCACCGTCTCTTAAACTCTCTCTCTCTCTTAAACACATTTCTTTTATTCCACAGTTTGGCATTTTGGCATAAAAAGCATTGACTCTGCCAACCAGTTCTATCAACAATTTATACAAGGGATCAGAAAAGATTTATTTTGGTGTAGGACAGAATAAGCACTTCAGTGAACACCGACAGCTGGTTTAATTGCCTTCACAATGCATCTGAGTTCTCAGGGCTATTTCTCAGGACCAGGACTGAGATCCACTGGTTCAGAACCCATCCAAAACTTTTAGATAGTTACTCCTCAACAGTATTGCAGTGCTTGCAAAACTTTATAAAGAGTTGCACAACTGTTTGTTTCACGGCTAAAACCATTTTCTCAGAAATGAAAATCAGATTCATTCAGCCTTGGTTCTTTGTTGGTTTGATGGTTTATTCAGCACACCTGCTTGTTAGTCATACTAGAAAAATGTTTGACATCAGCCTGTTAATAAATCAAGGTTGTTGATCACAGAACCATCAGAATAGAGGCCTGTAGATTTTGATGTGCCTTATTGTATTAAAGACCACACACAATTTCTCACATAACAGATTTCTATAGTGCATCAGCGGGGAACTGCTGAGTTTGAATGATTGTCACATGCACATCTTTTCTTCTCTGTAGACTCACGACTCTGGATGAGCTGGACTGCAGCTTCAATGAGATCGAGGCACTGCCGTCCACCACCGGCCAGTGTGTGAACCTGCGGACCTTTGCTGCAGATCACAACCTGCTCACACAGATGCCTCCTGAGGTGATTTAAGACCACAACAAATGACGTTTACTTCCCTAATATCATGCATTTTAATGTAAAAAAAAAAAAATATATATATATAAATAGTGCAGGATGGGATTTAAGTCTGATTTTAATAGCTATAAAATATACAAAACAGATTGCTCTTAACCAATTTTTTATTAATAATTCAGTCAGACGGATTCGCCAAGAATGAGTAAAGTTTTTTTTTTATTAAACTTATGCAGGAATCATAATGATACAACATTTAAGCATTCATTTTTAATGGAAATAGTGATAAAGTATTAATTTTGCTATTAGAATGATGTGAAATGCCCCACAGATCTTACTGGAAGCACCGTGTTTAAATAAATATTAGGGCTGTAATAAATAACTATTTTGATGATTAATTTACATTAAATGCATTTATTTTCTTCTGATTAGTCAACTAATCCTTACCAATAACCAATAAATAATTTCTATAAAATACTCTAAAACTTATGACATGAATTTTTTCATGTTTTACTTAACATTTTCTCACACAATACATACTTTATAAATAAAAATAAAAAAATCCCAACATGAACAGATACAGTGGCGAGAATTAAAAGGCATCTCTCAGTAAATGTCCGTGCTGGATTCACAGCCACTGTTTGGGATTGACTGTAGCATTTGCTTAGGTGTGAGTCTTGAAACTTTTTCTTCATTCAGCAGATTGAACAAACTGAACACTGAATGAATACATACCTGTAGTAGCGAACAGCTGAAGTCACAGCCGCATCAAACTAACCATATTGACAGTATCAAAGATTGGCGATGTCCATAAGATTGGAAAGTTGTATCACAATTGATAGCATGTTAAATAAATAATCCAGTTGAGGCGTGAGTTTATCCAACATATATCCATCAAGTACCAACAGCGCATTCAGATGCTTTTAAAGGCAAGGATAGACCATATCCATTAGAGCCTTGTTTTGTGCGAAACATGTCAGGATTGTGAATTAGCTTTACCAGTGCAATGTGTATTAGATATTGAATTGGTTCATAGAAATGAACCATCTGAACAAACTCTTACTCTTACAAGATGGTTCAATCTCGACCGCATCGATCCTGCAGTCCGATCAAAGCATCGACCAGGAGACGCGGTAGATATCAGCAGCGCATCTTAATGTGTATGTTTGTGCATCTGACAGATGGGCAGTTTGAAGAACGTCACCGTTCTCTTCCTGCACTCAAACAAGCTGGAGACTCTGCCGGAGGAGATGGGCGACATGCAGAAACTCAAGGTCATCAATCTCAGCGACAACAAGTACGTGCCTCTGTGCCAAGCATCATATCACACAACAGCCTGCAGCGTATGCTTAAACATCACCTGCTAATTTCTACTAATAATTTAACTTTTATCCAAAATGACTACCTTTTTCAAGTCATAGTACATTGTTTTGACCCAAGGACAATCATTTTTCTTTATAATTGTCCAACCAAATGAACCAACAGTTGACACTCTTCACGTATGAAATCTTTCAGTGACAGACATTTCCAATCTGGCCACGCGGCTGGTGGCTAAGAGGCATTACTTTAACATTTTTCTGAGAGAACCACTTAGATGCATTTGGCTGTGATTCAACAGGCTGGAAAATATAGCTCTATTTTCTGCTCTCTGTGCTTTATTTATAAGCCTTGATACAAATTATACCAGACTCTTTCTCAATTTATTGTGTTCTTATTAAATCATGTCCTATTTTTATTTTAGTTTAGCATACTATCATTCTTACTTGTTTCTTATTTGTCGTACGGTAATCAAGTTTTAAGTTACCGAGTGCTCTTTGTCCTCTTTCTTTACAGGTTGAAGAATCTTCCATACAGCTTCACTAAACTCAACCAGATGACCGCAATGTGGCTGTCTGAAAACCAGGTGGGCAAGGTTCAGATGCACGAGGCACATTATACAGTCATTAGTGTGAAATAAAGATCAACAGAGTGATCAGGACTGCAGTAAAAGCGAAGGGTTGATTTGAACTCTGAAGGGGGTTTGTTTGTTGCGATAATGACCAACAGACTGGACATGAACTTGTTTATTACACAGCTACTTAGCTATTTTCTAAATAAATAATGAAATACATAGACATTTATTGTGTAGAATAGGATTCCCATGCTTGTCGAAAAGTTAGAAATGTAAAATTAGTATTTAAAGGTTTGAACAAGTCATTTTAATTCAAATCTAACAATGTTCTGTTTTAATGTAATGCAATATAGGTAACACTTAGGCAAGCCAAGTTTATTTACATAGTACATTTCATGCACAGTGGTAATACAAAGTGCTTTACATAAAAGGAAAAAATAATCACAACAATAAAACAAGGAATTTAAAATGAATTGAAAACAGTTAAAATCGAAAATGATTATGCATAAAATACAGTGCAATCAGTTCGGACATCGCACAGTGCTCATTCAATAAATGCACAGCTAAACAGATGAGTTTTGAGTCTAGATTTAAATGTGACTAGTGTTTTAGCACATCTGATCTCTTCTGGAAGCTGATTCCAACTACGGGCGGCATAGTAACTAAAGGAGGACTCCCCTTGTTTTGTGTGAACCCTTGGTATTTCTAACTGACTCGATCCTAATGATCTGAGTGGTCTGTTAGGCTTATATTCAGTGAACATATCTGAAATATATTTCGGTCCTAGGTCATTTAGTGACTTATATACGAGTAAAAGTACTTTAAAATCAATCCTAAATGTAACTGGAAGCCAGTGTAAGGACCTGAGGACTGGTGTGATATGCTCAGATTTTCTGGTTCTAGTCAGAATCATGTCAGCAGCGTTCTGGATGAGCTGCAGCTGTCTAATGGTCTTTTTGGGAAGGACAGTGAGGAGCCCATTACAATAGTCCACCCTGCTGGTGATAAAGGCATGAACAAGTTTCTCCAAGTCTTGGCTGGAAACAAAACATCTAATTCTTGCAATTTTTTTTAAATTATAGTATGCTGATTTAGTTACTGCTTTGACATGACTATTGAAACTAAGGTCTGTCTCCAGAATCACACCAAGATTCCTGACTTGATTTTTAGTTGTTTGACCCCTAGAGTTAAGGCATGCATTCACCTTGAGAACTTCATCTTTGTTTCCAAATGCAATGACCATTTTCTCCTTGTTTAATTGAAGAATGTTCTGGTACATCCAGCTGTTAATTTCATCAATGCATTGGCAGAGGGAGTCAATGGGGCTGTAGTCATTTGGAGATAAGGCTAGGTAAATCTGGGTTTCATCAGCATAGCTGTGATAACCAATTTGGTTCTTTTTTGATTCGTGTGAGCATATACAGGCTGAACAAGAGCAGTGCTAGAATCGACCCTTGTTGGACTCCGCATGTCATGGACGTCCACAGTGTCAAACGCAGCATTGAGATCTAGTATTACCAGCACTGATATTTTGCCAGAATCAGAGTTAAAGCAAATATCATTTATTATCTTAATGAGCTCTGTCTCTGTGCTGTGATGCGGAAACCAGATTGTAAACTGTCCAGGTATCCATTTCAGTGTAAGTTGTTTTTCAGCTGATTAAAAACTACCTTTTCAGTAATCTTGCCTATAAAAGGAAGATTTGATATTGGTTGATAGTTGCTCAATATGGTGTTACCACCATATTAGGAACCAATTCTCACAGTTAACTTGTGCAATGCTTATTAGCAGGCATATTACTAGCAATCTTAGCTGTTTATTAGTACCTATGAAGCACATATTACTAGCTGGTTATGCATGACCATTTTTAGTTACTTAATCCACCCCATACATAAACTTAACAACTACCTTAATATTAAAAAACAGCAAATTTGGTGTTTGAGGCAAAAGTTGAAGTTAATAGTGAGAATTGGCCCTTTAAAGAAACTGTGCCCATAATTTAATTTAATTTAATTTAAGATTAATATAAATAGATAAATTAATATAATTTAATGAATATAAAATACTCAATACTGAATCCAATATTAATAAAATAATGTAACAATTAAGTTAATTACAAATAATTAATTATGATTTAAATAATTAACCATTTATTAAAATAAATTAAATCTAGCTTAAATAAAAAAAACAACAGAAATAAATTATCTAAACTGAAAAGGGGGTGAGTGGGTGTAAGGGGGTGATCTGTAATTGAAAGCCTCACAAGCACGGGGTCAGACTGCAGTGAAATCCATGTTGTTGTGATATTTGCTCTCAAGGAAACAATAACTGATGAAGATAAAGGTGGCACTCTGTTCTTTATCGACTGTGGTTTCATAAAGCTGCATTTGATTAGAGATGAGATGAGTTAAAGCCAGAGCTGCATGGCCTGAATCTATAATGAGAGCAGTCCAGAGTCCTCGTGCTGTGTGTGAGAGTTCAGAAGTGTCATACCCAAGGCATCTCATCCAGTTTTACTAATCACTGATCCTGTATTTGATCATTTTTTTGTCTTTCTCCAGTCGAAGCCCCTCATTCCCCTGCAAAAAGAGGAGGATCCGGAGACGCACAAGACCGTACTCACTAACTACATGTTCCCTCAACAGCCCAGAACTGAGGACTGTGAGTATCTAGTCCAGCAGAACCTGCATCTGTCGCATCCTCCTGTCACTAGAGTTCCCTTGTTTGATAGATAGACAGACAGACTTATTTAAAATCCTGAAATGTCTGCTACCTGCAGCCAGAACTTGCTGTTTTCTCTCTCTGAGACTAGGTCTGCGGTGTTGCTGGGAATTTCGCTCTGCAAATCACAAATGGGCGTCTCGCTGGATTCCAGAGGGGGAAGAGATTAATAAGTCTTAACCTGTTTCCTAGCAACCCCGCTCTAAACTCTCCAGAAGACAGGCGCACTGGAGCTGCGGCTCTCTGGAGTCCGCTTCAGTCTGTTAGCATGATTGAGCTTTAGAAACGCACTGAAATGAATCGAAACTAACTCTAGACTGTCATCCATCCTCCAGCGATGGCAGTGTTGTTGTTTTGATTGTTTGTTAATGGTTTTCTGGGTTTTTGTCTCTCACAGATGTGCCCAGCTCAGACAGCGAGAGCTTTAACCCGTCTCTGTGGGAGGAGCAGCGCAAGCAGCGGGCACAAGTGGCCTTCGAGTGTGACGAGGACAAGGATGAGAGAGAAACGCCCCCGCGGGTCAGTTCCCACCCTCCACTTCTGTCCAGGGGACACTCTCGAGTTTCTGTTTCCCTTGGAGCATGTCCTGCACGGTCATATCACCCGTCTCACCGTCCCGGTCTTTGTTCTGTTCTAACCTGGCATTGCTTAAATCATGGGGTTTTTTTGTCTCAAATGTTGCTGTAAGCCACAAAATCCCAGTCATTTGGAACATACTTAAATGAGTGTGATTTTGGACCAGTGTGATTTCACTGTGGATGGAGCTAACTTACACATCTTGCCAACAAAATGTCCTTGCAGTTGATTGGTACAGGTTTAACATGTAAGAGATGCTGTTTTTTGTTTTCATTGCAAAAAACATACAGCTAATTAGACATTATAAAACATTTCTGTCATTATTTACTCACCTTCATAGTCCATATGACTTTCATTCTTCTGGGGAACACTAAAGGAGATATTTTGTGACTAAGCTGGCTGCTCTTTTGCATGCAGTTATTATTAATGAGCCCGACAAAGGATGCTGAAATGACAATGTAAAAAAAAATAATAATAAAAAAAAAAATTTGTTAATTGCTATTAATTGAAATGAAGGTGAAAAAAAAATTAAATATAAATATTAGATGAAAAACTTAAAAAGCTTGAATAAAAGTGAGAAATGTTCCCTTGGTTAATGTAATAAAAAGAAAAAAGCTAAATAGATAAATTAATTATATAGTAATTATATAAATTATATTTTATTATTATTATAAATAATAAAATATATGTAAACATAATTATATATGAAATTATAAAATTAAATACATTTAAAAATACAGAAATCTAATAAAAATGACAAAAACGCATAAAATTACTAAAACGTCAATTTAAATTCTAATGTAAACAAAGTATAAAAGCAAAAGCTTATTCAAAATATTAATAAATACTATAATAGTATATAAATAATACTAAAATGAACTGACTGTCAACTGATTCACTGATAAGAATTGAATCAAGCTAGGGTTTCATTTACAAATCTGGCAACACTGCTACTCTCACAAAATTATCAGTTGGGGAAGCTAAAGTGATCTAAAGTGGTCGCTAGGTTTTTCTGTACAGCTTGAAGATGTGTTCATCTGTATGATTGAAGAATTGAGAAATATAATGCACTTGTGACATGGACCACATTCACGATGTCTTCACCTGTGGTGCTTTTTAAAAGCTCACTCCACTGAAGGAAGTCATTCATACAGGTTTGAAGTGACATGAGAGTAAATAAATGATGTCGCTTCTGGGGTAAATTCTCTCGGGATTTGTTGGCAGCTTGAGGTAAAGCGGTTTCAGTGGAACAGCCTCGCCTGCTTTCTCCGCATGTCAGAGCCTGCGCTTCACTGCATTGCAGTGGAAATCTCATTAACACTGTAACCCTGACATGACTCCTGTCAGAAACTCAAATGGAAGCCTTCACTGTCTCAGGAGCCCTCGAGCGTACAACGTCCACCTTTTTCTTTCCTTCTACCCCTCATCTTGCTGATATTACATATTCAGTATCTCGTTCCCTCCCTCTCGTGTCCTGTCTTGCACCCCCGATGACTCAATATGTTTGTCTGGCTTGTACGCTGTGCCAGGAACACATGCAGACTCCCAAGCTGTCTGACAGAGCATGCAGTGTCAGTGTGGCCCTGTCTGTGGCCTTTTGCAATTAAATGGTATCAGTGTTTGGCCAGGGGTTCAGCGACCCTCTCTAAAAACTGGCCTATATTTCCACACTGCATGTTCCTAAATAATCTGCTTGCAATTGTATTAATTAATTCATGCATGCATTCATTCATATTATTTATTTTAAAAAAAGGAATTTGGAATTTTAAGCTAATTTAAAATACCAAATATCATAATGTTTATATGTAATATGAATATAAATGTAATAATAAATTAGGTTGTCATTAATTACAGGTCCTATTCTTAAATTTCTCTAGTAAATTAACTGTGGCTTTGAATTTACAGGATTGCAATCTGAAGCGATACCCCACACCGTATCCTGATGAACTGAAGAACATGGTGAAAACGGCTCAGTCCGTGGCTCACAGACTCAAAGAGGACGAGTCCGGGGACGAGGCAGGAAAAGAGACCCGGGCCAGCGACAGGAACCACATCGGAGTGCAGGATGTTGGCGTGAAGGTAGGATTTTGAAAACAAATATTTTTTTTTTCTATTGATGTGTTATTTTTGTGAATCCTGGTGCAGATGTTGGAATGAACTTGACTCTCCTGTGTGTCAGGTGATCGAAAGTTCCTGCACTAATGGCAGAGCTGTTGAAATGGAGCCTAAAGCAATGATGAACAGTCGTCAAAACTATGAGCCTATAGATTCATTAGACAACCACAGCGTTGAAAGGATCCCTCTCAAGACCTCAGACAACATGAGAGCTATGGTGAACCACGATGACACCCTTGAGGTACTGCATCAGAGTAACAGAATTAAATGTTATATATGTTTTTTTAATCAAATAGATTAAAAAAAAAATGATTTACTCATTCTAGTGTAGTTTCAAACCTATAAGAGGATAAAAGTGAATGTAGACCAGGCTGTCAGACTCCAAAATGGCAAAAAAAAACATAAAAGTAACATAGAAGTAGCTGTAATTGTGACTGTTGTAATGTAAGAAATTGTATGGGATTTGAATTACAGTAATAGATGAACACTATAGTAACTTAACGCTTGATGTTGTGTTATGTATTACAAATGTGCTATATATAATATATAGACTTGTGTTAGTAAACAGAAGTAGAGAAAACACTACAGTAAGGTTTCATCTGTTAATATTACATGCATTTGTTAACATGAACGAACCAAAAATTAGTAAATAAAAATAAAATAAAATAAAAAAACGTTTTAAAAAAATTTTCTGTTAATATTATTCAATGGATTTGCTAACATGAATTGGTAATGAATAGTTGTTAACAATAAAAAAAAATACTGTAACAGATGTGTTGCTCATTGTTAGTTAATGCATTAACTAGCATTGACTAATGGGACCTTATTGTAAAGTGTAAAAAAAAAGGCAAATTATGCCCGTTTCACAGTATACTATATGCATTTCATCAGACTCAGCGCTTTAAAATTGGATGCAATAAATGAAATTAGCAACTGACACATATTATTCTCTTACTGTGAGTGGATGTTAAGTTCCTGTCAGGATACATTTGCTCCTATTGTATTTTCTGAGATTTAATGATGTCAAGACATGCTGTATCATTAGGGTTCGTCATTTGAACAAATTTATATGAAAATGAGTTCGGTTTACCACTATGGAAGCAGGAAGAACATTTGAGTATAAATGAAATGTAGGTTTTGTTATGATATGGTTGTGTGCTCAGGACTCAGAGGAGCTGTCATACGAGGAGGAGGAGGAGGAAATGAAGATAGCTGAGATGAGACCTCCACTCTTCGAAATCTCCATTAACCAGCCTAAAGTAGTGGCCCTCAGCAAGGACAAAAAAGGTATAATTGCCTTACTTTCTCACTCTGCTTAATATAATTTAATAATTCTCCCATTAACTGGATAATTGTTTCTCAAAAAAGGGTGTGTGATTGAACTGTAGAATTAAATGCAAGTGATGTTTTTCCTGTCTGGTGATGTAGATGATGGGAAAGATGCCGACTCTTTGCTGGATGAGACGGTGGCCAACAGTAACCAGAACAACAGCAACTGCTCTTCACCATCACGCATGTCTGATTCAGTGTCCTTGACCACAGACAGCAGTCAGGACAACTCCCTCTGCACCCCAGAGAGAGAGGCAAAGATGCCTCTCGTCCCCAAGAACAGGTACAAGCACACAGAATACACAAAAATGTAATAATCAACAGCGGTTTAACTAAATCTTTCTTTATGGAAAAGAACTAAAATGCAGTACTGTGGCTTCCACAAAGGGACTTGAATCAGCAAATAGTCACCAAAGTCATTTACATTAACTGTCCAAATAAATTGATTCACTAGAATATTGAAAATTAAATATGAACCATTATGTACTGAGTCCATTTGCATGTTAATGAGCTACAGTTAAGATTGTGCTCATGTGGGCAACCCAAGTTCAGTGTAAAAGGTGTCAAAAACATCCCTTTATTATTAGAAAGATGTATATATGTGTGTGTATATATGTGTATATATTTATATATATGTGTATATGTGTATATATATATATAGATATATATATATATAGAGAGAGAGAGAGAGAGAGATAGATATATATATATGAATTTATAGACACTATATCAATATCAGCATAAAGTATCAATGTAATTTTGTGGAGAAAAATAATCACAATGTATTAAAGGGGTCATATGATGTTGCTAAAAAGAACATTATTTTGTGTACTTTGTGTAATGCAATGTTTTTGTGCTTTAAGTTTCAAAAAACGTTTTATTTTCCACATACTGTACATTATTGTTTCTCCTCTATGCCCTGCCTTTCAATTTTTACAAAGCTCATCGGTATGAAAAGTGAGGTGTGCTCTGATTGGGCAGCTGTCCAGTGCGTTGTGATTGGCCGAATACCCCAATAGTGTGACGGAAATGTTACGCCCCTCACCATACTGTGATGCCGTGTCCCAGCGCGACGAGACAAAACCAGTGACACCCATTACAAATAAAGCATTTGCTGCATCTAGTGGGGACATAATTACTGATTATAATGATTTATACTTATTATAATGACTTATATGTCTTTTTACACGTTGCTTTGCGCCACATAAACATAAAACCATGTCTGCATTTGTGATCAGAGAAACTACAAACAACAAGAACTTCTATACACTGCTCAAAACACGTGTTTTAATCATCAGTGGCAAATTCTTTAAATATGAAAACGTACTTACAGACTGAGTCGGAACAGCTGGCGCTGTAGTCTTCTCACCCAGGATCAGGAAACAGTCCTCTGTAAAATGTGGTGCACACATCTGAATATTTGGGTCAAATTGATCTGGAACAGTGTTGTAAATACAACTTAACCACTGATTTCTAGTCCCTTTTGACAGACCAAACGAAGTATTTTTGCTTTCGCAAGAAACACACAGCATCTCCACAACATAGTGGCGGCAGCAGCAACAATACTACAGCGAGAATCAAAGTTACTCCTCCTTTCTTTGCATTCGGGCAGTGTTATGCAAATCTTCCCTTGATGTAGACATTTGGGGCCAGGTTTGAACAAAGCATTTTAGGAGGGTGTGGACAAGTCTTAACTTTTAAATAGAATATCTCTTTGCAACTTAAAGGATTTTATCTGTGCACGAACAGCTTTGTAACACTCTAAAGAGAAAGGAAAAGTTGAAAATGCATCATGTGACCCCTTTAATATATGATTATATTGGCATTGTCCTTCTTAGAATGGGTAGTACACAGGAGGGCAGATTTTAATGGAGTCTTTCTCTAACTTGATTTGATTTCCTCAAACTCAGACAAGAGGATGAAAACCTCAACCAGCTGAAGCAGGTGACCCCTCTACTCCAGAACTGTAATGGCTCCGAGACGTCCTTACAGACCATCCTGAAGAACCAGCAGAGCTATGAAAGCAAGTCAGACCAAATGACCGACTACAGTCTCTCCATGGAGGAGAGGCTTGCCTTCATTGAAAAGGGCATAAAGAACGGTATGGCAGAGCAGTATAGCAAGTGGGATCAGATCAACATGAACATGGCCAAACTCCCACCTGACAACATGGTGTCATATGAGGACCTGGAAAGGACCCAAAGTCCCTCAGCCAAGGAGTCCATGTCAAGCAACAACAATGCCATGCTGTCACTCGAGAACCTTGAGAATGGGAATCGGATTCAGGAGAATTTTAATGGCCGAACGGATCAAGTTCCCTTGCGGTATGAGTCTACGAGGACCGTCTCGACAGGTGTAACAGCCTTAAGCGACATGAGTCTTTCTCGTAGTATAGAGGAGCTGTCGCCAGAGAAGAAATATCCACCAGCCCCAGTAGTGAAATCTCAGAGCATTGCCAACATGGATGGTGGAGGGATGAAGCTGTACTCCATCGAGAGAGAAAGCCCTCCCTATGAAGTGGCATGTGCAGCCAGAACGTCTATAAGTGGCGCTCAAGGCCAGAGTATCGTCCGCTCCAAATCTGCCTCCTTGCTCGACGATCAGCCATTGCAGATTTACCCTGGTTCCTCTGCATCATCCTCTGACCTGTTGTCCAGCTCCAAACCTCCGATTAGCAGCGCCCGCTACCCCACTGGCCCCCCTCCACAGTACAACATCCAGTATGCCAGTAGCACTGTGCCTAAAGACAACTTGTGGAGCCAACGTACCCCCGTACCTCCTGAGCAGCCCTACCTCCCACCACAGCACTCCCTCGCCAACACCAACTTCTCCAACCGCAACAACGCCCCCCCATATCCCCAGCCCCAACAACGTGGCCCGCCCAAAACCCCGGACATGTGGGCCAAGGAAAGGATGCTGCCACCTGTTGGCCAGCGAGGCACCTTGCAGAGACAAGGTAGTGGATCCTCTGGCAGCCCAATGTCCATGCCGGACCCACGTCGCATGCCAGGAGTGGAAGGAGAGTACATGACCTACCGGGACATTCATACAGCAGGCCGTGGGCCTCTGCAGATGAGCCAGGCTCTCCACAGACCCTTGTCGGCCCGCACCTATAGCATAGACGGACCCAACGCTCCCCGGCCGCAGAGTGCCCGGCCCCCACCTCACGAGCTTCCAGAGAGGACCATGTCTGTCAGCGACTTCAACTACCAGCACGTCAGCCCCAGCAAGAGACCCAGCATGAGGGTGAAGTCCGAGCACTCGTTGCTGGATGGGCCAGTCAGCGGAGGGGGCAGGGTTCCAGCAGACTGGAGGGATCAGGTCATGAGACACATTGAAGCCAAGAAGATGGAAAAGGTATGGCCATTCTTACAAATAGTGTATGCTAAGACAAGTATAGCTGTTCGTCATACACAGAGTTACGGATTTGTTCAGATAGTAGGTGGATCGTTGGGGAAAGAGTTTTGTAATCTTTTGGACTTTAAAATTCGGTCAGGTGCAGGGGTTATCAACTCAGGTCCTGTAAGTTTAGCATCATCCTTAATCAGATACACCTGATCAATCCACCCTGTGTCTTCAGGACTGCTTGAAGATTACAAGCAGGTTTGTTTAATTTTGGATGGAGATCAACATTTCAACAGAACCAAGTTGCCCATTCCTGGTAGTGGGACAATATAACTTAGATAAGGGGTGTCCAACCCTGTTCTTGGGGGGCCACTGTCTTATAGAGTTTAGCTCCAACTCTAATTAAACACATCTGTACCAGCTGATCAAGGTGTTCAGGATTGCTTGAAAATAAGAGGCAGGTGTGTTGGCGCTGAGTTGGAACTGAAATCTGCTGGAAGGTAGCCCTCCAGCAGCAGCTTGGCTATCCCATTGTGATTTTAGGGTGGGCTCTTTTAATTTGGGCCAGCAAACACCAACATAGTATGGTAAAAAATAAAACTCAAGATGCAGCCAAAATCGCAACCACTCACAACATCTTGATATCATGAAGACAAGTCTTTCACGGTTACTCACGATCAAGTTTCTGAAGCTCCACCATTCTTCAGCATTAACTGCATGCAATACAGTATAGTTTATTTCCTCTCCTCACCCAGCATTTTTCTGCATGTTTGCATATGGAGATTAACACATTAACCTCCTTTAACCCTTGCATGTTTCAGTGTACTCATGGTTACTGCTTTCTCACATATGTCATTATTAAATGCATGTGTTTGTGTGCATGTGTTGTCATGTGTTCAGAGCGCTCTCTCTCGGTCTTTGGCTACTCTCAATGGCAGTCAGAGTTCTCTGGCCTTTAGTGCCATAGACGGATGGCAGTTTGGAGCTCATGGGCCCAGCGTGAGTATCACCCCACTGAGACCTCACCTCCCTAAACTCCCAGAGGCACAGCAGAGTCTCTCTCGGTTCTCAAAGGGTCATCCGCTCTGCTTGCTGTTTAATCTGTTTTCCCAGCAAATTGTGATGCATTTGTCATCTTATAATATCTGTTGAGTTTTTAAACACTATTAATAGAGGCACATGAACAGTACACATTAATCAATCGATCACATTCACATATTCAACTCATCGGCTTATTTGTAGAGTCTCCACAGCCTGAAATGAATGAGTCAGAAAAAAACAGGGTTGGGAAAGATGGTTTAAAAATATAATTTTGTATGTTTTAAGTGGTTCCAAACCTGTACAACTAACTTTTTTTCCATTTAAATACAACATAAGATGTTTAGCAGAATGCCCAAACTGCTCTTTTCCATACAATTCTGCAAAATTCTGTGAAAACTGGCTCATTATTAGTCAAGCATTGAACAGAATGCCCCTTATGGAGCTCAGACCCCATCCCAAATTCACACTTCTCAGCTTATATCCAGTGTCGGCTGGTTTGCACAATTTCTGCTTCTTTGGGTTGTCTAAGTAATAGGAGATTAAGAACATTCCTAAGCACTAAACCATATACACTAAATTCCTGGAAACAAACACTTTCTTTTCTATTGAAAAAGTTGGAAAGTTCATGAATCCTGTCATGTGAAATTATATTTTTGTAATTTTTACTCTGTAAACACTTTTTCTGATTCACCTAGTTGATTAGAAGACCAAAAGTAAACTTTCCTGTTGGTTGAAATGACAATGAACTGCAACATAAATATACACACGCTTAAGAAATTCACTGGGAATTCCACATTTATGGGAAACGGCTGTAGTTCCTTGTCCCAATCACAAGTGACATCTAGCCTGTTTCCAGACGGAGTCATTATTAGATAATGCATATGCTCGTTGTTTCACCTTCAGTTTCACTCTGGAGTGTTTTCAAACTAATCTCATTCTTACGTAGATGTATGTTTTAGTGCTGTAGTCATCCACTGTAGTTAGAAATGCTCTAAATATGACCCTTAATGGTTAAATAGCATCATCAATTATGGTACACCTTTTCCCTTAGCTTGTTGAGACGTTTTGTGCTGTTTCCCTGCAGGATGATGTCTTCAGTCCTCAAGGACAACAGGGCTACCATATCGACACTCTTAGAAAAGTAAGTGCTTTTCACCACTATATCACGGAAAATTTAGTCATCCGTAGAATTGCATCCATTTTTATCGAATTTCGATGACATTCAGATGTTTTTAAGCATGTTGCTACATGTAAACATATGGTATACATTATGTGGAGATGTTCACGAATAACATTTAAACTCATAATGTGATCCGTATGAACACTTTCTATACAACCTCGTTTGTGGTATAGTGTGTTTAATATCAACCGGATTGAGATACTGACCCAGTGGGGAAGCCTGACTCTAGCAATGATTAATTAGCTGTAATTAACAAGCACTGCTTTGAAGAAGCCTCAGACATGTTTTAATGATAGCTGAGCTTTCGAGCACATTAAAACCAGCAGTGGATGTGCTCACCACTGCAATAAACACACATGAAAGAAGGCCAAAATTACCGTTTAAAAACCATGTAATTGCAGTTGTAATTTAACTGGCTACAGATCATTCTTAAAAGCTTTATACTTTATATATAGCATATTTTTTATGTCTGTCATTGTCTCTCTGCACCTCTATTAAAAAAAAAATCAAAGATGCATCTTGATTTTGATCAGATTATAAAATTACTAATTAATTTTATTTTCTGTATTGTTTGTTGTGTGCTGTTTTTACTAAGTTCATGACTTTCAGACGAAATCCAATGTGTAACATTGTTCTCTTAGTCTCTGGGGAAATAAGGCATTTAAGTGAGGTGGATTAATTAGAAGTAAAGCTCTAATTAGAATTAAAGGTCTAAAACCATGAGGCTTCATCAGTCAACAAGGATTTCTTCTTATTCATGGTTCATTGAATTGTTTACTGGGGACTTTCTGCCCCCTGGTGTCTGGAAATGCATCACGTCGTAGCAGGACACATGTAGTGACATTTAGAAAAATGCTGGAAAAGGACCATCCTTTGGTTTTTATGAGAGAAAAAACCCATTGATGTCTCTTTAACTCTGTTTCAGTGATGAAAAAAGAAAAAACGCTGGATTGTTTTGGCTTTGAGGAGGCTGATTGGTTGAGTTCACTGAAGTGTGTAGTGATCTGATGAGCTGAAATACTAAGTGCATGTCTCATAGTTCTAGTGTGCATTCATCTGTCAGGTGCCTTTGATGAACGGCCAGATGTGTCCTCCTGTGAGATCCCCCATGAGCTGCGGTCAGCCACCGATGGCACGTCACCCGTCACGAGAGCAGCTCATCGACTATCTGATGCTCAAAGTGTCCCAGCAGCCCCCGGGGCCTCCACGGGTCCCACACCAGACGCTGCAGCAGGAGGTGGCCACATATCCTCCAGAATCTCCCATACACAGTGCACATACAAACACAATTATTGATCATCATGTTAACATTAGATCAGAATGAACGCTGTTTACTTTAATACACATTCCTGGTTTTATTAAAAAGTCTCTAAAATTAAATTATTCCTCCAATGTCACCTAGATTTTGGCCTTGATAATGTTATCTAAGCTAGATAGATATTTAAGCATCATGTTGACTGATGGAGAACATGTCGTGTGACGCGTGCGTCTGTCCGCAGCTCCATGTGAAGATTGAGAAGAATCCTGAGCTGGGGTTCAGTATATCAGGAGGAGTGGGTGGACGGAGGAATCCCTTCCACCCAGACGACAACGTAAATATTTCACTTTTTCTCTCTCGTTCTCTTTTTTTTATATGTTAAATAGGTGTGGAACTGGATCTGTAGGTTCATCTACCTTTTTTTAACCATAAAAACACCATGATCTTAATCAGAACAATGAACCTCAGTAGTATCTAGAGGCTATAGCATTATACAAATATAAATATAAATTAGACAAATATATACAATACATAATTTTCACTTGGCCAAAAGAACAACCATTTAGGTCTTTGAAATGATTGATAAATACTAAATCCAGTATATTATATTGTGCGTAATATAATATATCATTTGAATAATATTATACTTTTATTATTCAAAAGAAGTGAGAGTAAAGACATTCATAATGTTGCAAAAGATTGCATTTCAAATAAATGCTGTTATTTTCACTCATAAAAGATTCCTGGAAACCCAGGCAAAGTCTTTCAGATAAAATTGTAATTTATTTCTAAGACAAGATCATAAATGATGACAATTACAGAAATAATCAAGATGAAAAATTTAATGAATGAATCCAAAATCCAAACTCAATATATTCTAATGAGTGATCTAATCGAAGTATAATAATCTTCAGAAGTCATGCGATGCAAGTAGAAGAAAAGAAGGTGCCTAAAAATAGAAAATATTTAGATTAGAGACTTACATCCTCTTACAACATCACAGTGTCTGGATTATAAATGTTAACCGAATTTATCGAAGTCATGTCATTATCTACTAAGCTGAATTCAGTTCAGGACTAGGTCACGTTGACATGACCTGTGACATGCAGCAGGTAGACGTCAAATAAAAACAGACATGGGTTGTGGTTTACATCCTTCTAGCAGAAACAACAATCTAAAGTTAAGCAATATTCAGATATCATCTTGCAAATACCAGCTCGTGAAAGAACATCTAGTATCACGAGAAACGAAAAGACAATTTTAGCAAAACATTTTTTGCATAGACAAAATATTTTTGAAGAACAGATCTAATAATAAGATGTACTTTTGATATGTCATACCAAGGAAAGCATATTCATTTTCTATGAAAAATGATGATGTACAGAAATCGTAAATAAAGAATAAATTAATAATATTGAGTAACATGAGACAGTAATATGAATTTGTTCATGAGTATCAATAAAGAAGTCATACGGAATAACTCGTAATAAAAAATGCATATAATTGAATATGAAAAATAAGTATTTGCATACACCAATCATGATTCCCACAACATTATGAAGCAGCACAACTGTTTTCATCATTGATAAAGATCAGAAATGTTTCTTGAGCTGCAAATCAGCTTTGATCACGGCAATAAATTATATTTAAAAAATATAGTTAATTAGAAAATAGTTTTTTTAAATTGTAATATTTCACAGTGCTAGTTTCACTGTATTTTTTGGATAATAAATGCAGCCTTTGTGAGCAGAATTTAAAAAAATGTATCGATAGTGTATATTATTATTATTATTATGTCAGTTTCTCACACTTAAGCCATTATTTAGTATGCCTAACCTAATTAATCATTCTTAAATCATTAATGATCAACAGGGCATCTTTGTGACGAGGGTCCAGTCGGAGGGACCTGCTTCGAAACTCCTTCAGTCTGGGGACAAGATCATCCAGGTCATTTCTACTCCTCAATCTTGTCATCTCCTCTTTTACTATACACACTTTTGTCTTTCCATACCATAGTAATTCACTAACAATCAATCAACTTCCTCTTTGCAGGCGAACGGATACAGCTTCGTCAACATTGATCACGGATACGCAGTATCCCTTCTGAAGATGTTCCCCAACACCGTCGACCTGATCATCTTTCGAGAGATGGCCGCATAACAGATGAAGCTGAATGAGCACCGTCTTATTTTTGTACCGAGAGGAGCCAGTGCTTTATATAGTTAATCTGAACTGATCTTAACGACCGTCAGTGAAGAGGGGCGAAACCACTGCTTCAAGTGGAAGACAGAAGCATGCGCCTTCGCTGTGGGATAATCTGTTGGCGCAGTCCAACCGGTATGAAAACCTGTGCTTTTTGTAAAGTTTTTGTTTTCCTTTTTTAAGACGTCACCTGTGTGTAGAGCTCTTGTGGGACATTAGCTGTAGCTGACCGTTTGAGGGCAGGGCTCTGTCAAGACTCGCTCATTTTTTATTATTTTAAAGAGATTTTTAAAACCACTTTTATAGCCTGTGTGAGATTCTGAGCTAGAAGACAATGCTACATGCTAACTGTGGTAATGAATGTAGAACTGTGGTGAGCTAAACCGAACTGGATGTGAAATCTGTTGGCCTGGTGGTCACCGTTCTCACCTAGTTGTGAAGAAAAACCCCTCTAATCTGGATGAAAAACTTGTTTGCTCAATGCTAGCAACTCTTCTAGTCTTCGCAATTTGATCAGAAATCATCTTTCTCTACTTTCTGCAATGTTCCTCCAGTGAAATAAGAGTCTCTTCTTACAAACTTCCATGGAGTGAGACGAACGCCACAAGTAATGATGTGCCGAAATGCTCCCTGTACGTAAAACTTGCAGAGAAACACGATGAAGAACTTAAATGAGGATTTCGAAAGATGAAAAGAAACACAGAAACAAAAAGTGGTTCTTAACCAAAGCATATTGGGACAAAGGTGGCATGAAACTGCTGGCATGTCAACATCTTTCCTCCTCCTACAACACAGCCACGATCCCAACCCCGCCGAATTAATCCGAAGCACTCATATTTGAATATATATTTTTTTCTTATTTCATTTTGGAGGTCATCGAAACTTGTTTTCTACTCTGAAGAAGATTGTAAACGTAATATTTTATTCTCTTACGAAAACATTCTAACATTCGACTAGTGGTGCACTCATGGACGTTAGTTTGCTATTGAAGGCTTCGAAGCAGGGCTGAGAAACAATATGTCAAGTGCCATAGACCCTGAACTGTCAGACATGGGTTCGACCCAGAGCAATACTCATTCAGATCCACGCCGCATATTCAGTGGCTGACGAATGACACAGTGGCGAAAGAGCAATAGGAAGTCCTTTATTCCAGTGGTTCCCAACCCTGGTCCTTGAGGCACCCTAACTCTACACGCTTTGCATGTTTCCTTAATCAAACACACCTGCTTCAGCTCATCAGCTCATTATTAGAGACTCCAAGACCTGAAATTTGCCTGTCAGATAAAGGACACATGCAAAATGTGCAGTGTTGGGGTGCCTCAAGGACCAATGTTGGGAACCACTGCTTTATTCCATTCGCAGGATGTAGTCAGTTGCGTTTTTTTAAAATAAACAAAAGAAACCCATTTAGTTTTTCTCGATTGATAAAGCATTTTATATTGTAAATCTTTTAAGGAGGAAAACAGGAGATTGCATTTCAGATTTTTTGTAAAAAATAAAAAAGTTTGTTAATGAAAAAATCTGTGCGCGAATGAATGTCTTGCCACGCCACATTAGCGATTGCACTGCTGTTTCCAGACATCCCTATGAAGATGATCATAACATTGTATGTGGATACATCGACTTCTTCAATAGCAAAGAGATTCGAAAAGCAACAAAGCCTTGTAAAACGTTAATCGTAATGTTTGATGAAGTAGTCGCATCGAAAGTCCATGAAAGATTTTAGCTATGTGTGCATATGAGGAGAACGACCTACTGTGTGTATTACCTGCATGAAGTTCCTCTTTTTGATCATTCTTCACTATATTATTCGGTAGACTGGAGCGCTAAACGAATCAAAGTAATCAAATTAACTTACTGATGATGTAACAAATCCACAATTAAATGTGAAAGTGCTGTCACTATTTTTACAAGAGCTCAAAAGATTCAGGCTTCAGATGAGTCATTATTGTTAATGAATTGGAAAGGAATTTTCTACATTTGATAACTTTTTTCAAAAAAAAAAATGATGAATTACATTTTTTTTTTTCATTTGAAGTACAACATTAGTGGATAAAACAACGCCCTCCAACTTTGCTGTGAATTATTCATTCAGCATAATGTTTTTGTGGACTCTGTTTCTTCCATTTTGTCACCAATCAGTCTAGCATAAATCCCTTGACTGTCACTTTTTTATTTTATCTTTTAAGACATTGTAAAAACATCAACTAAAAACAACTGGTGTTTTGTTTTTTTGTTTTATGTCCCACCTTTTTATTTATTTAGTACACTTTACTTTGACTTTAGACATTACTAATCAAAATGTAAATACTTTTTTAAAAGGTTTATGATTTGTTCATTGCATTAGTGATTGTTTTTAAAACCAGCAATAATTTGAGTCACAGAAGCAGCCTTTTTAATGTATAGCTATGTGAAAGGTTTCACCGCAAGCAGCTACTATTAAGATGATTGGTATGCATTTATTCAACATTCCAGATTTTGTAAATAAATTTACTTTCCATGGTGTCCTGTGGAAAGAATAAATCAACTAATGCTCTTTCAATGTGTGTTTTTTTTTTAATATATATATATATATATACTTTTTTTTTTTTTTTTTTTTTTTGTCATTACAGTGAAAGTCAGTGATGGGGTCCAGTGATGTTTAGGATCTCATTATCAGTCACTGAATGGACAAAGACAGTAAACAATTATTTGAAATATATGTTTTGTGTGTTCTACAGAATTAAGAAAGTCATAAAGGTTTGGAACGATGCATAAATAACAAGATTGTCATTTGGGTCAACTGATGATTTGGGTCATTAGATGACTAAAGTAATTAAATCATTATCAGGTATAGCTCAGTACTCTGTTTACTGATAACACAACTACACTGCTGAAGTTAAGAGGAAATGCCTTCAGTGATCACACAGGTAAGATTATAACCCATCCTTCAGCACCTTTATTTCCTTCATTCCTTCACTGAAATCACTTCAAGACTAGAAAGCAGCGCTGCAGTGCTTTCACTGTCTCGTCTCAGATTCCTGCTCTATATATAACCAGGAGCAAAATACAAGAGTTCTTTCAAAACAAGACTCATGGTTGATGTGAAATGAAAAGTCATCCAACAACATCCTCATTTCATTGTTTCCTGTTCACAAAATATGAGAGATTTCAAATCAAATGGACTCTCAGCTTAATCGTATAAATATATAAATACACATATATATACACACACTTATTTGTGTTTTATGTCCATTTATTTCCATCTGCTTCCATGTTAAATCATTAATAAGAGAGGAGCGACATATAAAGATTGTTTTGAAAAAATACTTTATGATAAAGGTCACCCAGTCACAGCTATGCCATTTAAATTTGCCTATAAAACCCCAAAAATGCTGTCTAGCTAGGCAACTCTACATCTTGAGGTAGCTGGTTTCCAGAATGTGCCGTTGTCTCACGTCTGCATGGCCTTGATCAAGATGTGTTGTGATTGAATCATGTGTCCTTCAGATGTCTGGAGATCACTCTAGTGACATCTGATACAAACACTGCGGATGTAAAAATAACCTTCAGCAGACCAGAGTACTGTACACTAAGCGTCCACTTAAAAATGCTTTTCTTACTCAACCTTACATTTTGGATCTCATCAAGATAGGAGCTTTTGATGCGGCCTTAACTTCTGAACACATTTAGTGCCTGATCTTACTAAAACACCACATTATTACAGTAAAATCACAGACTGTGGAGGCTAATATCAGCTAACTATTAACTGGTATTACAGGACGAAAATAAATGAGTGTGGAGATCTCTCTTATCAGTACTGTCACAATACTCAGAACTGATTTGGAAAACACTAGAACTCTGTGAAATATTGTCACAAGTAGTTGACTAGACCTTTCTGCCTCCATTTATCACAAAACAATATCACCCTTAGGTCAAACTCGCATTTACAACTCCTTGAAATTGAAGAGAACAATAAAAAGCACCTGACAAACAAGACACTGTAAACCAGCCCTTGTCCGCTGCACTAGAACTATTGCTTCAGAGCAGAAGGTTGTTTTTGTACAGTCAACTAATGATGGCGCGTTAAGCCCCGCCCCGCGGACGTGTTAGTCTCCGTGACGTCACGCCCGCTATTAAAGAAAACCACCAAACAGCGGCCAGAAACACACAAACATCAGCGGACTAACAGCTCGGACCGTCGCGACGGGTTCACACGAAGTCTCTATATTCTGGGAGCTTCTCTTTTTGCTCGGATAAGGCAAGGATAACACATTTTGTTTCACATTACAGCGCTTGAAACCTCGTGATAAGGTTATAGGGAAATTTTACTCGATTTGGTGAAATGACAGGGTAGTAAAGACTAATATTCTTATTCCTAGCGTAATTCGCTTGGATTATGTTATTTAATGTGTTAGTTGTTAATTTAAAACGATAAACTCGCCGAGATTCACCAAATATGGCTGTTAGCCGATGCTAGCATGTTAGCTAGTAACATTAGCCTGTTGTTCCTTTCGACCTAAACGCTGAAATCTGACGCGAAACCATCACGTTTGTGTTTAAACACGCGAGTTTGGCCCTTAACCAGCTGTTTGCTTCGCATTTAACCCGGTTTTGTCTTTTAGGGTCACTGCAGTAACAAAATAAAACGTGATGCAGGAAACTCAAAGCCCGGGTAGTTAGTGTGTCTTCATCACCTAGTGAGCTGATAAACACGTTTTAAAAACCTTTTCTTCACTTCTGTTCCTCTATATCGGGACGGATCTGTCCTGATCTGACACTCTGAGGGAGTATAATCGTCTTTTTATGAGCAGTGTTTGTACTTTGGCTCAAACAGGAAGAGTGTTTAAACAAAGGCGAACACGGGATATGTTCACCCCGACCCAGATAAACAGCAGATAAACCTCTACATCACCGTCCATCTGCACTCCTTCACCCTCACAAACCCCTCACACGGAACACAACACGGGGTTTGAGGAGATCAACAACTGTGTGGAGACTCTTATGCGCTTTATAAACCACTGTCTGTATGTTAGCCGTGATGCTAGTGTTAGCATGACTCAGTGGATTTCACTACGAGGCCTCAAACACTGAAAAACCTCGATGAAATCTACACATGCTTGGTGAATATCACAGAAATCAAGCTTGCATGATAAAGTGTACTTTGTATGAGCTGTATATGTCTTTTTAAATGCTTGGTGCTTAGTTATGAGCTGTTCTGTGGAGTTCTTTTTCTTCCTCTTTTTAGCTTAATGGTTTGACTTTGTTTTCACTCGTGTCTTTGTTTTTCTCTGTATGCCGTGTGTGTTGCTCTATATGCCGTGTGTTTTGTCATCCAGACAGGGCTGAATGGGCACGGATGGCTGACGTCATTGTGGCCTGTTGGGGCTTTGCTATTTTTGGCTTTATCAAACTGTATGAGGCCATGTGTAGAGCGGAAGGTGCCACACAAACAGGCTCCTACTCGAGGTCTGTGTGTGTGATGGAGGCAGGTCAAGACTGTCGGGTATTTATAGCTGTTTTCATGGTGGAGGCTGTTCTGAACAGTCACATTGCACCCTTGTGACAGATGAACACTAATCCAGCCGTCCATGTGAGCCAGAGCGACGCGTGACCCATGAGGTGGCTTTTCGGGGAAAACCTCTGGTGCTGGGGAGGGTGAAATGGTGCAATCTCGTGTTTACTCCCGAGACTTGTCACTTCTGACAGATTTCAGGTGTATTGCTGGAAAGCGTTGGATGTGGATGGCGTTTCTGCTGTTGTCTGTCTCCATCTGAACACAATGTTCAAGATGTTCCTCCTACAGATATATTAACTTGCCACACTGCTAGTCAGCATTTACCCCTCAAGACACAATAGTCACGCTTTATCTACTTAGCAGGGTGATCATAGTATTGACATTTCAATAGTTGGTTCCACTGAAATTGGTATTGAGTTATAATTTGATACAGCAGAGAAAGTTATCTAACACTTTAATTGGTTTGCTGTTATTGATAATGTGACTATGGACCAGGGGTTGGTGATATAACCAATAATATTTCATGGTAATGTGCATTATATCATGTTTTTGTTGTCTATAAAAAATAAGAACATAAGCCAATTACAAACACGGATTGTAATTGGTATTTATTGCATTTATGTAACTCTTGTATTATAAGGCTTAGATGCTGATATGGCAGGACAAAGGCTGTGCAGTATTTTTTTGAGCTCTAGGAATCCTTTAAATGTATAAAAAGTGAGAGAAATTGAATAAAAACACTAGTTACCACTGAATGGGGACTTAATTTCTTTGTGACTAACATATCAATAGCTTTACATCCATGCAGCTCAAAATTGTTTATTGCAACATTGTGGATTGATACTTCGTATTATGTCCACAGTATGATTTCTTGTAGCCCAGTCCTAATTAATATCAAGGTTTTAGGTCACTCCATGGGAGGTGTTTTTTTTTACTTTTTGTTTGAGTGTTTCAAGTCCGTAATGATTACAAAACAAGCCAATAAATAAACAAGCAGAAGGACAAATTAAAAACCGAACCATTGCGAAAATGGAAAAACATAATTTGAGACTTTTGAATTTTTTTTTTTTTTACCAAAAAGTGCACACAGTAAACATTATAATCTAGAGCAGTGATCGTCAACCCCTAATACCTTACTCACATTTTATATTAAAATCTTCATTAAAATGATCTAAAAACATTAAAAATAGATGCACAACATTTTAAATTGAGTAGGTTTATTTTTTTTTCATTAAAACTGAACTGTCCGCGGCTTGAATCAGTTTAGATTTAGAGGGCCTTCAAATATCACGGTCAAAAGGGGGTTTGAAATAAAAGGTTGATTCACTGATCTCTGCCATTCAGATGAGAGTGCTTATGTCAGATAATGCACGTGTTTACAGCTTGTAGACTAAACTAAACTTTCAGTGCTGCTCATCTCTCTGGTATTGCAGTGTTTTCATGGCAGATGATCTTAGTTCTGAGATTAGTTCTCCTGACGTCAATACGGTCTTGTCTTCCTGCCATAATGTGTGAATGAAGGATTTAACTGGTTAACAGTGAAACAACCCTCAGGCATCAGCTCAGTCTGGTTGTAAATCAATCAGATGATCCGTGGTGTGAGTTCGCAGGAAAGGGTGATTCTGTGCCAATCCGATGCCATCAAATCTTTCAGATGTCTGACTCTAAATCTGATTTTCCGTCTGCAGCAACATTGCTCCTTTACCAATGCAAATCCTCTAAATGAAGCCAGTCTTTGATTCCTCCTTCACACACTGTTACACTCATGACTCTTGTGCTTTGCTCTCGACAGGAATCGCTCGTTTTCGGAGAGATGGCCCAGGAGACCAATCAAAGCCCCATGCTCTGTGCCACCGGCTGCGGGTTCTACGGCAACCCTCGGACCAATGGCATGTGCTCGGTCTGTTACAAAGAGCATCTAACACGGCAGAACAATGGGGGAGTCAGTCCTATTAGCACAATGGGTACGTGTTTCTACTCTTTGAACATCTTCACCGGTCGTCGGACACATTCGTGAGATTGTTCCTCAAGCGTCTCATTAACTTGAGGGGGTTTGTCTGTTCCAGCAGCTTCCAGCAGTGTCTCCAGCAGTCCTACCTCTGAATCCTCAGCCATCCAGATCATCGAAGCTACACTAAACAGCTCCTCATTGGCTAGTGTTGAGTCGCCCAACTCCTCCGCCGCCACTGCTGCCCTTCCTGTCACACAACAGATGACGGAGATGAGTATTTCCTGTGAAGACGAGGTGGTCTCGCTTAAAGTCGATGTACCTGAGCCAGGTTGGTGTTTGTGTTTCAGACTTGAAGAACTGTGTTCAGTATCGAATGCTAGCTTACTGCAACTAGTCTGAATAGAGCACGTTTTAAAACGGTGTACATATTCATGTGTGTATAAGGTGACCATGTGACCTCTCTTTCTGGGTTCAAATGCTGCATTAGGTCTACATTTCATGAGGTTCTGCCGTCAAAGTGATTCGCTTTGTTTGCTTCCAGATGAAACCGTTCCAGTGATCTTGGCATGTAGTTGTTTGTTAGTTGCTGATTGTGTGAATGTTTCTCCAGTTGTCACTCAGCCGACGGCGTCCGCCACACCTCCGAACACCGCTGAAGGAGAAGAGCCCAAAACCCCTGATGCCTCCAAACCCAAGAAGAACCGGTGCTTCATGTGCCGCAAGAAGGTCGGCCTGACAGGTGAGCACACGTTACATCACAGCTCCGATGTGATTGTTCTCTACACCGGTTCTGATGCTGATGTCTGCTCTGTCAGGGTTCGACTGCCGCTGTGGGAATCTCTTCTGTGGACTCCATCGCTACTCGGACAAGCACAACTGCCCCTACGACTACAAGGCTGCGGCTGCGGCCAAGATCCGCAAAGAGAACCCGGTGGTGGTGGCCGACAAGATTCAGAGAATATAAAGCGCTCGCCATCGCACCTCGACTTTGCGAGAGATTGGATACAAGGACTCGCACTTTGACCTGTGATTCTAAAGACTAGGGTTTTTTTTTTTAAATTACAGTATGGGAAAGAATCTCGTTTCTAAGCCAGTGCATGAGTGATCACTTTGATTCCACCTTTCTTTTGCTTTCTGTTGTTGGTATATAAAGCTTCAAGTGCTTAAAAAAAAGGAATCTCTATAAAAGGTGTGAAGCCGGAGACATCTGTTTTATGTGCTGTGACCTGGAATCTGATTGTGGTGTTGAAGGCTGACGTCCGTCGTGGTTGTCATTAGTTTACTCTGTGATCGTGTCTCCCGCTCGGACTCTCTGAAGACTGTTACGGCTCTGACCCGAGCGCCGTCAGAGCAGCAGTGCATGGCTGGCTCATGTAGCAAATGGACGCTCTTCTGTTTCCTCCGGGTCAAAGGTTCGGCCCTGCCATTATAGAGTCAGCCTTTACAACATTTATCAGCCACCTTTTCTGCTTGAGCATCAGTTATCCAGCTGTTGGAGTGATGCTGGGGTTTCCTTTTCATTCAACTGTGTTAAGTCATTTTTAAACCGTTGACAGACTCTGTGAAAATATATAATCCAATTTGGGTGGTTTAATGCAGCCAGGCCAGAATGCTTCATGATTAATTGAGCAACTGCATCCACTATACAGTGTCAAGTTCAGATGAGGTTGGACATGGCAGCAACACAACTGTTTCTTCATTCTCCCACATGATCCTCGAAGACATTGAAGTGAATCATTTTGATTATTTTCATTGAGTTATGACACCTATTCGATTTATGGGATTCTTGAGGGTTTGTTGGACTTTAAATGGGTGTTTTGCATGGTTAGTGAAATGAGTATTTTACAGGTGACTACATACTAGAAGTCCATTTTTTTTCTTTTTGCTCTTTAATTCACTTTCCCTGTGTGTGTGATTTTGATCTTTTCAGTGGGTATTGAGTGTTAAATGCAGGTAACTTCATGCTGGTATTGTTTAGTGTCATTTAATCAGCCGTGTGTGTGCGCGAGTGTTCGTGTCAGTGTATGAGTTAGTCAACATCTTCTACATCTGAGGCTCAGTCCCTTTCAGTTTCTATTTTTTTTTTTTTTTTTTGGCGGGTGGGGGGGGGGGGGGTTATCTGGCTGCACAGCGCTGTTTTATTTCGAGCTTTGTGAGTTTACACGGTAAAACTAACCATCTGTTCAGATTTGATTTTAGTTATGCAAGTTTGTACAAACCATCTTTATTTATTATATGTATTGCGCATATAATCTTGTTACCCAACATTACTGCGAAATTGTATCATGTAAATAAAATTATGTACAGAGAATATCATTAAAATGTGTAGTTTGTCATTTTATGATGTCCATTATTACGAGATTGCTGGTTTCTGAGACGTGTGCGTGGAACTGATTTTAAGTTGATGCTTGTATTTCAGCAGGTTTAAGAGAATAGTTTGTTCTTTGTTTTAAAAAGGTACACGTATTTCCAGCATAACTTGGTTTTCCAGATAAATTTGGTGTTGAAATCATGCTTCATGTTAACAAAAGTTAAAGTAATCTCTGTCCTTCTGAAACTGTAATCCATGCCTTCATCTCTGCCAAGCTGGATTACTGTAATTCCCTTTATGTTGGGATTTGGCTATTCGGCTTTTGTCTCGATTACAGTTAGTTCAAAATGACTGCTGACTTCTCATTTATAAATCATCCCCTTCAGAATTACTGACTGAGCATCATTCATCCAGAGACCGTTGGTTATTCCTAGATCAAGTGTAGAGGTGTCCGTGACGTCTCCAGCTGTCCCCAGACTCCGGAATGACTTCCTGTTGCTATTAGATCTCTAATAACATTATTACACTGGAGAAATTGTGCAATATCTGAGAATTTATTGACTTTGAATGCATGCAACTCCAAACCGCTGCAGTAAAGTATCTTCATGTAAAGGGTGCACACATCATGGGAGGTCTCTTATAAGAACAGATTAATATGATTGAAATGATTGAATGCTCCTTAATGATACAGTAAAATGTTTTCCTTAGATTTACGCATTGAAGATGAGAGATGACGAGACTAGATTGCTCCTCTCTATAAGCCTCTGAAGTCAAATAATGGTGCATTTCTCTTAAATCCCTCAGTAAAATGGCTTCATGTGAAGTGTTCCCCTATAAGAACTGATCATTGTTTTCTCTACTTATTAGAGGTGGGGGTTTTATAACCCTCTACAGTGTAATAATGTCCCATATCTCAAAAACGCTGCACTAAAATGTTTTTATATGAGACTGCTGTGCTTTATCCCAGATTGGTTTTGAGGAAACAACAGTTGCATTTATTAATTTAATATTTGACATGAAGGCACTTTACATCACCTGAACTCAAGGCATGATAAAGCATAATCTACGGTTTATGTGCGGTTAATGATTTAATTCCTCAAGCCCAGCTTTCAAATAAAAACAGTGTCTTGTGTGATTTCTGAATGCTGTGTGACTGACCGCATGTGACTACAATATTCATCTGAACTGGAAGTGATCCGGTGATTTCGGCTGTCGATGGACACGCACAACAAATATAAAGAAGTACATTTAAATATTTATTTGTAATAAATATATATTGGTATGTTATGTCTTTGTTGAAAAGACTTAAAAAGGATTACAGAACATGATTAGGGAAGCCGTGGCCTAATGGTTAGTGAGTCAGACTCACAATCAAAGGGTTGTGAGTTCGAGTCCCGGCTGGCAGGAATTGTAGGAGGGGGGAGTGCATGTACAGTGCTCTCTCCACCTTCAATACCATGACTGAGGTGCCCTTGAGCAAGGCATTGAACCCCCAACTGCCGCAGCATAAATGGCTGCCCACTGCTCCAGGTGTGCGTGCGTGCGTGTGTGCGTGCGTGCGCACTTCGGATGAGTTAAATGCAGAGCACGAATTCTGAGTATGGGTCACCACAGTTCCCTCATCTGCAGATCTTCCTGAGCAGCGGCTCCTGAGCTTCTCCTTCAGCCCCTCGGGCTCTTTACGTGCTGTTTCATACTCCTAAAATAGAAAACAGAGAACAAAGTCTTGAAATACATCTGATATGCATGTAAATCCTTATAATGCACATAAAAAAACCATGCACTCAATTGAATCAGATAAGAAAAGTGCATGGACTACAATGGAAACACATTTACTGAATAAATTCCTTAATGTGCAACAAAAACTCTGATTCTCCCCTCCCCAGATCATGTGACTGGCTAACTGGACTAACCAGCAGTCCATCTGAAATCCTTGAGCAAAAGTCTGTCATCAGAATGATTTGATAACTTTCCAGAACTGACGCGATTGCTTTTCCAAACGTCAGGCATCCAAATGCAAGACAGCATTAAAGCTTTTGTGTTTGCATTTCATCTCAAGTCATTTATGGGGAAACATCCACAATGTGGAAAACACTTTCATTTTCATTATTGATACTTTGCTTGATACTTGAATTATTTTGTTCACTTGAGCACATGGAAACAGTTTCATTTGCAAATTTTTTGTGTTATTACTGTTTCATAACTATAACTGAACTGATTGGAGCTGAATAATAAAACTATTGTCTTGCTAGAGCTGCTTAATCTCAGAACATTAGAGTTTGCATCACTGATCCTGTTACTTTTCTCTTTGATACTACATTGAAACAATCTCTATTGTTATTTATTATTATTATTATTATTTCTTTTCACACAAGTTCAATTTGCAACTTTGGATGGAAACATGGCTACTATAAAAATATCTTTTTCCCAGGTGTCCCGGTTATGACCAATGATTAATTTATTTCCAGCTGAAAGTGTCTGATAATAGGGAGTTATGACAATGAAGTCAGTATTATACGGCTGGATGCATGATCAAACCTGCACGCATTCATGACTGTATGTGAAAAAAAAACAACAACAATAATAATAATAATAATAATATATACATATATATTATATTATAAAGAATGAAACTGTTCTGAGTGAGATTTTCTTAAATAATTTTTAATACAATTTCTTAGTCTGTAATACAGCACACGTAACCTAAAATGTGCATCATTTAGCATCATAAAGGGTCAAATCACATAAAAAGCACATCAAATGTAAAAGTTACACTGTCTGGCCTTCTCTAGGAAGTTGGCTTTCTCCTCACACACATTCTGTCAAACAACACAAACAGGAGACATGGAGTGAAATCAAAGCCCTATCACAGCCTTACAATTACCAGCTCAATTTCAACTGAACCTTCACTGCATCCTCGAAAAATATAGAAAAATATAGATTATAATATAGATTTTTAAACATTTATAAACTGTAATCTCTAGCTTCGGGTCGCCGTTTAGTGTTTAATCATGTCTAAATATTTCTTCACATGAAAAACTTGAAAATAAGTACGCAGGTATGACCTGCAATATTCTACAATTTAGTAAAGAGCCATGAAGGTACCTACAGTGGGTTAACCATATGATTAATGATTAATTTGATTTCTAAACACAAAATTACTCTTAATTTGTCTTTTTGCATTGGAATTTAAAAGCCTTCCTCTGTTTCACCTTATATACTACACAAATTGTAATATAAGTCATAGAAATACTAATTATATAGTAATTAATTTGTATATTATAATACAAATTATTGCACAAATGGTATTTAGTACCAAAAGATCTCCTTAAAACATTAAATAAATGTTACTGAACTAAAATATAAAACATTTATTCTAACTGAAAAAGAGTAAAGCTGTATGGTCACATTATAATACCTGAGGATTAAATACAAGAAAACCATATTAAGGTTGCCTCTCCATAAGTCTCCAGAATAAAATGATTCTGTAATTGTCAGCGACATAATAATCAATTCATAATATGCTGCAATGTTTACCAAAAAATGCTGCCAATGGCTGTGTAGTGAAGCTGCGTCTATTCTGCTGAACCCATTTAAATGTGTAGTTTGATTGGAGCGCTGTGTGAACCACGTGACCGCGCGGTGACGATCAAAGAGATCAAAGCGTGTCGCAACTCTGTTTGTCAACTCTGGCTTTAACTGAAGCGCTGCATTTTAGGATTTACGCCACATTAAATGCGTAAATAATTGTATTTATTGTTTAAATTTCGTATTAAAACTTACAGAATTTGAATGCTGACAGGGTTGGGTTGCCAGTTGTGTCGTGAGATTTAGATGAACAGCGCGAGAGCGGGACACAGAGTCTGGTTGGTTCAGTTTGTGATTTGTGCGCTTACAACACATAAGCACTAGATGGCAGTAAAGAATTACTCTGTGATATTTGTTTTGGAGTGAATTTTTTACATTCATCAAACTAAACGGAGTAACTCAAAACCCAATTTTGCTCATTTAGAAACAGCATTTAAAGTTTATTTAGAAACTGTAAAGTAAAAAAATAAAAAATAAATAAAAAATCGAAAAGCCCAAAGAACTGTGCATCTGCAACACTGATTTATTTTTCTTTCTCCTTTAAGTTCTATTTTTTTATTGTCTTTTAATTTGTACTTACAAAATGTGTGAATGTGACAAATATGCCATGAACTTGCTGTTGAATTCTGTAATTTTGAAAGTTCAATATTTATATTTACTACTCCTGTTTTATGTACCTGACTCTTTACCAAAGTGTGCGTTTTTGCACATTAAATGTCAGCGAAGCAGCTATATTTAACCACAATTTCAAATAAATAAATTGTTTTCAATATATATTTAGAGGGCAATTATATAATACACAGTATTGGCCAAAAGTTATGTCTGGAGAGAGGACATTTGCACAATATTTGCTTTTAATAACTCAAAATGTTTAAGCATCAAAATATGACAAACGTGTTATATCTGGAAAAAGAAAACACTAAACTTGATTAAGGGTTTTGACTGAAAATAATATTTGGCAATAAAATAAATCTACAGTTTATCTGTCACAGTGTCTGGTCTGTGTATCCCTGGGTGTCCACTAGAGGTCTCACTTCCCCTTATCGTCACCCCACTTCAGCACTGCATTTCACTCAAGCCCTTATCTGGACTAATCACTTCATTGCACACAGCTGTTCACACTCACATTGTTGGCACCTGTTTGTTTCTGTCATTGTCATGGAGTCCTTTGTTTAATGTTTAACCCTGTATTCTCCTGTTCCCTGGCTTGTTCATGTTTCTTGTGTTGGATTGATTACCTGGATTTTGACCTTTGCCTGGCTGATTTATGATTCTGGATTACCCTATTAAAAACACTGCTTTTGGATCTTATTGTTTGTGTGCATTCCGTGACATTATCAGCTTATGAATATGATTTTATTTTAATATGCAACAACAACAAAAAATGCATAGACATTGAGTTATACGCTGACTTTTGAATATTCAATATTCACATGCATATTCCTCAATAAGAATATTTGTTTAAAGGTTATTCTCATAAAATAGAAATCTCTGCAATTTTCAGTTTTATTTGACATTAAAATAATCCCCAGATCTACATGCTGATGTCCAGAAGTAAAATTTCTAGTCCATCTTTAACCATGCATTCAGTATAATAAGACATGCTACACACTTGAGAAGCCGTATATCAGGAATGAACCAGGTGTTCAAAGGTCAAATACACAAGGACAGTTTTGGGGTGAATATATCCACTCATGAAGCAGTCATCTTCTCTTTCATCCTCACACTTTCATCACTGCACTCCAGCTCTACTCTCTCATGCTTTCCCAGCATTCTTCTCTTTCTGTCTTTTCTATTTAAAATTCATTGCCTGAATGTCATTGTTTTTTCCAGAGAGGCGGAGATGAGGGATATGGTCATCAGCATATTCTGTGAAGATGAACGGACAAGTAAAGATGTTTATGGTGATGTGAATAACAGATGTATGTGATCATCAGCTTACCTCTGCATGGTCCTCTTTCAAAAACAACATCATCGATTGCAATATCACTCCTTGCTGATGCTCCTCTGGTGGCTACAAACACAATCTAAGTATGTGCACATAGACATAATATATTAATGAATGTTGACTAAATTTAAAACATTTTTTTAAATAATACTTAAATAAAATAACAAATAAAAAAGTAGCTCTTAACTGATGGGTCACATCATTATATTGTCTGGCTTATGCAATTTTTGGTAAAAATACATTTTGGTACTGTGTTGGGTTTTCATTTGATGTCCAGTGTTAAATACAGGTACAGGAACAAAACCAGTTGTCAAGCTCTATAATCTATCTTCATGTGACTGACCTGGTGCTGCTGGTCAAACTGGTAGTTCACTGCCGCTCTGAGCCAGGAGATGCCCTGCTCTCCACGGCTCGTCCACAGTAGTTTGTCCTGGCTCTCTTGTCCGGTCTGGAGGTAAACGCTCAGCTGTCCGATCCCTGAGCCGTACATGTGGTAGTAGAACAGCAAGCACTGTGTGTCTCTAGAGCCGCGCAGAGAGCTGGAGACGAGGCTTGCTCTGTGACCGGCCTGCATCACTGACGCCTCAATGTGCAAATAATGACCTAGAAGCAGAAGACAAAGCAAAGTGAGTACTAGGATCAATAAGATGTGGTCACCAGTGTTAGGGGTAACATCACAAATAACATTAGTCACGTAATCAGATTACTTTTTTCAAGTAACTAGTAAAGTAACACATTGCTGACGCCGAGGACGCTGTAACAGACAGAGCTGCTTTCTGCTTGTAGTAAAATCAATTGTAAGATTTACGATTCAGGAAGATTCAAGATTCACATGCACAGGGTTTGTAATAAATGAAGCTTGTTTACCTAACAGTGCACAGTCGCCAAGCGTGACATTAATGTCGTCGAGACCCACAGAACTACAACTCCAAAAATGTTTGCATGTGCTGATGAAAACCACCTTCACCGCCCAAATGGAGAAAAATCACATCATTAAGATCAACTCAAAAACTAGATCAGTAAAGTTTGTGAACAAACTGATGATACAGTCCAAATCTGATCTCAGAAGTAGAAGAAGAAGAAGCAGCTTAAATAGTAGATCAGTAAGTTGGCCTGAAAGAAAGACAGTTTATCTATATTTAAAAAGTAAAAAACTCATGTATGGTTCAGTGGATTTAAAGTATGAATAATCCTCAGACCTTATATTTCCAGAAGTTCTTAATCTCTAAATCTGGATCTTCCAGTAATAAAAATCATGTGAGACATAAACCCATGTCTTGCTCACAGATGCTGGAGCAGAGGGCCAAAACAATTTCCAGTTATCAATTTAAGTCATCTGGGAATATGTGTTTCATGAAAAGTCTGTGAAATGTCATTCTGGAATTGAGATAGTCAACAGTATTCAGTCTACAGCTGTAAACCATGATTTGCTATGCTGTTGGTAAGCAAAGGGTTGGTAGGCACAGTTTGAACAGTTAAATGATTAGTAAGGCCCTGTTAGCATGTAAATACAAACTTCCCAGGAGGACTTGAACACCCCCCAAATATCACCTGCTTCTGACTGGCAATAGCGAGCAATAGTAAGTGAGGTAAACTAAAGCCTCATGGCATCTTACCTGGGCATTCTTCGGACTTTGAATGGTCAGTTCTACTGCAATCCAAACATTTGTTATCTTATAATTCTGGGTCCATATTTGTTGTTGTTTAGTACCGTCGCTGTAATACAGATACGCTGCCAAGACTTGGTCTGTTCCACTGAGGCCTTGCAGGGAGTAGAAGAACTTCAGGCAGTATTTCTGATTGGCTGGCATCACTGGGCCAAACAAACGACTGATGTATCCAGACAGTAATCTGAAGCGAGAGTTGGCCAACAAGAAGGATCCTGTTCAGAAAGAACAACTATGATTAGCCACTATGCTGCTTCATATTTTTGAGGAAATTTTTTCAGGATCCTTTTATGAATAGAAAGTTCAAAAGAACAGCATTTATTTGAAGTAGAAATCTTTTGTAACATTATAAAATCCTTTATGGTCACTTTTGATTGTTGCATTCTTCCTGATTAAAAAACGCAAGCTGTTGAATGTCAGTGTGATGAGATCCAGCTGTACCTGCTCCTGTCGTGTGGTCTCCAGCGGTGAAGATGTTGGGTCTCACAGACACTCTCCTCCACAGTGAACTGTCTGTCTGTGTCTGGACATACTGACAATATCCTGACTCAAAGTCACAGTTCGCAACAGATGGATCAAATATTGGTTCTGTGAGAACACATATTTTTGTTAGGTATGGGGTACGAGCTTTGAGCTGGCTTGAGGTGTTCAAACATACCTGTGCCTGCATCACAGAACTCTGGAGAGAAGGAGATGTCATCAAGAATCACATATCCTCCATGTGGACTGTTGAAAGTCTCCTCCAAAACCAACTTGAGTGATACACACACACAAAATAAAATGTCAGGGCTGTCATTTATTACATTAACTGTGATTAATTATAATAATTTTTGATAATGAAATCCCACTAAATTAATAATTAAATACACACACACACTCTATATATATATATAGTACCAAAAAAGCTGGGGCATTTTGTAAAATGCAGTGAAATCAAGAATCTGAGATTTGTTAATTCCCTTTCCATTTATTTTAATTTACAAAAGTACAAAAATTTCCAAATGTATCAGTTTAAATGACCAGCTTATTTTGTAAATATACATTTTTTTGATGATGATGATGGCTGCAACACACTCCAAAAAAGTTGGAACTGAGGCAAAATAAAAGTGAAAAGGTTATAGACAGGGGTGCACATACATTTTTCAGCCTGGTTCTCATATTTTCCAAAGCGCATTTCTTATTTTGGCCATGCATGCAGACCTGCGGTCCACTTATGTGCACCTCTGGTTATAGAAAACCCATTTTAAACTGTTTTGAACCAGTCCACAATAAGGTCTTACTGAACTTTATGCCATAATAAAATTAAATATCGGAATCAATCAGAAAATAGAAATTAACAGTAAATAGGGTGCAGCACTTCTTTGATGTCTGGATGCAACATGTTAAGCAGACAACTGAAGGAAATGTAGACTGATATCTACCCAGCAAATAGAAAACATTACGAGAACCTTTCCTGATATTGTGGCACGATATCAAGTAACGTTAATAGAATGTTAAAAGAACGTTCGTTTATCTATTTATTATTAATGCTACATTGCATGGACTCAAATCTTAGCACAAAAATTTTGTTTATGCAATGTTCATGGACATTCATCTTACATTTTTTTAATTGAACTGTTTCAGAACATTCAGTGAATATTTCAAAGTAATGTTCCCATACGTTCCCTTGATTACTTTGGTTCAGATGTGCTCATTTACATTGGCCTTCCAGAACCAGGACTTGACCGCCCTGACTCACAGCGTCAATAAAAGAACAAACTCTTTTTTTGTGCCCGTAGTGTTACAGATTCAGACACAGACTAGTCCATATTTAGCAGCTGGCAGCTTATTCTGGCCAAGAACGGCACACTTCAACAGGAAGAGACTGTTTGTCTGGTATGTCAAATCAGAGTCAGTTTAACCTGCCTTTTAATATCTGAAACAGATTATGACACAATAAACAGATTTATTTGTGGTGGTCAGTCTTTACCTCTACTGGATATGGAGCTTTGAGGTCCACTTGTACTGGTATCCAGACTCTGGTTTCTGGACTCCAGGTCATGGTGTTGTTCTCCAGTAGATCGGCTCTCCACAGCTCCTGATACTGTCCGGCCTGATCCCTGCTGAAGAGGAGGAACAGATGGTCCCCGGTGTGATAGTGCTGGTACTGGAAGCTCAAGCAGCCCGACATGGGCACTGAGGTCATCGGAGACACCAGCCTGGCCACCTCCTGGAAGCTTTTAATGTCCGTAGAGTCCACATACATGAACTGACCTGTGTGTATCAATGAAACGGCATCACTGACTAAATCTGTTCAGCCATGGCTATGTAAAAGAGAGAAAAAAAGATTTTACCATAACAGGATGTCAGACAGTATAACCGAAGTGGGTGTTTACTCACAACTGACTGGCTCAAAATAATATGATACATTAATATTTAAAAGACTATATCATAATACGTTTTTATTATAATACTTTTTACTTTATAATATTACACAATTAAACACATCCAGACACATTATATCATACAACGTTTATGCACAAGGGTTTTTTTTATATAAAATTATACAACTTGTAACTGTAACTGCAACTTTGTATTATATATTATGTATTTTTGATATGATGTGTGTGTGTGTGTGTGTGTTTTAATAAAAAGACTTGTATATAATTTTTTTGAATTGCATAATTGAAAAATTTATTCAGTATAAAATTCTAGTTTAATTAGATTTTTTAATTATATAAAATTATTTGATTCCTAAAACACTTTTGTACAATATATATTATTAAAGAACATATTGTATGTTACAAACAAAAACATAAAACTGTTATTGCATAATGTATTTATGTATATGCATTATATATATATATTTTTTTTTTTCAGTTTTTCTTTTTTTTTTGTATAAGATTATAACAAAGTATTACGGAACATTTCTCATGTCATATAAGATTATAAGATTGTACAATATAATTTCTATGTATAATATTTTTTGTATTGTATTGATTTTATGCTAAATCTTTTTTTCTTATCAGAATTATATCACAAAGCAGCTGATGATCAGACTAACCTGGTCCATGGTTCAGTGCAGTATCATTAGATCTCCCCACACGCCAGTTCATAAATCTGTTCCTCTCGTTAATGTAGCCACACAGATGATCCTCTTCAAAGTCACACTCTTTGGCATCACATGATCAGAAAAAGAGGAATTACTTTGCATGAAAATGTAAATAACTGGTTTTGAAGCTCTCTAAGGCCAACAGCATTTGAGGACAATTCTGAGGAACAAAACCTGAACAACAGAAATCTGGGTTCATTTAACAGATTTTCTTTTGCCACAGGAATCTGCACACAGGCTGGTTCCTAGGAATAGCCATTAAAACATTGTCTGGAAAGATCAGCATTCGGAACAGTTTTTTTGTGATAAATAGTTCTTTTCATGTGGCTGGCCCTGATTTTGGCATGACATTATAAGTGTTACAAAGAAACGGAGGCTGTGGAGCTGCTCTGGGTGTTTGCTAACATGCTGTTTACTGGCCCAAGTTAACACAGCACTAACCTATACAGTATTTATCAGAGATCTTGATCTCAAAGATGGACAGACTGCTGCCTTCTTCTGCTCCTAGTTTGCCTTCAATGACGATCTACAGACATAGAACACACTTGTCATTGGAGTCAGATGATAACATGACGATATCACATACATCAGCATATGCAGACTCTATGAATGGTTCTTACCTTGAAAGTTTCGTTGCAGTTCTGAAGGTCAATGCTGGCGATGAGCCAGCTATCAGACGGGCTTTGGGTGGTCCAGAGCACCTGATCGAAGCTCTCTCCGTCGGTGCGCTTCTGCACCTGCAGGGAGGCGCTGCCTGTGACCTGATAGACCATCCTGAAGCAGCTCCAGTCCTGCTGATCCACATCTGGACCCAAAAGAACCGCCTTTTCCTGGTGCTCCTGGACTTGCTCTTCAACTGTGATGAAGTGTCCTGTGTTAAGCAGGATGAAAACCACATTCATCCATACAGCTGGGAACCCATAGGTAAAGGTGTACTGCTCAGTGGTTGATTTTCCTAAGCTCATTTTAGTCTCAACAGTGTCTCAGATGTTTCTCCTAAAATCCTTAAAGTAGACACAAATGAGGCATGAGAAAGTTCTGAAAGGAATCCAAAATGACTATGGGAGAGAAACGTATGAGAAAACTTGCTGTACTTGACTTGATTCACACTTCGTAAAGTTGTTGAAATCTCTTCTAAAGCATTACAGGAGACAAATATGAGACCCATAGATTATTTAGCTAAAGAGAATAATCTGAGCACAGTGTGTGATGTTCTTGAGATCTCTTCTAAAGCTTTAAAGAGACCATTGTTTTTGTCTCAGGAGACAAGTCTGAGGAGCAGGAGACTCAAGCAAAAATCTCCATCTTAAATTAACCTCATTTATGTCTATAGGGGAAATATTTAAGATGTTAAAGAGATCTCACTTTTGATTTTTCTTGATTTTTAGCATTGAAAGACCAATTATCAATTATTATTATGAAACTACTGTTTCATGATTGAGTGCTAAAATACATTTGTTCTTTTGTCTGCAGATGCATATAATTCACCAGGCTTCACATGTCAGTCATGGGCTCCTAATGTCTCCACATTTGTATTCGAGCCTTACATTTATTGTTCATTTCCTGTGCTCTTTAGATACATTTAAGAGAAAAAAATTCAGTGTGTTTGTGATTCATGCCACGTATAAACAGAGCAAATAACCAATCCTATAATGTGCTATTTCACTATCTCCAGATGCTCTAAATATTGAGGCCATGGTTTTCATGGTTATAACATGGTTTGTAATATGGAAAATGCAAAAAGATTCTTCAAAATTTCCCCCTTTAAGCTCCATTCAATAAAATAAAATAAAATAAAATAAAATAAAATAAAATAAAATAAAATAAAATAAAATAAAATAAAATAAAATAAAATAAAATAAAATTTTGGAAGGAAGAAATAATAAGCAATTCCTTTAACCCATCCTATAGTATATTGTAAAAAGCCCATATATGACAACTGACAAATAGATGGAAATTCAAATGAAAACTCTTAAAATAAATAAAATAAATATATTGCTTAAAATGTGGCAAGTGCTTAGAAATGCAATGTTTTCATTGATGTTTTTACGTGTTTTTTTATTATTTGTATTTATTTATTTATTTATTTATTTATTTTTTTTTAATAATATATTTTTCTTACACCTTGCATGCTCATACAGTATATACTTGATACTCATCTGGATCATTATTTTCAAATACATATTAAAATACTTTTAAAGTAAAAGTATATATACATATATATATATATATATATATATATATATATATATATATATATATATATATATATATATATATATATATATATGAACGTATATTTAAAAAAATATACATTAAATATAATTAATTATACATAACATAAAATAACAATACAGTGTGGGTGTACCACATCTATACATCTATACAGTCTGAATTTTTTTTACAAGTATATGCTGCATGTTTCTGCACATTGGTTGCACCACATTACTTTCATGACGTTTTTCAAATGTTCATCACAGAAGATGTGTCTTAAATACACTGTATGTATAAATTGCATTTTAATATATTTTTCTGATAAATTAATAGATCTGGCCACTGACTCATAAAAAGACACACACAGAGATAAGGTCTACTCATATGGTGACCTTGGCATCAAATGATTCACAAAGCAATGCATTGACATGCTGCTGAAACTCACCGGAAGGTTTGAGGGTCCAGCTGAGGAGGTCAGGTCAGACGTATAATCACATAAGCTGTCCTGAAAGCTGCAGGAGCCTGGCAAAAGCTCTGCTTTAGCTGTCACTGAGAGAAAAGAGCATTGAACACACACTTATGCATGTACAGTGATCTACGTACACAGACAACTTAACTGCAATGAGTCCTCACCAATCAAGCTCAGAAAGTAGAAAGGAAGCATCTTCCCTCCTAATGTTTTGTCTTGCAAACAATAAATCAAATTACACCTGGTTAAGCACTAAAACTAGAGATCTTAGTTCTCTGATCTTGTCCTTCTTTCAAGCTGGCAGCATATATCTGAAGCTCAGAAGTGATCCTTCTGTCTGGTGCTGGAGAAGAAAAAGGGAGGGAATTAGGAGAGGGTTTCAGTAATGATGGCCAGATTCAGAGGTTACCATCCCTTACCTCAGACCTTCACTTATGCATAGCATCAATACCAGCTGCATCAGCTGGATGTTTAGATCAGATCTTTCTTTTCTCGCTTTAAATCTGTGTAACATTTTGAAATCAGACTTTTTCCATTATAGTACTGTGTCATCTGGAGCACCAAAATCTCTCTTCCTTCTCGTTTTATTCAGGCAAGAATCCTGTACTGTGTAGTTATGAAACATTCGTTGATGATATGATTTTACTTAAGTTCCTACGAGACATCTACTGTATAGCTTTGACAGAAGAGATATTAAAATATATCAAGCCATTCACTTTTTCAACAGCCTTATTTCCAGTAGTATTTGTACCATTCTTTTTCTCCATATTTCTATTTATAAAAATTGTTTTTTTTTTGTGACTCTTTAAAACATTGAGGAATCAATTCATGAACCAGGAATCAGAGTTGGTTTCAAAAACTAAGGAATCAAACTGCTCTAAATGATGCTGTTTCTTTTTTTGGTCAGGTAAGGGAATTCATTATTGTGTAGACTGCTTTAAAACTCACTAGTATCAGTGTAATGTACTGTACATAAAACAGCGTTGCATTATGGATACTTAAATCAGAATCAGAATCAGAAGGAGATATTTACACACACAAGGAATTTGACTTGATGACAGCAGCTTCCAGTGCAGAAGAAAGTACACAGATAGTGCAGACATACATTACACAGTAAATATTAAATAACACAGAAAAGAAAAGAAAGAAAAACAGAAACAATTCTGTTGTAGAGTATGCTCTTCTGTGTCCTCCATGCCACAAGAATGCGCTGTTTCTACAGTAAGATTGGAGTGGAGTATGCCTTTAATTAACCCCTCGGAGCCGTGTGGAGCACTTTTTATGATGGGTGGATGCACTTTATTGGACTTGTGTTTGACTATGGAATATTAAGACCCAGTCATTGCCATTATAAAGCTTGGAAGAGCCAGGACATTTTTTGATATATCTCAGATTGTTTTCATCTGAAAGAAGAAAGTCACATACACCTAGGATGGTTTGAAGGTGAGTAAATCATGGGCTAATTTTAATTTTTGAGTGAACTATCTCTTAGAGCAGCGATGCTAACGCTAACTGAAGAACTACTGAAGTTACGTTTAATTAAGAGTTTAAATCCTCTGAAATGAATCACAACAATTCAAATACTTATTTAAATCAAAAAGCATAAAAATCTAGACTAAAATAATGGTATTTAGGGCACTCCTCAGGAATATGGGTAGTGTGGTTCTTAACAGGAATTTGGTTAATAAACACAATAATAATAATTAAAAAAATCAAATTTAAACCCCATTGACAAATTGTGCAGGAAATCAGTGATCACAGTTTACAGTACAATAATTGAGTTTTGGAATCGACATGAAAGCCTGTGTTTCATATAACTATATATAATGTGTTATAATATAACACATTTTTGGCTCCCTTTTTTTCAACAAGGCAGAAACATTATGTAAGAGGGAAAAAGATTAATATGGGAAAGATCTGGAGTGATTTGTTTCACACATGCCTTCAATAGTGTCTCGTGTTTCACATAGAAAAACTGCCTGATAACAGACTTTCACATTTCATCACAATGAAAATGTCACATGAGACCATAACTGAGCGCATGCCAAACAGTTAATTATATTCATATCTAAATGAACTTATTATATTTATTGGAAAAACTACATAATTGATATTTTACAAAATATGGGGTTTATTATGTTGGTTATTTGTAAAATAATGGTATAAGGTGGAAGAGAGCACTGTTTATTCACTCTCCCCACCGGGAATCCCTGCCAGGACCGAGACCTTTGGGTTACAAGTCCGACTATAACCATTAGGCCACGACTGCCCCATTAAATTCTGTGCAATTTCAGTTTAAAGATTTTTTTTTTTTTTTTTACATTTTTTAAAGAGCGTGTTGAACTGGATTTGAAACAATGTTCTTCATGCAGACACTCTTAAACAATTAGGGGATGAAGTCACACTGTTTGATGTTATGTGCCAAACCAAATGACAAATGGAAGTCACACAATGTGGTCCAGTTTGGAAGATGATATTAACATGTAAAGTGGCATGGGGCCAGAGGAGGCTGGAGGTCAGGTTATCTAAACTCTTTGGGAAGGGTGGGATCCTTGACCACCTGAAGAAGTTCCCCAGGGGAGTCCTGAACTGAATACGCAATCGCTGATTTGTTTCAAATTAGGTCCCGTTTTGGATTCCTCCCTTTGCATACACATTGCTGATACATTATACTTGAGCAAATGCTTGAGCAAATGTACTCTTTTGTGTGACAGGCAGCTGTTTTTACAGTGCGAGTTGAACATGTGGTCAAATGAGGTAAATAAATGATAAAGAAATCCGTGCACCACATGCAAACCAGAATCTCATGTGAAACTAGGGACTAAAAAGCAGCTATATTTGAAAAGAAAAAATAAGCTATTTTTAAAAAATATAAAATATACTAAAAACCAGGAACGTACCAATTTCTGTGACAGAAAAATGTATTATTATTATTTGTTTATATATATATATATCATAGACTGTATAAAAATATGGACGTAGTGTCCGTGACGTCACCCGTAGACTACTGAAGAGAGTTTTTGAAGCCTAAAGTGTGTAGAGCGGGCCGTCGCCATCTTGGCAGCGCGTCACCGCGCGACTCTCCCGGACAATCAAAAATGGGCAAAAAGGCGGGAGCTAGTTGCTGTAGCCACGCCCACCTAGCGCGACGGCAGTGTCAGCAGCGGCAATCTCCCTGTCACTCAAGTGGCCACGCCCTTAATTATGCAGAACTTTAAGTCTTAATATAATTTAAACGGATGAGTTATAAAAAAATTCACCCCCCTCACAGTTGCCATGAAGGGCAAAATGAGCTATTTAGACCAAAATCATTTTTTGAACAAGGCTGTACACATGTTTTTTCCTGCTGTAAAGTTGGGCATTTTAACATGGGGAGTCTATGGGACTGACTCCCTTTTGCAGCCAGCCTCAAGCGGCCAGTCGATGAATTGCAGTTTTAGTCACTTCCTTATTGGCCTCACGAGAGAGAGCGGGAGGTTGGCGCTCGATATATATATATAAAAATTTTTATTTTTTTTTGCAGGACATAGAACAACTTCATGAAGGTTTGTGAGTAAAAAATGGGTATGTGTAAAAAATGGTAAAATTTTTATCCAGTATTGTTTAATAGTGCCACCTACTGCATACATCATATCATAAACAGGAGAACGTATTTGCATTCTAGCTACAGAACTGAAACGATAAGAGAATTCTTAAACTCTATCAAATATTTATTGATTTGCGTGTTCTCAGAGGGTCTCAATGAGGCTTCTTTCTGACATTTAGGAATTATATATACATGCTTTCCTAGAATAGCATACAAGACTGGAAGCATGACATGTATGTAATATATATATAATTTTCAAAACCTTTTTAATTTATAAATAGTTTTTTTTATTTTTGAGGTTTGTTTAAATCATTATACAAAAATTATATATATATATATACATTAAATAAACGCTGACATTTACATTGACCAATAAGATTTTGCTATGGGCGGGGCTACGCAGCACGACGCGACAGAAATAATAACGAAGCGACCAACGAATGTAGTTTGACGCAGCCGGTTAATCAGAGTTTGTCGCTGTGAGTGGATGAAGAACAGTGGGAAGATTAAATTCCGAGACCGAAATTCTTGTATGAGAAAACAGCCTCTACACATATGAATAAAAACCTGTGTATGTGCAAAGGAAGTGTAACTGACTCAAAAGCACACGGCAGATGGTGCGATGTGATGCGGATGGTTTGGGGGCGGGAGGGTGTTTACTGCTGTATAATCCGCTCTGATGTCACTGTCTGTGTGCCGAAGGAGGGGTCTGAGATCCGCTCGCCTAATCCCTGTGTGTTGATAAGAACAGCCGACGAAGATGAAGGCAAGCCGAGCAGCTCTTCTTCATCGCCTGTACTCTTACCAGGTGAGTGTAGCGGATGATGCTGTAGACAGCTGCTGTGTCCCGGCGGTGTGGGGTTTGACTGACCGCACAGGAGCTGCACCTGCTGATCACTTCACCGGGGAGAGATGTGTTTGCCACCGCGCAGGCCCGATACCGCACCTAATAACACGCGTTTAACTTTTATTACCGAGAGAAAGTTTCCATATTGCGCTGGTAAATCATATTTGGGTGTTTTATTGTGTGTTTAATTGAAAATATCACTAGTTTTTAATGTTCGCGGCGCCGAAATGTCCAGATGGTTAGCGGTGTCTACCTGTGCGTGACTGCAGCAGTGAATCAACACATCCACGATCGATACATTTTACAAGATACAATAACAACAATGCAGGCTCATGTTAAGGCTCTGCGTATTTCCTGATATTAAGAGGCAAGATGTTTGAAATGTTATTGTAAGATGCAAAACAAATGCCTATTTTTTTAAACATATACAGTGAACGATAACATTAGATTGAATGGAACATTAGGCTTATATGTATATAATCTTATGTTAAATACTATTGGGAAACAATAAATAAAAAATAGAACAATCTTATGATTTACGATTAAAAGCTATACATCGAACAAGACGTGCATACTTTAAAATACTGTTAAAATGTTGAAAATAAAATACAGGTTACCTTATAGGATAATTTACAGTAAAAAAAGGTTACCAAAATTACACTGTTCATTGCCAGATCCATCTCAGTCGATTATATATTCATATTTAAGTTTATTTTTATAACTTTATGCAGGTTATAGTGTTGTTTTACCATTTACAATTTTTATATTTATTAGCTTGAAAAGAGTTCATGATTTCAAGCATTGATGAACTTTAATTCATCATGTGGCCTTCTGTTTCTTAAGGTGTTTTTAAGGTGGTTCAGATTATTTTTAGGTATAAAGAAGCTGTTAGTTTATAGTTGTATTGATATCAGATAATTATTTATACAGATATTAACTGTAAAATATACAGGGACCAAAAGTTACCCCAAAATGCCTAAAACATTTTCAACATATTATTTACGGTGAGTTTCTAGCAACTGCTATAATCACAGCTGTCTTTTTTCGTTCTTTTTTTTTTAACAAGAACAGGATTTTACAACTGAAGCAGGTTTTGCATTTGGCTTTTTAACAGGGATCTCATCTTACATTGCACTTACTTACTGTGCTTTATTGTCCCGGCTGTATGTTAAGTTATATTATTATATTATTGTTTGCAATATTATTTACAGTACAATTATGTAACTGATATTCATTGTCATTTCATACACAGTTATTATTATTATTATTATTACTTAATTTTCTTTTTGTTTGTATAAGTGTATATTGCAGTTCTAATTTTTGCCATCTGAAAGTGAATAACACCACCTGCCTCCAGAACTGACTCTAATATGCATGCATGCTTTCAGTTGTAAACAATACAAAGAGGCTGCATGGTGAAAGTGAAGAGCTCTGTTTAAATAGAGAGGTAAATCCCCTGGCCCTTAAGCTTTTTATGGGAGGTTGACAGATGAATGCTGAACTCCAGGACTGGTGGAGCATGACTGCTGCCCACGGTGAGGCCATCTGTGACAGCGCTACTGACATAAACCATGTCTCTGCACAGAAACACAAATACAGCGTGTTCCTCCTTCATTATACAGACACATATGAGAGTCACATAGCTTGTTTAGACATTAGGTGCATTTATAGTTTACACTGATATCTGTTAGATCATGCTATTAACATTTTGTGGACATTATACTATGGTAATGTGGTTTTTGTTACCTGCATCCAATATAACATGTTTTCCCATATATATTATTGGATATACTAGCTTTTTGATTTCTGTGTGTTACTCAGGCTGTTCAGCAGCATCTAGACAATGAGCAGTGAGTGGGTGGAGCCATGAGCCGTAGGGAGGAGCCAGAGGAGGCGGGTCTCAGAGGTCCTCCCCCTCATCGCAGCAGACACCCCAATGGGACTCCTCTAGAGGGAGGTCGACCCAGATGGAGGCCATGCCAGCTTCACAATCCGGATGCAGAAGGCCAAGGCCACCGTCATCATCACCACCAAGCCAATCTGCACACGTCTGGATCTAGCCGAGGTCCAGCACGTCACCGTAGACGGCATGCTCCCGGTGAAGAACAATGCAGGCGGGCTGAGAGTGGAGATACAGAAGCTAGAGCTGGCCAACAGCCCAAACCGGGGGCGTCAAGACACCAGAGACTCCATCAGCACAGATATAGACAACAGCACAAAGAAGAAGAAGAACAGGTGGTCAAAACTCCTCCAAAAGAACAAGCTTCAGAGCCATTATCTCCAGAAGATTCCTCTCAAGAACTGCTGACTCCTTCTCCTCAGGAAGAACCAATCACTGATGGACTGGATGGAAACAGTCCAGATCTGGCCCACTCATCTGATACACATGTTGATCATGATCCAGAATCTTCAATGGAACAGTTGGAGGAGAAGGTTCAATGTGAAGAATCAAAGTTAGGCGAAGAGGAACTAGTGAAAGAGAACCAAAAAGATAACCATTTCAGAGAAACTCCTGAGCAGGACTATGCTCCTCCTAAGATTGGTTCAAAAAGTTATCCTGAAAGTAAAAGAACCAGTCCGCTAAGAGTAGACGTTCCTCCATTCGCCACATCTCCTCGCCAGATGATGAACAAACCTTTTTTCCAATCTCCACGAACCTTCCCTGAGACTCTTCGAAGCCACAACTCGGATCCAAAGTCGTACCCTGCTCATTTTAACACCGGTCACGCTCACACAAACAAGGATAAAGAATTCGAGAGTCCCATGTCCCAAGTTGAAGACCATCAAGAAGATCTCTCAGACTCTAGTCCTGAAGCCTGTTCTGATTCTCAACCTGAAGAGAGTCCAACAGAATATCAGACAGAATCATACCTAACAGATCCTCCTCCAGCCCTTGAGGGACCTCAAACGTATGAGAGGAACCAGAGCATGACCACGGATGAGTGTGAACCTCAGGAAGACCTCGATCAGTGTAGTTCAGTGGGCTCCAGGCTGCACCACTACGATGAACAGTCAGGAGATGAAGCCGAAAGCTCCGGGAGAGTCCGAGCCCAGCTCAGGAAGACGTCAAGCCCGACTAGCCTTCCTCAAGAAGCTCCCCCCCAAGAGGAGACTTCAGAAACTGCTCAGCTTTCACATGATTTACAGGAAGAAGTGATGGAAAGACCTGACATGTCATCTACTCCAACCCAGGATCAGATAACAGAGTCTTGCAGAGCTACAGGAGACGCTGTCTCATTGGCCATCAGGGATATTAAGGAAGCTATCGAGGAGGTTAAGACCAAGACGGTGCGTTCGCCCTACAGGCCTGACAAGATCACAGAGCCTGTGTGGGTGATGAGACAGGACGTGAGCCCTGTTGAGGAGATCCATCCTCAGCCACAGCCTCAGGTTCACTCACATCCACAGTCACCGTGTCAGCTGTCACAGTCTTCTCCACAGTATGAGGTGAGTGAGTCGTCCAGCATAATTACCACAGTTCCTTGCGGTGAAGTTGCTTATGAAAGTTAGGCCACAGTTAGACCTTTTTGCAGCCACGAAAACCTGTAAATGAGTTGAATTAAATGAATTAAGTGAATTAAATATTAGCCTTATACAGTTATCATGAACGACGGGAAAAGTCATGGAATTTGATTAACATAAGCTGTACAGTAGGAACCGTTGAATATATGATTTTACACATAAATTGAGATTTACAATTTCAATTTTTTTTTACTGCTCATCAAGTGATTAAAATCTTGTATTTACTCTGAATTTAAAAAAAAAGAACAAGTGGTATTAATGCAGCGTTTGATGATTATTTAAATAACAGAGGTTCCTTTCAACAGGCTCCAATTCAAGATGCTGAACTTCCTCTGGGAGCAGAATCCTCTGGAGTCCATCATCAGGATCAGGATCTAGACGTCAGTCCCTGTGTGCCAAGTGATGAGGTGATTTATTATATTTAAACTGCAGTTAATACATTTATGATTTATTTTATACTTAACTGTTACACTTTTACTGTAATTGTAACAATACTGTGTTTTTGGTTTGTAGACGAGGAGAAGTTTGGCCTCTTTCCCTACATATGTTGATGGTAAGTTTAAGGAAATCAGGCTCTTATGATACTGGTCGAATAAGACTCATAAGGAATTTATAATCTTACATAGTCTTGTAACATTGTAAGCCATTTTCTCTCTCTCTCTCTCTCTCTCTCTCTGTCTCTCTCTCTCTCTCTCTCTCTCTGTCTCTCTCTCTCTCTCTCTCTCTCTGTCTCTCTCTCTCTCTCTCTCTCTCTTTCTATCTATTTATAGATAGGCAGACAGAAAGGTAGATAGATAGATGTCCTTCTATATTATAAATATGATTTTTTTTAAATAAATAGTAATTTAATTATTATTTTATATACTGGTTAAAATGTTATATACATAGTTTTTATAGTAGATCTTAATTTATGCAGACATTTCTGTTTTTAGTACTATTATGAATCATGAGTATTCATAAGGAATTAATTATCCTGAATAATCTTGTAAGATTAAATGGCAATATAAATTTAAAAAATATGTCCAGGTTATATTGCAATAAAAAAAAAAATTGATACATACAACCCGAATTCCGGAAAAGTTGGGACGTTTTTTAAATTTTAATAAAATGAAAACTAAAGGAATTTCAAATCACATGAGCCAATATTTTATTCACAATAGAACATAGATAACGTAGCAAATGTTTAAACTGAGAAATTGTACACTTTTATCCACTTAATTAGCTCATTTAAAATTTAATGCCTGCTACAGGTCTCAAAAAAGTTGGCACGGGGGCAACAAATGGTTAAAAAAGCAAGCAGTTTTGAAAAGATTCAGCTGGGAGAACATCTAGTGATTAATTAAGTTAATTGATATCAGGTCTGTAACATGATTAGCTATAAAAGCTTTGTCTTAGAGAAGCAGAGTCTCTCAGAAGTAAAGATGGGCAGAGGCTCTCCAATCTGTGAAAGACTGCGTAAAAAAATTGTGGAAAACTTTAAAAACAATGTTCCTCAACGTCAAATTGCAAAGGCTTTGCAAATCTCATCATCTACAGTGCATAACATCATCAAAAGATTCAGAGAAACTGGAGAAATCTCTGTGCGTAAGGGACAAGGCCGAAGACCTTTATTGGATGCCCGTGGTCTTCGGGCTCTCAGACGACACTGCATCACTCATCGGCATGATTGTGTCAATGACATTACTAAATGGGCCCAGGAATACTTTCAGAAACCACTGTCGGTAAACACAATCCGCCGTGCCATCAGCAGATGCCAACTAAAGCTCTATCATGCAAAAAGGAAGCCATATGTGAACATGGTCCAGAAGCGCCGTCGTGTCCTGTGGGCCAAGGCTCATTTAAAATGGACTATTTCAAAGTGGAATAGTGTTTTATGGTCAGACGAGTCCAAATTTGAGATTCTTGTTGGAAATCACGGACGCCGTGTCCTCCGGGCTAAAGAGGAGGGAGACCTTCCAGCACGTTATCAGCGTTCAGTTCAAAAGCCAGCATCTCTGATGGTATGGGGGTGCATAAGTGCATACGGTATGGGCAGCTTGCATGTTTTGGAAGGCTCTGTGAATGCTGAAAGGTATATAAAGGTTTTAGAGCAACATATGCTTCCCTCCAAACAACGTCTATTTCAGGGAAGGCCTTGTTTATTTCAGCAGGACAATGCAAAACCACATACTGCAGCTATAACAACAGCATGGCTTCGTCGTAGAAGAGTCCGGGTGCTAACCTGGCCTTCCTGCAGTCCAGATCTTTCACCTATAGAGAACATTTGGCGCATCATTAAACGAAAAATACGTCAAAGATGACCACGAACTCTTCAGCAGCTGGAAATCTATATAAGGCAAGAATGGGACCAAATTCCAACAGCAAAACTCCAGCAACTCATAGCCTCAATGCCCAGACGTCTTCAAACTGTTTTGAAAAGAAAAGGAGATGCTACACCATGGTAAACATGCCCCGTCCCAACTATTTTGAGGCCTGTAGCAGAAATCAAAATTGAAATGAGCTCATTTTGTGCATAAAATTGTAAACTTTCTCAGTTTAAATATTTGGTATGTTATCTATGTTCTATTGTGAATAAAATATTGGCTCATGTGATTTGAAAGTCTTTTAGTTTTCATTTTATTAAAATTTAAAAAACGTCCCAACTTTTCCGGAATTCGGGTTGTATTATTTTCAATTCTATTTAAAATATTCTATTTGAAGTTTTCACGGGAAGCACATTTTCCCTTCAATTTTCATTACTTTTATGCAAAAATTAGTAAAGGAATGAATGCATAAAAGAATGCATAAATATATGTAATGTATTCTATTAGTATTCTTTCAATGGTAAAATGTTTTTATACAATATATCTGTTGTTTTGCCTTTTTTTCTGATTTAAATAACAAAAAATACACTATTTATACCAAAACTGAGATATTGATTCTTGTGAGAATGAGAATAACCAACACAAAAATAAACCATTCAGAGGGATTCTGCTGATTTGTGTCTTAAAATGAATGCACAGTAACAGGTTAAATGTTCTGTTGTGTTTATGGTCCACCTGTTTCCACAGTTCCTGGCCCATGTGACCCTGACGATTTGATTGATGGCATCATTTTTGCCGCAAACTACCTGGGCTCCACCCAGCTGCTGTCCGAGAGGATGCCCACGAAGAGCGCCCGCATGCAGCAGGCCCAGGAGGCCATGAGCCGTGTCCGGGTGAGAAACACACTCGTGTACAGACTGGGGACGCCCAGCTGGAGCTTCCTCTGGTGTACTAATTATCTGATATCCCTGTCTGCTTTCATTTTACAGCATGCTCAAACATGTACACACCAACACCTCACTCAGTCACTAACATCATGATTCATCTAAGGTTATGTGAGGTTATGGATGAAAAACATGTCACAGACATCTCTGGATATCTAGCGTCCATGTGCTAACAAACACATCTGAGTGACAGTTGGTTGATTCTGAGAGTCAGGTTTTTGTCTCTGGGGCTGCTGATGTCATTCTGATCACAGCCCAAATTTTGATAGTGTTTCCCACTAACCTTCAGCCTATCACAATACTGACATCCCACCCACCCGGTCCCCCTTCAGCCAAATTATCCTGTTTGATTTCATTTGGGCGTATCCTTCATCTCCAAGCCAATCGCGCTGTGTCTGAGACGCCCACCATGCCCTATTATATTTGTAGGCTTTATTTGACCATTCTCTGTTTTATTTGTCCCTTGTCGAGCAGACAGCCCAGACACAGGCCAAAATCAGAGATAAGGTACGCTATTTGTTCCTGTATACGTGCGGGTCTTTTGTAAGTTTGGTATTTTTGCAGTATTATGTATTTTTTCTTCTGACAGGCATATTTCTGATTACAAGGAGCAAGGAATTCAAATCTAACTGCCTCTTTAATACTGAACTCTTCTATGAGAGACTAGAGAGCGGTGTATTTGCTAGTACAGGAGGCGATGTGTTATTTTAAGTGTAATAGCTGTTTGTCTTCTTCTACAGTATCAGCAGGGCAGTGAGAGTGAGCCGCCGGCCAGCACAGAAGTGGACCTCTTTATATCGACACAGAGGATCAAAGTGCTCAGCGCTTACACACAGGTGCACAACACTCTTTGAATCACTTTCATGCTTGTCTCACTTTGAGCTTGCTGTTTAAAACACATGAGAGAAGAGCTCCACGTGTCTTGTGCTGGACAGGCTTGTCCCTAAAGACGCACTCTGACCGACATTTAAAGTGACTCACGACTACATGTTTTACATTTCAATTTTCATTTCAAATTTATGTACTAAAATAAATTTTTGCTATTTTTATTGAAGAATTAAGTCAAAAATGTTAGTGTGATGCAAATCATGATAGCATAATGAAGGAAAATATATTTGATAAGAAAAAATGAATTCTTTAAAAGAAAACCTTAGTAGTTTGGCATAATCTTTTATCATTATTTACAATTCAAACATTGCTTCACTGCTTGTTAAAAATATTGTATACTGCCAAGTCATGTGATGCAACAAACATGCAGGAACATAAAACAGGAAGTGATGTTTTAGAGAGGGACTCCTGAAGACCCTCATCATGGATGTGTTTCAACGTCAGCAAGTTTCTAAATTATCACATAATTTGACCTTTTCAGGACAAGGCAATGTTTATTCAGGTTGTAAAATGTCATGTGGTGCAACTGCCAAAAATTATAATGTTTATTAATTAATAAATCATGATATTCATGAAAATAATTCATGAAAAAAATAATTATTACAATGAAAATTTTACTTAAAAACAATTTTAAAAAATCTAGAAATATTTTCCAAAACAATATGAAGCCTAGATGAATGCAGAGAGCACATTTCTATGATCTTGTCATGTGTTTTAAGCTAGATTTTTGTTTTTATTAAATTAATTTTAATTTGAACTCTTGTCTTTGACCTAAATATGCAGTTACATTTTGATCAGTGTTTGGCACTTCGAAAAACCAAATTGTCCGTTTTCATCTCGGCAGGACACCATGATGGACCATCCGCTGAGGACCATCTCGTACATCGCTGACATCGGGAACATGATTGTGCTGATGGCTCGCAGGAAGATGATTCGGTCTCAGAGCGCACAGGAGAACTTGGACACCGCAGAGACGCAGCACACAAACCCAGCGCGGGACGACTGCCGCCAGTACAGGATGATCTGCCACGTGTTTGAGTCAGAAGATGTACGCGTACAAACTCTTACATTATGCAATTCGTACAAGAATGCAAATTCTTGATGTTTCTTGTATTTCCTTCGTTGTTTCTCTCTGCCAGGCTCAGCTGATTGCTCAGTCCATCGGTCAGGCCTTCAGCGTTGCGTATCAGGAGTTTCTGAGAGCCAATGGCATCGATCCAGAGGACCTGAGCCAGAGAGAGTACAGCGACCTACTCAACACTCAGGACATGTACAACGATGACCTCATTCACTTCTCCAAGTCTGAAAACTGCAGAGATGTAAGTTTAAGTCTACATCTCTTAAGTTTGTTAAGTTTTAATTTCATATATTTTAAGATAACTGGGGGAATTCTGGTAATATCAGTCAGGTTTGGTGTGCCTCTTATTAAATCATACATATAAAATGATAAAGATTCATTAATTAATTAGATTTCTGTTTGAAAATGTTGCCCAATGACTAATGTTCAATGCTAAAAGGTTTAATTTTAGTTCTAAAATGCCTGAGATAGGAAATATCACACTACATATTGCTCTGTAAGAAAAAAATCACAACACATATTACTCCTTAAGAAGAAATCACGTTACATATTACTATTTAAGAAGAAATCACGCTACATACTGTTTTACCCCTTAAGAAGAAATTACGCTACATATTACTCCGGAAGAAGAAATGACGCTACATATTACTCCGTAAGAAGAAATTACGCTACATATTACTCCGTAAGAAGAAATCATGCTACATATTAATCCGTAAGAAGAAATGACACTACATATTACTCCGTAAGAAGAAATCATGCTACATATTAATCCGTAAGAAGAAATGACACTACATATTACTCCGTAAGAAGAAAAGACGCTACATATTACTCCGTAAGAAGAAATCATGCTACATATTAATCCGTAAGAAGAAAAGACGCTACATATTACTCCGTAAGAAGAAATTACGCTACATATTACTCCGTAAGAAGAAATCATGCTACATATTAATCCGTAAGAAGAAATGACACTACATATTACTCCGTAAGAAGAAAAGACGCTACATATTACTCCGTAAGAAGAAATCATGCTACATATTAATCCGTAAGAAGAAAAGACGCTACATATTACTCCGTAAGAAGAAATCATGCTACATATTAATCCGTAAGAAGAAAAGACGCTACATATTACTCCGTAAGAAGAAAAGACGCTACATATTACTCCGTAAGAAGAAATCATGCTACATATTAATCCGTAAGAAGAAATGACGCTACATATTAATCCGTAAGAAGAAAAGACGCTACATATTACTCCGTAAGAAGAAATCATGCTACATATTAATCCGTAAGAAGAAATGACACTACATATTACTCCGTAAGAAGAAAAGACGCTACATATTACTCCGTAAGAAGAAATCATGCTACATATTAATCCGTAAGAAGAAAAGACGCTACATATTACTCCGTAAAAAGAAATCATGCTACATATTACTCCGTAAAAAGAAATGACGCTACATATTACTCCGTAAGAAGAAAAGACACTACATATTACTCCCTAAGAAGAAATCATGCTACATATTAATCCGTAAGAAGAAATGACGCTACATATTAATCCGTAAGAAGAAAAGACGCTACATATTACTCCGTAAGAAGAAATCATGCTACATATTACTCCGTAAGAAGAAATCATGCTACATATTACTCCGTAAGAAGAAAAGACGCTACATATTACTCCGTAAGAAGAAAAGACGCTACATATTACTCCGTAATAAGAAATCATGCTACATATTTTTCCGTAAGAAGAACCGTAAGAAGAAATGACGCTACATATTACTCCGTAAGAAGAAATTACGCTACATATTACTCCGTAAGAAGAAATCATGCTACATATTAATCCGTAAGAAGAAATGACACTACATATTACTCCGTAAGAAGAAATCATGCTACATATTAATCCGTAAGAAGAAATGACACTACATATTACTCCGTAAGAAGAAAAGACGCTACATATTACTCCGTAAGAAGAAATCATGCTACATATTAATCCGTAAGAAGAAAAGACGCTACATATTACTCCGTAAGAAGAAATTACGCTACATATTACTCCGTAAGAAGAAATTACGCTACATATTACTCCGTAAGAAGAAATCATGCTACATATTAATCCGTAAGAAGAAATGACACTACATATTACTCCGTAAGAAGAAAAGACGCTACATATTACTCCGTAAGAAGAAATCATGCTACATATTAATCCGTAAGAAGAAAAGACGCTACATATTACTCCGTAAGAAGAAATCATGCTACATATTAATCCGTAAGAAGAAATGACGCTACATATTACTCCGTAAGAAGAAAAGACGCTACATATTACTCCGTAATAAGAAATCATGCTACATATTAATCCGTAAGAAGAAAAGACGCTACATATTACTCCGTAACAAGAAATCATGCTACACATTCCTCCGTAAGAAGAAATGATGCTACATATTAATCCGTAAGAAGAAATAACGTTACATATTACTCCGTAAGAAGTAATCATGCTACATATTACTTGTAAGAAAAAATGATGCTACATATTACTCCGTAAGAAGAAATCATGCTACACATTACTCCGTAAGAAGAAATGACGCAACATATTAATCTGTAAGAAGAAATTACGCTACATATTAATCTGTAAGAAGAAATTACGCTACATATTAATCTGTAAGAAGAAATGACGCTACATATTAATCTGTAAGAAGAAATGACGCTACATATTAATCTGTAAGAAGAAATGACGTTACATATTACTCTGTAAAAAGAAATTACAATACATATTACTCCGTAAGAAGAAATAATGTTAAATATTACTCAGTAAGAAGAAATCATGCTACACATTACTCCATAAGAAGATATGACGCTACATATTACTCCGTAAGAAATCACGCTACATATTACTCTGTGAGAAAAAATCAAGCTACACATTACTCCTTAAAAAGAAATCACCCTACATATTACTCCGTAAGAAGAAATCACGCTACACATTACTCCATCATGAAAAATCACGCTACACATTACTCTGTAAGAAAAAAAATACTACATATTACACCGTAAGCCAAGAAAAAAATCTGTAATTTTTTGAAATGTGGTAAACTACTTGATAAATATAATACCAGGAATATCAAACCATTTTTAATGTAGAAATATGTACAGGACAACAAACATTAGGGACAAAAATAGATTCTACATTTTCCCGTAATATGCATAAAAAAATTTTTTTTTTTTTTTTTGGGCAAAATGCAGGTAGAACGGGACTTTTTGCACTGGTAACAAATGATGATGATGCAAACTGGCTGATATTCCAAAGAAAAACTAATTAACTAATTTTAAAACTATTAAATATTATGACTAAGTTCATTATTTATGCTTTTACCTGCAATTATATCAGTAAAGAGTCAGGAGGATGCAATTTGGACACAAATCGGACATAAATGGCTTTATAATAACTTTATCTTCTTCTGTACATTCTTCAGGAGTCATAGGGTCTTCACTAAACAAAATCACTGCTAGAGTACATTTGAAACATGAATGCACACTGCGTCAGTATTTGGGATGTGTTTGTGTCAGGTGTACATCGAGAAGCAGAAAGGGGAGATTCTGGGTGTGGTAATTGTGGAGTCTGGCTGGGGCTCCATCCTCCCCACCGTCATCATCGCCAGCCTGATGCACGGCGCACCCGCGGCCAAGTCTGGACGTCTCAACATCGGCGATCAGATCATGACGGTCAACGGCACAAGTCTGGTGGGACTGCCACTCTCCACCTCCCAGAGCATCATTAAAGTAGGACTCGTTTCTTTTACATTTTACGTTGATATGATTCTTTAAAAGTCTTTAACATACTTTGGTTAGAATTTTTCAATGGTAGTGTAAAAACAATTTTTTTCCACTTTCAAAAACCACTCTTTTCAAGGCATGCAGTTTTGTGGCATTTCCCTTTAAATGTTAATGAGCTTTGCTGACCCCGCCCCTTTCTTCTGAGCCGCTCTCAGAGGTACTGTTTACTTATTCATTGTGAAACTTGCTAATTAGCACATTATTAGGAAAGGTGATTTGCGAAGATTCTTTAAAAAACCTTACACTTTGCGAAGATTCTTTAAAAAACCTTACACTTACCGTTGCAGCTTTTATCTTAAGCTTTAGCAATTTAGACTCAGCACAAAAATGGATTCCAAAGGAGTTTTATTTAAGCATGTTGCTAAGCTAATGACTCAATAATGAGCATAAAAACACATAACACAAAATTGTGAGGTAAAATAATCATGTTTTTAATAAGCTTAAATTGACTATATTCTGGATAGATTTCTTCTTTTACAGTTGGTCGGCGTGGATTCCGGGATTGCCTTGTTCACAAATGGTGCTTGTTGTGTGTTCAGGGTCTGAAGGCTCAATCCAGGATCAAGATGAACATCGTCAGGTGTCCTCCTGTGACCATGGTGCTCATTCGCCGACCAGACCTACGCTACCAGCTGGGTTTCAGTGTACAGAATGGCATTGTGGGTATTCACATCCAGACATCAGAAATGGGTTGTCAGTTTCTGTCCTGTTTTCTGAGCCACTAAGAGAGTTTGTGTTGTGTTCAGATCTGCAGTCTGATGCGAGGGGGGATCGCAGAGAGAGGAGGGGTCCGCGTCGGCCATCGCATCATTGAGATCAATGCTCAGAGCGTGGTGGCCACGGCTCACGAGAAGATCGTTCACATCCTGTCCAACGCTGTGGGAGAGGTAAAGATCCCCCATGTCTGTTCTCTCCTTCAGTCAATCACTTCACTCACACGATACAATTAATAAACCAGATGAAAAATCAGTCAGAATTCAGTAGTCTGAAAGACATTTTATATTGTATGTTTTTTTGTAAAAATAAGGAAATATTTTATTATTTCAAAAAATTATTAAAGTCAAAACAATTAGTCAAATGCTGCTTCGTATGACTGTTTTTGAATCCGTTTTATAAATCAAAGATTTTTTTGTTTATTAGATTATGCACGGCTTCAGTTTTGATAATTCCACGCTAATTGAGTGCATGATTTCATGAAATTTGATTTCGGATAGTTTCAACTCTAAATTCACACACATCTGTGATTAATATAAATGTGCATATTATATATACAGTTAGTTTCTATGTTGTTAGGCAACTGTAAATTACTGTTGAACTGTATGGAAAAGACTTATTAATAGAGTTCAAAATATGTTCCATATTGGTTGGCTTTCATCATGTTTCTATTAGTCATTTTATTACAATAGAACAGCACCTCAGGCGTTATAGTGCGTTATAGTGACCTTACCACAAACAACAAGGTTTTACATCATTAAAAATATATTTTTGCTTCATTTAGATAACTGAAATACTTTGGAGATACTGTTTTAGTTTTTGTATTTTTGTTGTTGTATTTTTCATTTTATTATTATTATTAAAAGTTTTAGTAAAGTTTTTTTTTTTTGCATTTATGCCATTTTTAGTAGTTTTTTTAAACACACACACACACATACACACACATCATTTTTATTAATTTCAAAATTAGAAATGTTGCTCTGGCAACTAAAATGTTAACATTTTTTTAGATTTTATTTTATTTCCAGTATATATATATATATATATATATATATATATATATATATATATATATATATATATGTATGTATGTATGTATGTATGTATGTATGTATGTATATGTGTGTGTGTGTGTGTGTAAGGCCTTTGCACTACAACTATGTACTAAAAAAGTAAAAGTTTTAAGAAAAGTTTCATGTACAGACAACAACATTGTCAGAATTATCACTTTAACTATACTTAGTTAGCTACTGTATAATAAACCTGGCTGGATTTGCTGATAGCTTGTTGCTAAGCGGATTGCTCAAAACTCATCTTATAAAATATGGTGCACTCATGAATGGTGACCCAGTGGAGGTGAATACTGTTATATGTTGTTTTTGTCAGATCCATATGAAGACTATGCCTGCAGCCATGTACCGCCTGCTCACGGCTCAGGAACAACCCGTCTACATCTGACACCTTCACCTCCATTATTTATTGAATGATTAATATAACTGTTTACAGATTTATTTAACTGGATGTATTTATTTATTACACATTAGTGCAGAAACCAAACACCATGTGATTCCAGCACCATGTGACTTGTTGATCTCTGAACGCCTGGCATCACACCCGACATCGACACCCGACTGGACCTAAACTATCACAGGATTCACTCTAACTCTGACACAGATCTGATGTATGAGCTCTACTGTTCAACTCAAAGTAAAGGAATCAATCAACTAAATATTTACATTGCTTTGTTTTCATTAAAGTACATGTTCTATTGAACACATTTATATAAACCCAAGGTCTCTAGAATAAAGTGGTAATCTGACTTTACTTCCATTTCTGGTTAATCTGCTCTTAAATAAAAGGATTTGGTGGGTCTCCAAACGTTCAACACTATCACACTGTTGTGGGTTTAACAGAAAACGACAGCATTCACAAGGAAACTAACTTATGTAATGTAGGAAACATTGTATTTGGCATTAACATTTGGACAGTACAAAACACAGAAAAACCAATAGTCTTTAGTGTCACATGAACCATGATCGGTGATTTTATATATAAATATAAATTCTAGTTTGTATCAAGGTGTTTTATATTTGATCTATTTAATGCATTCATGCTGAGTAAAAACGTTCATTTATGTAAATTTGCAACCATTTAGATTGCAGAACTTTTGTAGTAAGTATAATAGCACAATTAATAATAATATAAGAGATGATCATTCATCTGAATCGGTTCATTTCTGCTCTAGATATGGTTTGGTTATTGATAGTAACAGACAAGCATGAACAACGACAAGCAAAAGTAACACTAAAAGTCAGGTTTATTGATTTGTCTTTTAAAAAAAGTAAAAAGCCCACACCTCTGTTTTATTAGTGGTTAAACCCAAAGCACTGATCACAGACACACACCAATAGTGTGAACAATACACATGATCTTCTTCTGTTCTCAGAGAATCAATGTAAAAGCTGATGTGACATTATACCAGAAGACAGTTTTTAACATAGTTAGAGCAAGCATTAAAGGCATCAGCTCAGCATAAGTTAATACATCAATGACATTAAGGCACTCCAGCAAATGTTTTGGAAAATAACATTTAAAACAATTTAAATTTTAGTTTATGGCAAACTTCAGCAGTGTAAATGAGGACAGTGTAACGTTAACTCCATCTAGTAGCTAGTGGCGTTGTGAAAAAAAAAGGGAAAAAAAAAAAAAATACAGGCAGACATGAAATATAGACTGATATTTCATATAAAAATATTGCAGGTATAAAAAGATGCTGTTTTATAACTGGTGTGTATATACTGCCTGTGTGTTTTAGCATGTGCTTTATCTGTGGTTCAGTCCCTCTTACTCACACAAGAACTTGAAGCACATTCAGTTGCTTTATCATGACATGCACAGGAAACCTCCTGTTTGTGGGACAAAGGGTGTTAGAGTTCAGTGTCGTTGTATTTCTGGGCACTGTAGTAGCCTCTGCGGGTTTGGTCTGCCAGCTGGCGGCGATACTCCTCTTCATCATCATCATCATCATCGGCGCGACGGTGAGAGCGGCTCTCTGAATACGGCGCTTTGGAGGAGCTCTGGGACTCAGAGTTTGAGCTGGAGCTGAAGGGAATACAGCCATCACTGAACGGTTGTGTGTTGAAATGAGTATTAGAGGAAAAAAAGCCCAGGAACAAACTTACCCAATTGGTTGAGGCCTGTTTTGGTTTGGTTTGGGCTTGAGGGGAACTGCATAAATATCTGGATGTTTCTGAGATATTTCCAGCTGTTAACCAAAATAATAATGCTTGTAAATTTCAAAGAATTCAATTTTTGGAAACTATATTGGTCAGTAAATCATGAATTTCATGAATTTAACGTCCAGGTCATATTTCACCCCAAAAAAGAACAAAGTGTTTAAAGCACGAAGAAACACATCCACGTACATACATTTGTATAATTGTACTTTGGATATGTGACCCCAAATAAGCCTATAGACAATTTTTTGTTTTAAATTCAAATCAAGTACATATATATATCCCTTTTAAAACTAAAAATTATATACATTGCAGGTATAAAATATATGTGTGTATATATATATAATATATACATATATATAAATATATACACACACACACACACACGCTTAACTCTCATGACAATAATAAAAATAAATTCAAATTATAATTGTTATAATAAATTGTATATTAAAATTGTAATAATAAATATTTTATGTATACATATTTTCCTAGTGATTTTGGAGTGATTTTCTTATGAATTTCATTGATTTAAATTTTCTGGAAACTAATTTTTATTATTAGATGAATTTTATTCATTTTCTGTTCTTTTAATTTATATATAATTTAAAATGACAGGAAATAATATTGAAGACATAGACACATATGTACTTTACATATATACACATATTAATGAAATAAAACATTATACACATAATATAATCTTATATTTAAATATTTTATATATTATTATATATTCTAATATATATTTGACCTCAAATCTTCCTGTTTAGGCAACTCTTGGATCTAATTAAAATCAGCATAAACTAAAATAAGATGCTTAATCGTCATGACAATAATGAAAATAAATGTAAAATGTGTTTATTTATTAATTTCCTTCACTTTATGCAAATATATAAATATTTTCCTGCTGATTTTGTGGTGATGTATAACATTTGTTGTATAAATGAGGCTGCTGGTGTATAGTGTGTATGAGATGAGACGAGACACAAACCCGTGCTTGTTCGGCCTCCTGCAGCTCCAGCATCCTCTTGGCCCGGGCCAGGTGGTCCATTTGCTCAAAGGCCTTCACCTTTCCCCGGAAGGTGCGGTTGGCGGGGTCATCTACAGGGTCAGAGGTCGTTTCGTCAGCTGAGCCCGTCCTCACTGTGAAGCTAGGCTTCTGAGCTACCGGCGGTGGAAGAGGTTTGTTACTGACAGGAGGGTCACTGCTGACTGTGCTGCTGGAGCGAGAGTCTGCAGGACGAGAAGCTGCCCGCACCTGCAGGAACACCAGCTGATCAACTCACTGTCTGTCATGGGCCAAAGAACGCCTCAGGGGAGGAGAGGAGAGGAACTGACCTTCGGGGGCTCAGGAACAAATGATGGAGGCGGGCTGGGGTCCCGCTGCACCTCTCTGCTCGCAGGCTTCTTTGAACGCTCATGAGGAACAGGTATGGGTCTCTGCGGAAGAGGAAAAAGTGATAAATGTAGCATTAATTCATTTACATATACATTATAAAAATAAAAACTTTAATACATCCTTATACAATAGAAAGGTTTTCAATTCCTAAATTAAAATATACTTTGATATAAGTCTTAAAAAAATAAAATAAATAAACATTATGCAGGTTTAAAAAAATAAAAAAAAAGTATTATTTGAACAATAATAATTATTATTACTATTATTTTTTATGTACACTAATGTTCAGTAGTTTCACAAAGACTGCATTTTTTTTATTAAAAACAAGACATTATTACAATTTAAAATAACTATTTTCTACTTTAATATTTTTTTTTTAATGTAATTCATTCCTTTATTTTTCCAGCATCATTCCTCCTGTTTTGCTATTTAATATTTTAGTGGAAACTATGATACTTTTTCAGGATTTCTTGATGAATACAAAGTTAATAAAATCAGCATTTATTTGAAATAAAAATCTTGTGTAGCAAATGTCTTTACGGTCACTTTCAATCAATTTAATACCTCTTTCCTGAATAAAAAAACCTACTAACCTCAACAATTTTTAACAGTAGCTTAAAGTAATGTTGTCATTATTAAAAAAAAGAAAAGAAAAAGAACATCAATGAGGTTTAACCAACATGCAGCAAGTAATTTTCATCATGAAACATAAAATTGCATCACAGAATGAATCCTGTAAAAAAAATAAAAATAATAATAATAATTCCTGCTAGCTGTAAATTAACATTTTTTTTGCCTTAAAAGTGTTATGAAAGATTTTGTGTACATTCAAATGCATTTAAACCTCTTGACTTCTACAGTTATTAATCAAAGCCTTTTACATGGCACATAAACTATCTACCAGTGTTAGACTGATGTTGAACATGAATGTGTGTTGAATATGCAGTTTCACAAGTGTCCTGTAGGGAGCAGTGTGCACAAACACTTTTCTCATCACTGATACTCTCATTATGATCAGTGATTATGATACTGAAAACAGGATGACTAACCTTTACAGATATAATATAATCGAATGACTTAGTGCTAAATGTTTCCAGGAAGCATTTGGGCAGGGCTTAAATGTCATTCCCGCCAGTGGTGAAAGGACACAGAGGAGTAGTAGTTTCCAGAGCACACTAACCTCCTCGCTAACAGGCTCAGACGAGCGGCTGATGGCTGACATCGGCTGTGGCTCGTCCGTGGTCTCGTCAAGCTCGGTGTCTGTGTATGCGCCGCCCTCATCCTCGTAGTCGCTGGTCAGACGGCTGTCCATGCTCAGGTAGTCTGCGCTCATGGCCGACAGGTACGACATACAGTCATCATGGAGATCCAGGTCCTCCTCAGACCCATCGAGCTGAAACATTACAGAAAACCTCTGAAAGCTCTGATCATCTGTAATTTCACACGGAGGCTGGCTAAACATTAACATAATGAGTAAAAGCAGTTGTGTAGAATAAAGCAGTTGTGTAGAACTGATATGTATAAATGCTGACCTTGCTTTCACAGACCCAGACAGCTTTCTCTTGTTGTTCTCGTATGGCATCCTTGAGACTTCCATACCAAGCATCATGGGAAGAGTTCAGATCAATGGTAGCTGGACAAGGAAGTGTAATTTAGACATTTATAACTTCATTTTATTCGGAATATAATTTTTTAGCTTTTTATTTATTTTTCTGCTATAATTGTATTTTAATTCTGAGAGTAAACCTCTGTTGTGTAGCACTTTGTTGGCCAAAAACAATTAATTAAAAAAAGATACATTTTCATTCGAGTACATTTTAAAATACTTATTGAATTATTACTGTTTAATGCATTCGTTTGATTACCTAAATTTTTGATAATAAAAAAAAAAAAAACTGTACTCATAAATCCAGAAAACTTAAACTCACAACCCAGAATTTCTCAAAAATGTAAATGGCAGCATTTTTGTAAAAGGGTTAATAAATTCAGTTGTTAAAGTTTCATGAATTCAATTGATTAATAAAGTTTAATTAAACCATTAAAATGCAATGATGACCAAAAAAGGGAAACGTCCAATTTGGAAAAAATTAAACCCTAACTTTTCTTAAACTTTTAATAAATTGTTTTTAAATGGATTTATATGAATAAGACATAACATTTAATCGAACCATCGATTAAAAATAAAACTAAATAAAATTTAAAAGGCAAAAAACTTCTGAAAAAATAAAACGGAAGACATAATAATAAAAAGAAATAAATAGGAACTTGGGAAAGAATAGAATGGCTCTTATAAGGTTGTAGTTTCTACATGATCTCATCAGACTGACCAGTGAACAGGTGGGAGCAGGTTTTGCGCAGTTTAACTGCTTGTTCGTAAAGCTTGCGTGAACTGCGGCTAGATCCGGGAGCCAGGCGGTTTCTCATGGTCTTCACCCCCTGCTTACTGTCTGGGTTGAGGAAAATGACGATGGGATACCACTGGGTGTAGTTCAGGGTGTCCACAGCCTTCGGGGTGACATCGAGCAGAGCATGTAGATCCTAGGATCAAGAAAAGAATATTGTTAGATATTTATGTATTTTTGTTATGTACACACCTTCAGAAGCTTGACTGTGGGCTGTTACCTGCTCGATGATCTGACGAATAGTATTGAGTCTCACAACACCAGACGACTTCTCTGAGCCTGCGTCTTTCGGTTCGGTCTCTGTCATGGGAGAAACACAGGTCAAACGCCTCATCCACACACCTACACATCACTACAACTGAAGAGATCCTTCATAAGAGTTGAGAAAGGCTTACTCGCTATGATAAACTCATCTGGAAGATCATTGGCCAGTTTTTCATTGGCTACATCTGAAATAGGGCCGAATATTACGACAGGTCTTCTGAACCCAGCTGGTGGGAGAGAGAGAAAAGACACTTAGTGTATAAACATGTCAAGCTTCTTAACTAAAATGACATTAAACAAAACAAACAAACAAAAAACTTAATTATATATTTTTTAAATGTATTAAAAACAACACACTGATCAACACTAAATTAATAACAAAAAAAGAATAGGATCAATCATAAATACGTTTGAATAAAAAAAAAAAAATTGTAATTCATAAAATGCATAAATAAAAGGCCTGTATAGATTAACAAAATAAATTTAATGATATATATATATTTTCCTTAATTTAGTCCTGAAACATTCCAATGTGTTTCTAAAGAGAGTCTGAGGTACAGTGACTCACCTTCCCGCAGCACCACTCTCTCGTAGGCTGGGAAGCGTGTGGTGACCGGTGTAGCGCTCAGATCCTCTCTGCTCTTGCGAAGGTCTTTTTTCTTGGCTGCTCTTTGACCTCTCAGCCTCCAGAAGTCTCCTCTGTCATTGGCAGCGCCTTTCTGTGCGTTCTGAACGTTTGCCATCTGCTCCGCTCTGATAGTATGCAAATAACACGATCACACAAACACTTAACAAATAATGAGCTTTTAACGTCAACATGTAATGGCAGACCAGGTGAGGTCACTTTCGATTTATGTTGACTTTAAGAGAACTTTTCCTCCTAGTAATACTACTGAATAAATACAGTTATACCAAGTCGTAAAGTGAAGACATTTGCAGTGAGAGCCAGTGTGTATTCAAGTCGAATCAAACGAGTCTCACCTGCTCTTGTTGGGTATGATGCCTTTCTCCAGGAGCTGATTGTCTTTGTCCATGCGGATGGCCAGCCAGTTACCCAGCTTTCCGTCGTACAGGGTGTCCACCACTTTAAAAACCTCTCCTCTGGAGAAGGTCAAACTCTGAGGGAGCTCTTTCTCATATTCAAAGTGAGTTCTGATGAAGAAGTTATCACCTCGTCCAGAGGCCAGGATGTCTTTATAAACTAAAACAAATCAAGAGTCATCAGACTAAAAATGTAATTTAAAATAACTTTTCTATTTTAATATATTTTAATTTATTCCAGTGACGCGAAGCTGTATTTCAGCATCATTGCTCCAATCATACTGACCCTGAGCTTTTGAACAGTTATGTACATTACTCTATTGTATATTACTCTACTGAGTGTTTTGAAGTACCATCAGGTTTGCTTTGAGACAGGATGGTCACATCCTCTCCTTTGGGAATCTCTAGTAAATACAGGACTGCGTCTTCCCGGATCATTCCTCTAAAATCCATATTATTCACCTGAAAGGATAGAAACACTTGAAATTACCACTTGACAATGTTGGAAAATGTATGATGGATTAAGGCACATAATATTAAAAGCAGAGCCAGTGCAGTTGCACCTTCACGATCTGGTCTCCGGTGCGGAGTCCCTCGATCTCAGCAGGACTGTCCTCCTGAACGCCTGCGATAAAAATGCCCACATCGTTTCCTCCAGCGAGACGCAGGCCAACACTATCGCCCTTCTGGAAGCGCACCATCACAGTGTTGGGGCTGTGGGAGATTTGTAATTAGAACCACAAAGTTGTCTAAATATAGGAATAATTAGGATCCAAGCACATGATCCTTTATAACAGGAAAGTCTGAGTCAATCCAGTACAAACCCGTATATCTCCTGGTCCTCCAGACTGGGTCGCAGGGGAACCTTTGGCAGAGGCTTGGCTTTCACTGGAACACTTTTCGGAGCAGCATTTACCACAGGAGCTGTATACAAAACAACGCACATCATCGGTTTCTACTATTCTTCTGATTCTACATGGAGAAATTGACCACGGTTATGAGATGTAGGAGTATTGCATTACATAACTCCCTTTCCAGAGGAAGTGTTGTACCTGGAGACTGGCTGCGAGGCTCTTCCTTCTCCACAGGTGGAGACGGGAGCTCCACCGGCGCCGCTCTGAACGGAGTCGGCATCGCTCCCATTTTAGCCAGTCTGTTAGGAGGCTCATCTCTACCAACAGAAGAACCACAGTGCATTTGGAAAACCATTCTATCATGCTTCTGCTTCTTTCTGATCAGGTTTCTGATTCAGTTATATATCTGCCTGCTTTCTAGTCTTATAAGCCGAATCAAACATAAATGTGCTTTTGTTTAATACGGTCACCAAAAATTAGTTCCTAATAGTTTTATGCTCAGATTAATAACTAAATTATTTCAATTTGAAAATGATCACCCTCTGAAATGTTCATTTGGCTAATGTAAGTAGTTTTTGCTAGTAACTTATAGCATCGCTATTCATTTTAAAGGGTAGTTTGACTGTAGTTTAAATAGCATGTACATTATTAACGTTTAACTTGGCAAGCTAGTCACTTAGTAATTAACTAGCTACTTGGTAACACTTTACAATAAGGTCCCATTAGTTAATGCATTAACTAACATTAAGTAACAATGAGCAACACATTTGTTACAGCGTCAGCGTTTATTCATTTTTAGGTTACACTTTATTTTAAGGTATTTATATTATACATTTAAATAGCGAGTAATCTTAATTAACTCCATGTACTTGTACTATATGGTTAGGATTAGGATTCAGGTTTGGCTTAGGGTTACTTGTATGTAATTATCCATAATTAGTTGTTATTATAATAGTAAGTAAACATAACGCTGTTGAATGAACTGTTCAGGTCCATTAAATAATATCAACAAATACAACTTTTGAATTTATTAATGTAATTAGCTAAGATAATAAATGCTTTTGAATCGTCTTATTATAAGTTCCAAGTTAACTTATGTAGTTAACAAATGGAGCCTTATTGAAAAAGTGTTACAGTAACTTCAATGTTTGGAAACAATAACTGATGATGGTTGAAGTCTGAGGGTATCACCTGCTTTTGTCCTGCAGTCTCTCATTAGAGGAGTGTGAGGAGAGGTCAGAGTGATGACTGCGTCGGTCCTCTTGAGGAGAATAGGAGCGGTACGACACAATATCTGAGATATCTGCAACACACAGCACATGACATCATCACTAGAGCAAGGCACATGCTTTGAGGGACCATTTATATCCGCGGTACAAACGGAGCATGAAGGGTTACACACCAGGGTCCCAAAGCTCCTAAACCTGAGATATATAACGCCAGCTACTAATTAAAACCAAATTTGTTTCCATCATTCTTATATCTTACATTATTTAATCTAAAAACCAATACAGATTTTCAGAAGAACATGAACCAACAACTTTGCAAAACATATGACAAGTCTCACTAGAGTTTATAAAAATACATTTTTCATAAACTTTGGATTATGGGTAGGGTTTATGTAATCCTCCCAAAGCCAAAAGCTCTTTCTCTCCAATCCAGTGACAGTACAGCAGTTAAATAAAAAGTCAAGAGGTCAGAGGTCACTTAGAGATTAAGGCTGGGTTTCGCCGAATACCTCATGACAGCATACATCATCACTTTACATGTGTCACGAGGTAATTATACATATACAAACAATATTCAATCAAACAATAATATCAATTATTGTTTATTAAACATTTAAAATAAATTAAAACTATTGAAGAAATAATCTTAAGTCCTTTTATATTTATATGACCGGGTTGGCAGCCATAACAGAACTTTGAATCATCCTAAAATAGAAAAATAAGTTTTTTTCACACATCCAGATAAATGGAAATCGTGTACACAAATGCTTGCTCAATCAAACGCTCATTAAGAAAGGGAATGTCCCTCCCCCGTACAGCAACAACAAACAGAAAATCATTATCACTTCTACAACCCGAATTCCGGAAAAGTTGGGACGTTTTTTAAATTTTAATAAAATGAAAACTAAAGGAATTTCAAACCACATGAGCCAATATTTTATTCACAATAGAACATAGATAACGTAGCAAATGTTTAAACTGAGAAATTTTACACTTTTATCCACTTAATTAGCTCATTTAAAATTTAATGCCTGCTACAGGTCTCAAAAAAGTTGGCACGGGGGCAACAAATGGCTAAAAAAGCAAGCAGTTTTGAAAAGATTCAGCTGGGAGAACATCTAGTGAATAATTAAGTTAATTGATATCAGGTCTGTAACATGATTAGCTATAAAAGCTTTGTCTTAGAGAAGCAGAGTCGCTCAGAAGTAAAGATGGGCAGAGGCTCTCCAATCTGTGAAAGACTGCGTAAAAAAATTGTGGAAAACTTTAAAAACAATGTTCCTCAACGTCAAATTGCAAAGGCTTTGCAAATCTCATCATCTACACTGCATAACATCATCAAAAGATTCAGAGAAACTGGAGAAATCTCTGTGCGTAAGGGACAAGGCCGGAGACCTTTATTGGATGCCCGTGGTCTTCGGGCTCTCAGACGACACTGCATCACTCATCGGCATGATTGTGTCAATGACATTACTAAATGGGCCCAGGAATACTTTCAGAAACCACTGTCGGTAAACACAATCCGCCGTGCCATCAGCAGATGCCAACTAAAGCTCTATCATGCAAAAAGGAAGCCATATGTGAACATGGTCCAGAAGCTCCGTCGTGTCCTGTGGGCCAAGGCTCATTTAAAATGGACTATTTCAAAGTGGAATAGTGTTTTATGGTCAGACGAGTCCAAATTTGACATTCTTGTTGGAAATCACGGACGCCGTGTCCTCTGGGCTAAAGAGGAGGGAGACCTTCCAGCATGTTATCAGCGTTCAGTACAAAAGCCAGCATCTCTGATGGTATGGGGGTGCATAAGTGCATACGGTATGGGCAGCTTGCATGTTTTGGAAGGCTCTGTGAATGCTGAAAGGTATATAAAGGTTTTAGAGCAACATATGCTTCCCTCCAAACAACGTCTATTTCAGGGAAGGCCTTGTTTATTTCAGCAGGACAATGCAAAACCACATACTGCAGCTATAACAACAGCATGGCTTCGTCGTAGAAGAGTCCGGGTGCTAACCTGGCCTGCCTGCAGTCCAGATCTTTCACCTATAGAGAACATTTGGCGCATCATTAAACGAAAAATACGTCAAAGACGACCACGAACTCTTCAGCAGCTGGAAATCTATATAAGGCAAGAATGGGACCAAATTCCAACAGCAAAACTCCAGCAACTCATAGCCTCAATGCCCAGACGTCTTCAAACTGTTTTGAAAAGAAAAGGAGATGCTACACCATGGTAAACATGCCCCGTCCCAACTATTTTGAGACCTGTAGCAGAAATCAAAATTGAAATGAGCTCATTTTGTGCATAAAATTGTAAACTTTCTCAGTTTAAACATTTGCTATGTTATCTATGTTCTATTGTGAATAAAATATTGGCTCATGTGATTTGAAAGTCTTTTAGTTTTCATTTTATTAAAATTTAAAAAACGTCCCAACTTTTCCGGAATTCGGGTTGTATATGTCCCGCCCCAACTTTATGATTTAATAGGAAATGCAACAGCAGCAAAATAAAAAGGTGTTTGTAAAGCCATTTAAAGATGGCTGTAAATCAATCAGAAATATTGTGATCGTTCATCTACAATTGTGTTTCTGATCCACTCACCATCCATTTCTGAGTCACTGTCTGCCATGGGTGGGACTCGGATGAGCACCTGACTGCGATCCCTCTGCACCATCAGCTGCAGCTTCCCACGAGACTTCTCGATCAGCCTCCCTGCGTCGCTCAGAGACAGGTTCTCTGTGACCGTACCGTTAATCTGACACACCAAATTAAGTACCAATAAATAACATATAAACTACAACATATTTAAGAGAAAAAAAATATATACATTTAAAAACTTTTGGTCAGTAAGTTTTTTTTAAGGATCTGATGATATGTCAAAAAACCTCTCTGTAGTTACATCACAGTGTGTGTGTGTGTGTGCACATGTCCTTGTTTTTCTATCCCAGTGGGGACTTAAAGCTGAATCCACACTGACTCATGGGGACTCGTGTCACTGTAGGGACCTAAATTGAGGTCCCCGTGGGGAATCAAGCTTATAAATCATACAGAATACATTTTTTGAGAATGTAAAAATGCAGAAAGTTTTCTGTGAGCGGTAGGTTTAGGTGTTGGGTTGGTGTAGGAAGATAGTTTTGTTTTAGTTTTTTGCATGTCCTTGTTTATATATTTGTATAGTTGGATTTTATATTATATTTGCTTGTATTTTTACGTTCTACCATTAGTGTTTAGTGTTATCTGTATGCACTGAGGGTCTGAGAGTAACGCAACATATGACTTGTATAGTATAAAAACCATTCTGCCGATGGAGAGTAAACCAGACTGTGTGTGTGTGTGTGTGTGTGAGGATACAACAGTATAATATACATTTGTTCGACAGTTTGGGCTCAATAAGATATTTTTCTTAAATTAATACTCTTAATATTCAATGATGCATAAAACTGATAAAAAGTGACAGTGAAGACACTTACAATTAGAAATTTCTGTTTCAAATAAATGCTGCTCCTTTGAACATTTTAATCCTCAAAAACATAACAGTTTCCACAAAAATATTAGGAAGCAGCACAACTGTTTTTTTATATAGAAAAGTTATTTTAAATTGTAAAAACATTTTATAATATTACTGTTTTACTGTATTTTTAATCCAACAAATGCAGCCTTGCAGGTGAACATTAAAAAGTTGTGAGCATTTAAACGTTGGTGAGCAAAAAAGACAAGTGCTTTCAGTGCAGAACACACTGCCACAATGCAAAGGTCCTGCTGTGGTTGACCGTGCACTGCAGTGTGTCTGCCAAGGTGTTCTGAGTGGTTATACACGTACTTTCAGAATGATGTCGCCTTCCTGTAGTTTGCCTTCTTTGAACGCCAAGCCTGTGCTCGTCGTCTCTTTGATGAACAGCTGACTGCCAAGACGAAGGCCATATTCTGGATAGATATGAGAAAACATCATGTCAGTGGTTTGGTTGAAGGTCAAAACCGGAAACGGATAAACGAAGGTGGTACATATCTACCGTCATTTGGGCGGCTCTTTAGAAGAGTAACATTGAGTGGCTTCTCCAAGGGTTCGAGTCGCTGTGGTGGTGGTAAGGGTGAGTGATCCAGCTGGTCTTGACTGCTACTCCTCCTCATGGGTTCATCCTGGCGCGGATCAGACCTCCTGCGCTCGTGGTCACTGGCTAGATTCTCTCTGCTGTACACCCGAGCCGGTTCGGGCCTGTAGCGCGTCTCAGGACTGTGTGATCTGTCCAGTGCACGGTCGCTGCGGTACGGTCTGTCCGGACTCCGCTCTCTGTCCAGGTTGTGTTCACTGCGATAGCGTCGGTCCGGGCTGTAATTGCGGTCCAGCGTGCGATCGCTTCGGTAGCGGCGGTCCGGGCTGTGGTCACGATCCAGGTTGTGGTCACTTCGGTAGCGGCGGTCGGGGCTGCGCTCGTGGTCCAGCGTTCGGCCGCGGCTGCCGTCTCGTCTGTACTGTCTGTCGGGGCTCACGCCGCGCTCCATACTCCTCCCGCGGCTGCGCTCGTAGTCACGATCATGATCATCCATGTAGCCGCGGCCGCTGTAGACGCTGCGCTGGTCGAGCTCATAGTCGTAGTCGTCGTTGTAGTCGCCGCTGAAGACACGGTCGTCTAGGGACGGGCCACGTTTGATCACGCTGACAGGAATTTTTCTTGCTCTTTTTACCGTCTGATGAAGGATGGGGACAAAAATGAAATCACTCATTCATTAAACTCTGATTTCAACTGCCAGTGATTCACAAACATGATCTGTATTAGAGCTGAAATGACTATTCAAAATGTTACACTCACGATTTTGGCTACTTTGCCACATTTGCGGAGAGTCTGCACTGCGAAGCCGTATTGGACACAGTCCATGGGCACATTGTTGACCTGGATCACTCTGTCATTTTCACTGTACAACATCATGAAACACTGTTAGAAAATGTCTCTACATTTGAGAAAATGACTTCAAATCCTTCCGATAGTTGAGGAATATCAGAAGTACCAGCATTTGGTGCTGACACTAAAATCTATATTAAACTTCGAATAAAAAATTAAATCTTTAATTTAATAATTGATAGTGTTGGCACATAACAAATGCAATGCAAATGCAACTCAATAAATTAAAATAAAACTTTTAGTATTTTTGAAATTTGGGTTTATTTGTCAACTACTTATAACTTATTTCTTGCATTTCTTTTACTGACTGTTTACTGTGTGATATTTTAAAAAATATTTTAAGGTTACGTGCCAGTTTCATTAAAAACATTTTTTTAGCTTTTAATGTATGTATAATATATATACTTTCATAAATAAATACAAATGTATCTTTTCAAATAAAATGAGTGCATTGATTGGAATATTCACTTTTGGATTACAAATCTTTTAAAAAAGGTTGGGATGTGTTTAATATTGTTTCATAGCTTACAATAGAAAGCCATCAGCAGGACCCCCTTGCAGCACATCGGAAACAACAATTGACGGTTCTCCATTTTCTTCGTTTGGATTGTCCCGCCCTCCAGACACAGCAATGCCAAAGCCCTTCTTGGAGTCCTATATAAAGGGTAAAGAATATTTGCCTGAATCCATGGTAGCCATTTATTCATTTACAACAATAAAACACTTCAAATTCATGCAGATGTACAGGCTGCAATCACTAATTAACGTGTAGACATATAATGCTAGAGGTACAGAAATCACACACTTCACTTTCAAGGAAAATAAAATTATAATATAAAAACACAAGAATGTAAAGATTTTAATAAGAAACCAATAAGCAGGAACAGTACATTGGCTCTGGAAATAAACACAGGGTGTCGTACTCACCCGCTGTAGGGTCACAGTGTACTGCTCCCACACCGTCTCCTCCATGACTGGGTTCTGAAACCGTATGAACAGGTTTATATGTAACACAGTGTGGACAGAGTCAAGTTACAGCAGATATCAGTGATCTTCTGAGCAAAATCTGCAATGTGGTGCTGCCTGCCACAGTGAAAAACTAGATGAGTTTCATTTACATGAGCTCATCTGATTACTCAGTAGACAAACTGAACTGCAGATCTGAAATATGTCTATATATTAAACCAGAAAATAAACAATAGAAGGAAGAGATCTACAAGAATGAGCAATTTCATAAAAAAAACAAAAAAAAAAACAAGCTGACATAATATGTGGACTGCTAAAAAAAAACACCTTAAACAATAAACAAATGTATGGCATTTAAAATAAAAAGCCTACGTTATTTGGAAGTAACCGATTTAAAAGGAAACTAAACACTATAAACATGGCCTTCAGGATCAGTGTGAGAGCCACGTGACGTCCTGCTCCGTGAAGCGCCTCTACTTACCTCTTCATCCACCCGCGTGTACGCTGGGTGATTATGACTGTTGCTCTTTAATCTTCTCAGATAAATATGAATCCCAGTATTGCCCTAAATAATTCTCAACAGGCACAACTGATGCCTTTTTACGTATTAATGATTTCAATTTGTTGGTTTTCGTCACAGCGTTACTGCACTAGTTAAATCAAACTAAACACTGCGACACCTTGAAGACAATCATGCGCTCCTCATGTCATCATGACACATGCTTGGTCTAGAGGTAATGTTTTAGTTGGAATGCACAGGAGTTTTGGCTCTATACTGACCTACTTTGTATATTAATTAAAGTAATACTTTTTTATCCTTTTTTTTATGAATGAAACAAAATTGCAACTGTGGAAAACTGAGAATGGACAACAACAAAACAAATATAACAACTTCCAGCACTGGATCACCACTTATTTTAGCACACATTTACAAAATGATCAAAAATGTAACATAATTCCACATTATTTGATACATCTTTGCTGTGAACACTGAGCAATTGTTAAACTTGGAAAGCAATTTTGTAAATCAACACAGGTACTTAAGTGTTTAATCACTCTCATCACTGATTCTAAAAAATGAAATAACATCTACCGAGAAAACCAACTGTATCACCAGCTACTTTCTTCATCATGGTGTCATAAACTTTCAACTTTTGCTAAACCTTGAACTCTACTCTCTTGAATTTCTACATCAAATTATAAAATGCATCAGTGCATGAAATGCAATAAAAATGTGTATTGTAATATCTCACACTGACAATAAAAATTCAACAAATCAATAAGGAAATGTAATAACTTTAATAATGACTAATATTTAACTTTTTTCTTATGACATCTGACTCATTTCCAAGTTGGCAAAATCAAACGCTACAGTAAATATCCTTCCATATATATCTGTTTTTTTTTTACATTTTTACAATGATTATGAATTTTACCACTTTATGCAAAATATACTACACTGCCACAACGTACTACATTGTTTAGTAAAGAATCCCTAAAGAGTTTTCTACTCATACTTACACTCCTGCCAATCACTACAGCCTTCTGTCTAATCAACCTACAGTATACGCTGACAGCAGATGAAAAGCCATTCAACAAAAACTTCACACGAAAGAGCAGAATCGTGCTTACGATGCCCTGGAGGATGCGAATGGCCTTGATGGTGTGCGCCCATTTCCTGTGCAGCGAGAGGACCGTCTTCATGTTGTCACCTCTCCCGTGAACACAGAGTCTCTGGGCCAAAGCACATCACCTCTGGGCACAATGCATCTGTCTGCCTTTGACGTAAGACTGATGCCGCTGGCCTACATTCTGTGCAAATCCCACTGTCCACAGCGACCCACGGCAGCCACGATGAGAAGAAGGAAAAAAAAGCGGGGCAGTCTCCTGCTGAGCTATTAATTTAAAATTTCATTTCAATTCATCAGATGATACGGCTCTATCTGGGTTGACATTAAAAGCTCTTCGCGGCTTACGGATGTCAAGTAGCACCTTCAGAATACTGATGCTTTTGGATTGCAACATGAGCTTTTGAACGTGCAAGAGGGACTGGCAGTTTAGCAGTGATTTCATCTCTTTTTAATTATAATCCTGGATTATGGGTTTTGAAGCACCCAAGTGCCATTATTTTCTAATTTGCGAAAACAGTATAGAATTGAATGCCATAACACAAGTGCTGTATTAGTAAATTGTGCAGGACTTAACAGCATAAAGATTCTTTGATCTATAATAGCTTTCTAACTCAAATCTTATCTAAGACAGGATTAACTTGTGATATATGAGCTGCCCTCGATTCTCTTTACTGAGATGACCAACAGATTACTGACGGATGATGCCAGAGAACTGGTTTCTCACTGTAACTGAGCTTGTATCATTGCATTTTGTTGTAATGGATGAACTGAAGTGGAAAAAATAAGCATACATTTGTGTTATTGCATAGTTTTGCTTATGATGATTTTTTTTATGGTTACACAATTAAGAATGAGTGTGTTTTGACTTGGTACTATAAACTACTGTTCAAAAGCTCAAAAGGCCTGCAGGATGTATACAATTATCTTATGCTCACTGAGGCTGCATTTATTGGATAAAAAAATATAATAATATATTGTAAAATGTAATTTATTCCTGTGATCAAAGCTGTATTTTCAGCATCATTCCTCCAGTCTTCAGCGTCAGATGATCTTTCAGAAATCATTATAATATGATGATTTACTGCTCAAGAAACATTTCTTATTATTAATGTTGGAAACATTTGTGCCGTTTCATATTTTTGTGAAAACCATGCGTTTAAAAAATATATTACTAATCTCTTTACTGTCACCTTCAACTAATTTAATGAATCCTTGTTGAACAAAAAACCCCAAACTTTTGAATGGTAATGTACTCAATGAGACAATCCAATCCAAGTCAATCTTCACTTCTCTTTAAGGATAAATGTATATAAAACTTGAACTTGGAAAGCACAAAATAAATGTAAAAAGCAAACAAATAAAAGATCTTTACACCTTCACATTATTCATACACTTCATTACATAAATGACATGGGGTTACAGCATGAAATGATGATGATGACAGAATCAAGGATTTCTCATCAATAAAATTTCAAAAAAGCAACTTGGAAAGAATTGGACAACTGCTTTTTAACAAGTGCTCTCAAAGCCACAGAAATACAAGATGAGTTATTGAAAAGGTCAGCACAAAGAAACCATCACTAGCCGCATTTCCAGTGCGAGCCAGAGCTTAAAACAGGCCAGGCGGGGATCATAGCCTCGGGCCAGTAGCACCGAGGCCAGAATAGCGCAGAGTTTCCACAGTCGAGCCTGAAGTATGCTGCACATCACTAAAACACGCCCTTTACACACCTCTCAGAACAACGTCATGCAACCTCATCATTTCACCAACAAAGAGAAGTTATCACAAAACTAAGAAATAAGTCACTGAAACATGCACGATCACAAAACGAACATGATAACAGCGGCCGTTTGTTTGCATGCTTTGTTAAATATTTCAGTTCAAGAGCATCGATGTTTTACTATCAGGACTCAAAATTAATCACACAGAAATACACTTATTTCTATTTTATTTATTTTTAACGCTTATGAAAATAGCCTGCTTGTAGCCACAGTAGCCGTCCTATTTAGAATGAATGATAATATCTCTATTTTTATAAATGCAACGTGGAGCTAAACTCTCGAAACGAGACGACAGATAAAATGTTACTTAATAAATACACAATTGTGATAGAGAATAAGAAGCTAACGTCGGATTTATCCAAGCGGTCATATTTACCATGTTTACTATAGTAACGTTAATGTTTAGCATGCATAGTCTTTTACATCGCTTCTAAATATTTCTGCCTTGTTTAGTGATTATAATCCACATCGGATCAAGTTATTTCTAGGGCTGCTCCGATCACGATCGGCCGATTGTTATGCGCATCTCGTCAGTAGCTAAAGCCGGTTCTCTAATCAGCGGTAAATTCCCTCAGGTGCGTGATTTCACATAAAGCAGCTGTTAATACACAGAGCCGTTGTTAACCGAGAAGATGTGCAAATAAACGCTGAAAATGAACGTGGATTTGTGCAACTTCTCAGTTAACAATGGCTCTGTGTAGTAACAGCTGCTCTATGTGAAATCACGCACCTGAGGGAATTTACCGCTGATTAGAGAACCGGCTTTACTGACGAGATGCGCATAACGATCGGCCGATCGTGATCGGAGCAGCCCTAGTTATTTCAAACACTCGATGCTGAGTAAGAGTGAGTTGAGCTCAACTTATTTTAAAAAGTCTTTAATGCTGGTGTTATAGCTGTTATCTTTCTGAAATGATCCGCGCTGATGCTCTCCAGACACGGAGAAACTCCGCCTTTGTTCATAACCCCTCCTCTAGCCCCAGCTGGCCCACTTTGGTCCAAGGTTTTCGTCGGGCCAAAAAACCCTGGCCGTTGGCCCCGAGGAAGCCCCGACGAGGCACGATCAAGCCCCGGAAGTGACAGTGGAAACGCGACTGGCCCTGGCACGCACTAGCACGCCCGGTTTAAGCTCGATAGTGGAAATGCGGCTACTGACTGTGTTCAAAAACAACCGTGAATATACCCAGAAATGACATTCATCCAAAACTGACCATACAATAAATAAATACATAAATAAAAATGTGACTGTGCTGCAGGAAGAACAACAAGACAACCTTTAAAAACAGAGCAGAACTTTGCGGAAAGGAGACAAGATAGAGATCTAGAGCACAAGTCAACAACTTAGAGAAACACTGTCTGGTCTTATGACAGTAGAAAGTATTTCTGAGCTGGGACACTAAACACCTATAACAGGTAAACATGGTGTTGACAGAATCATACTGGCAGGATATTACTGTGTGACAAGAAGCAAAAACAATCTTCAATTTCCATACATAATCGAACTACTACAGGGGGAAATCTTCTGGTTTTCATGGACACTGTAGCCATCAGAGAACATACTGAACTGTATGCTGTCTGCTGTTAGACAGAACAGGCACAATGTGTGCAGACAGAAGTCCCTCTGCATTATAGATAAGCAGCTTTAGCTGTCTGTGTGCCTCAAAGAGACTGAAACCACTCAACGACCGCTCAACGAATGAGGTCCCATCATTTATGTTTCTAATAAAACTTCTAAAATGTCTAATTTCAGAAGATGCATTGCATTTGAGACTTTAAGTGTATGACGAACAATGTAAAAAACACAGGTTTGGGTAAAGGAGTGTAAACATGGGAGAAAAAAAACAAGCTCTCCTGAGCTACTATCTAAAGGTGTAAAAACAGAAAGACTAATGTACAGTTAATTTCAGATATAGTAACAGCTATAATAACTCCATGTTATGAAGTGTTGTGGGTTGTGACAGATTATGATATTGGACACTTGCCTTTAAATAAATGATTATAAACCATATTAAACAATTAATAAAACACACATCAGCTGTCCTGTTCTTACAGAAGCTAATGTTCTCTAAAGCTGTTAGTGCAAAACATAATAAAATATTAATTAAAATCGTCCTCCAGTATATACTTAATTTATGAAAAACAGCGGTAGTGCTTAACTAAATGTAATGTTAAACAATTAGTTAAAATATTTAATATTTGATAAATAAATAGTATGTATATATACTAGGGGTGTAACAGTACGCAAAAATCACGGTTCGGTACGTACCTCGGTTTTAAAGGTGCCATCTGTCATATCTGGCAAAAAAATCAAGTCATACTCCACATTCCATACCAGATGGGGGCAGTATGCCTCAATAAAGTGAATTGGTCTACTCTAGAGTAACAAACGAGAAACGGCATAGTCTCTATGCTCCGCCCCTACCTTCACAACAACCCTAGAGCATAGCTGAAGCCTATAAGACAGCGGTTCTCAATTGCAGTCCTCGCGCCCCACTGCTCTGCACATTTTGAACGTTTCTCTTAGCGCTTCAGACATTTGTTCTATTCGAACATAAGTGCCCTGCGAAGTGGACATCACAGGATATTCAGCCATGATTCCAGTTCGAAGCGAACGTAGCTATATGTTCCAATCAAAGTGCATTGAAGTGTGCAAGACGTGAATTTAAATTGTATTGATTTACAGAGGTATATGATGTCACAGTTGTCCATGTTTAAAGACGCTGCACAGCACAAATCAGTGAATGAATGTTTCGATGTGAGGTAAACTTCAACAGATTTCCCCTGCTCAGAGAGTAGGGAGCAATGAACATTTGAAAAACAGTTCATGAACGGAGTTCATTTCTAACGAGCTGATTATCTGAATCAGGTGTGTTAACAAAGAGAAACGTGCAAAATATGCAGAGCAGTGGAGCGCGAGGACTGGAATTGAGAACCGCTGCTATAAGAGGACGTTTTGCCTCCAGAGGAACGTTGGGTGATGTCAAGTGATTTTGAAACATGACATCTTCAAGCTACTCCCCTTCACCTTTACCAGTGAATATGTTCATATTCGTTCTGTTCATATTACATTGAGTTGTATATACACATTATTTGAATTAAATTAATTTTAATAGACAGCATTCTGTCAACATCATTGGTCAACATCAGACAGCTGATGTTGACCAAGCTAGCGCCAACCAACAGTAACCAGAGCTGCCAACTCTCAAGCATTCACCGTGAGACACACGCAATTGACTCTTTTCACACGCTTTCACGCCACACATCAATTTTCTCACGTACAGAAAAACCACGAAGCAAAGAGGACACGGAGACCAACAGACTAGACGGGGCAGGTTACTTATGATATAAAAAAATGGGTAAGTTACAGCTAGCTAATTATCAAACGCAGCTACGGTTAGCCATCGCTAACATTAGCACGTTTATAGAACAGCCTTCGATACATTTCTATGTTATAACTTCCCGAAAAAAAATACACAAACATATAAAACAAACTTCTAGCAAAATACTAACAGCATCTAACTTACCAATCCAAAATAAATGGTGCAAGTTCGGTGTCAGTTCAGTTGGTTTACTCTGTTGTTTACTCTGGTTCGGCTCCTTTTCTTATCGAATTTGATTTGTGATTCCGAGCGAGGTTGTGGCGGGTGGTGGTCTCTTGCCAAGGGCTTAAGTCACATGAAGTAGTGGGCTGTACTTTCCACATGATTGACATCAGGTTAGATTACGCCTACAAGCCGTGCGAGTTATTCGTGTATTGCAGGTTGGCTGGTGGTTATGTTGCCCGCATACCGCCTCCCATGGCCGAAACTGGTATTACGACACCTGTCGGGCTGGGACTAGTAATGCTACTGCTAATTAAGGTTGATATCTCTGCAGCACTATAACTTGACATTTTTTTTAATGACATCATCGCCCTTATTTCTCCTCATAGTTTTAATGCGTGTAGGTCATTTTTTGAATATTTTTAGCTCAATATTTGCACATGGCACCTTTAAAGTCACGGTTCGGTTCATTTTCGGTACAGTAAGGGAAAGAAATGCAAAAATTAAACTGCAGGTTGTTTATTACTATAAACTTTTTTTAACAATTTGTTTATACTTTTTAAAAAATATTTATTCATAAAATATATAGATAAGAATAAGAAATAAGAAATTTTATTTCTAGAATAAGAAATAAAATACTGCTGCAAAGTTCTCCACTAAATAAAATACTCTCAGTCTCAAACCAATATCATATAATAAAATATAATGAAAAATATAAATAAATAACTATGATTACAGTGCAGTATTACCAATCCCAGCTTGTAGGCCTGCTCATATTTAAAAAAAATATATATAAAACTTTTCCAAAGTGTAAAGTGCAGCATCAACCGTTTCAGTTTTTAGACCTGCTCAGATTTCGTTATTGCATTGGACCGTCGTTTTTTTCCTAGTTGTATTTTAGTTTAGTGCATTACATTACATTCAACCCCAACTTATTGTTTGGAAACAAAATACATGTCAACATGGAAAAATCTCTAGCAATAATGTCAATGTTTTCATGTGAAACTCTGTAGAGTGCAGTACCTGTAAAAGGGCCGGGTAGCTGGGAACAGAGAGGCGTCGCAGACACAAATACTGAACTTCGTGGGTCAAGGAAAACCTTTTGGAGCGGCTGGATCGGAATAACTCTATCTGGTTGGACTGGTCACTGTAAAAAGACATGTTTAGTTAATAACACTGATCACACACTTTTATGAGTCCTAATCACATAAACACATGTCAGTTTGTACAGAACTCATTGATCTGTTAATAGCTAAAACATGTTTACTAAATGTTTTTGTGTATGCATTTAAATAAAATGTCCAACCCTGCAAGTACAGCTGATCATGCAGCTTTGTTGTAGCTCAGCCTGACAAGAAAATAGCAGCCTAGCTAAAACAAAAGGGCTTTTAGTACATAAAGAAGCTGTATTATAATTCCCAAAGCATGTCAAAAGTATTGCAAGTGTGAGCACCTGCTCTGAATGGAGCACACTTGATCTCCCTGGCAAAAAAACTGGTGATTATGAACTGCGCTGTTCAGCATGACCGCTCAGATGTGTTCAAGAGACCTCGGTCAGATAAGGAGCCAGCAGAAGTAACAGACTAACTACTGTTTCAGTCATGCGAGTCCTCAGCTTCAAGAAACTGGAACAGCGAATTAAGAAATGTTCAAAAGAAAACTGCATTTCTGAATGACACTTTCTGACTAAACTCACCACTGATGTCTGAGTCGGCCTTAACTTTGCTTTGATAGTCTTGAACCTATAATGTAAGAGGGCCACACAAATGCACTCACCTAAAAAATGTACAAAAGCTGTCACTGGGGCCTACTAATATGCACATATCAGGTACTAATTTGTAAACACTTGGTGATTTAATCACTATATATTCCTGTTTAGTCCAAAGGGGCCCTTTTGAAATGCACACACTGGTGCAGCCTTTAATTTTATTGGAAAAACTTTTATTACTTTTTTTTTTTTTTTTGAGAGCCCAGGTCAAAAGATCCAGCCTCTATGACTGCGCCTGAAATACTCTCAGAGTAGGCATTTGTTTAAAGGACCTACTTCTCAACTGTTCAGAAAAGTATGTTCTGTATAGTATGAATAATTCTGATGTACTACATCCACCATGTTGTTGTTGTCATGTGCCCTATAGGTATACAGGTCTGCTTTTCTGTCATGTATAAATCCTCTCCAGTGGCCTCATGGGATAGTAAAGTGTTCATCTGATGCACACTTCAGAATTTTTCCAGGGTCATGTCAAACATGGAGCAACAATTATAGTACAGAACGAGCAACAATAAACACATCCAATCATTAGCGTTAACAACACACCATACCAGCTACGCCTGTCATGAACATCATCATATGTTCATTTCTCAGTTTTGCTCCCTAGTATTATCTACACAACTCACCCCGAAGTTCTCCACAGCCTCCGGCCGGTTGGCAGCAGCTCGCGCTTGTTGAGAGGCGCGATCCCGATGGCCGCTTGCATGATGGTGATGAATTTCTTGTACTTCATTTTAAATGTTTTCTGGTTCTTCTCCGTTCCTTCGATCTACAGAGGCCTACAGAGGCTCTCAGTGCCACTTAACCTCCCTGTTTACCGACTATAACATCACCGACAAAGCTAAGTGTAATCTCGGAAGCAGTCATTTTTCTATTAGACCCATCATTGCACACACACTACCTGCATTACTGAATCGGTCCTGCTCTGTGGAATCTCATAGATGCCCATTTCGTTCTCCTCGTAGGACGAGAGAGAGAGAGAGAGAGAGAGAGAGAGAGAGAGAGAAAACGAAGACCACGCTGGGCAGGGCTGGCAGAGCATCACTCTTACATAATTCTGGAGATCTCAAACATCAGTCTAATGAAAATGCTGTGAGGGGGGATAATTGTGGTACTAAGTCGTGACAGATCATGGATGCGCTCTGGTCTGTTTCTCTGTAATCCCTCCTTCGTCGCTGGCTTTGCCTGCACCCATTATCACCCATCTGCCATCACCAATACATGCACACATATGTGCAAGATTTGTCCATTCACAAACACAGCATCCTAGAGATAATTTTCACCGTGTTACTTTGGTGTAGGGATGGAGTAACCGGGCATCCAGGACTTTTCCTCCACCCAATATGTGATGACATTGTCATCCAGTTGTTTGTGCAGTGGATTATGGGCAGGAGGAGATCGTTCTGCCAAGGGTCAGGGGCTCTAAAGTCCCCTCCAAATCACATAAAGCCTATTTTCAGTGTTGGTTTCACATGCACGTTCTGTTTGTGGGACATCTTTTGACAGGTCACGTTTCCACAGAGCAGCTCTGGTAAGGTCCGCTCAACTGTTAAAACTATTAAGATTCATCAGTTAAGACTTCAGACAAGAAACAGAGACCAGAGTGTGGTGTGGTGTTGTGTGCTGGCGGACTAGCAGCAAAACACCTGAGCTGCCATAACACCACACATTGATGTGAGGGGGAAACACTTGTAACGTGTAACTTGTAAATCGCAAAAAATCTAAGGTGATATAATTTGACCTAAAAATAGAGATATTAATAGTTACTGCAATATAACTAACACTTTTTTAATACTGGAAACAACTTTCAGGGTTTTGATGATATTCAGGATCAACTTACGGTAAATGGCCTTAAAAAAAGATTTATTTTTCATTTACAAAAAAAAAAACATTATTTAAACCAACAAAGCCACTGCAAATTAGATTCTAGATGTTTAATCTAAAACATTATTATAAATATTATTAACATTTAGATTTTTTACACATTTATCTTTTTTTTATTTTAAAGAAATTAATAAAAAAAGTATCTGTTTGCAAGTTATAAATCACAGAAATGCAAAGGGGTTGCAGAACTAATGACTTCAATATATGTAATAGCCAAATAATAAGCATTTTAAAATCATTTCAATATTCAGAATGCTACAGAATTTAACAATGGCATGAAAACCTAACAAATACAATGGAAATGTTCTCTCTCTATCTCTCACATATTAAATATCTCAAATATATTAGGATAATATTTGGGCAGTATTTTTGAAAGGAACTGAGCTTGCCTATGTAGAATTTAATAAAAATTAAATATAAATATAAAGCAATCATATACTGACTATTGATCAACATACAGTATGGATGCAGACCACAGTTAACCATTTAAAAGAAGTGGTGGCTCCAACATCTGACAGCTTTGTCATGGATTTTGAACTCTTGGTAAAAACCACACAAATGTAGCATTAGTTTGTTATTATTATACTATATTGGCCATTCTGCACACATCTGCATCACCTACTGAAAAATTAATATTGATTGTCACCTACAATGACTGTTAGGTGTGATCATAAACCAAGCTTCCACATTTTGCCAATGCTATCTGAAGTATTTTTTGGTAAACAATTGCAAAGTATAATAGCAACCTACTCGAGTAAACAAACATGAGTCTAAGCAGCTACCAATAACAACACAAACAAATCACATGCTATGAATGGTAGTAACCACTTCACAAGTTTAAGAGACGCATTACAGCCGCATTTAACAACACTGGCCAAATATACTTTCATGTGCACCTTTCATCAGCAACCCACACAATAATAAAAAAAATTACCTTTTTAGCAATACAATGGAAGTAACAGTCACCAATATTATTTGATCACCGGCATTCTAAAAAACTTACATAACTGGAAGAATGTTGGTAACCAAAATAATTTGGGTAAACGTTGACTAAATAATATTCTTCAAAATATAAATAACATTCTTTTATGTTCCACAGAAGAAATAAAGTCATGCTGAATTGGAACAACATTGATGGTGTGTAAAGGATGGCCTAACTTTCATTTTTGATTGAACTTTTCTAAATAAGAGTCATTTATGCAGCACTGGTTTCACACCAGCGTTTAATACTAAGATCAAGGATTTGTATGAAACAAGATATAAGCAAGTCTACTATCATGCATTAGCAAGCACACCATTAATAATAACTGAGAAATGCACCTGTAGTCATATTCTGCTGATACTGTACTTCCAAACTGTTGACCTACATGAACAAATGAACTTTGTCCTCTACTCTGACAAAAAAATATCTGTAAAATCTGCTCAGGCATGTCAGACTCTGTCCAAACACATTGCGAAATATGCCTGAACAACATTAAATAGCGCCAGTAACAGAAGTTTTTCCTATTATACGAAAAGCAGACAACATATATTCAAAACCGGTCACCTCCTGAATAGTTGAATAGTTAATATTTTTTTTATAATATTTTATAAGATACCAAAATGTTGCAGTATTAGTATACCACTATGAAATAATAAGACTAGAGTAGAATAGAATAGACTAAACACTAATCTGATGAATTTTTCAGCATAAAGTTCAGAAAAACCCTAAAGTCAACGGATTAAGAACTCAGATATTTGAAGAATACTATACAAAATTATGCTCATCTGATATGGACCCAAATCAAGAAGACATAAACCAATTCCTCGATAACCCGGAGCAAATTACCTCTCTCGAATTACCAATCACTGAAAAAGAACTTCACTCCGCGCTGAAACACATGCAAAATAATAAAGCACCAGGACCGGCTTCCCTGCTGAGTTCTACGAACATTTTTGGTCAACTTTATACCCACTATTCAGTAGAACAATAACGGAAATAAAACAAAATGATAAAATCCCATCCCACATGAATACAGCACTTATATCACTCATTCCTAAACCTAACAAAGACCACACCCTCACATCTAACTACCGTCCTATTTCACTTATAAATGTCGACATAAAAATCATTAGCAAAGCATTATCTCATAGAATTGAGAAAATTATATCATATATCATCCATCCTGATCAGACCGGCTTTATAAAAGGTAGACACGCATCTAACAATACCCGCAGATTATATAATTTAATGCAGTACTCATCAGTACAACAGAAAGATACTCTCATTGCCACATTAGATGCTGAAAAAGCTTTTGATAGGGTCAACTGGAAATTTTTATTCACCACTCTACAAAAATTTGGCTTTGGAGAGTCATTTATTAACTGGATCAAGATTTTATACACATCACCATCTGCCACAGTCACAACCAATGGACTAACATCACAAAGCTTCACACTGCACAGGGGGACGAGGTAGGGATGTCCACTCTCTCCATCTCTATTCACTATTTTTATTGAACCTTTAGCAGCAGCTATCCGCCAAAACCCAGCAATCAAAGGTATTGAAACACCACAACAAACACATAAAATCTCACTTTATGCAGATGATATTCTACTATTTATACAAGAACCCCTAGCATCTACTCAAGAAATAATTAAAATAATCCAGTCCTTTTCAAAAATTTCAGATTACGCAATAAACTGGAACAAATCTTCCATCCTCCCTTTACATAAAACCAAATGGGATGTGGCACCCCACCAAGCACCTACACCTATATGTCATGATCACATCACTTATTTAGGCATTAAGATTTCCTCCAGACTGTCAGAATTGGTAACACTCAACTTCACACCACTGTTAAAAAAAATAGAAGACGACTTGCTTCGATGGCTCAACCTTCCAATCTCCATAATAGGCAGGATAGCAGCAATAAAGATGACAATTTTACCAAAAATTAATTATCTATTCTCAATGATTCCAACCTACCCCACACTCACCTGGTTTAAATCACTAGACTCTATTATCACTCACTTCGATTGGAAAAACAAAACGCCAAGGATAAAATGAACCACACTACAAAAAAAACAAGGATCAAGGAAGACTAGAAGCACCAAATTTTCATTATTACTCAATGGCTAACCAACTGCAATACATATACAAATGGATCCACCCCACCCAATCCGATATTATATGGCTAGATATAGAACAATCACTATGCAAAGAATTAAATATAGCTTACATACCATTCCTCACCAAATCAATCAAACAACACACATGTTTTAATGCTGTAACTATAGCTTCCACTCTGACAGCCTGGTGGAAATTTCACCAAATCACAAATTCTATACTAGCTCCATCTAACCTCACCCCACTGTGGAACAACCGTGACTTTATAAAAATACTGAATTTTCGCACATGGGCTGAAAGGGGTATCACCCACATTAACCATATTTTCAAATCTAACACGTTAACAACATTTCCGCAATTGGCCCAGGAGTTTGGCATCGGGAGCAATGAATTTTTAAAATACCTACAACTCAAATCTTCTGTTCTGGCAAAAATAAACATCAGAGCCACAAATTTAGAACTTCCACAAGCAATAGCAGACTTTGTTAACATTTCCTCTCCAAAGAAACTCTCTAAAATATACAAAATCATTTCAAATCAACTTCAGATCATATACTTACCAACAATAAAATGGGAAAACGATCTTTCAATAGCTCCTGATGACAACTTCTGGACCCAAATCTGTAAAAACATTTATCTCATGTCCAAAAATGCTAATCTTCAATTAATACAATACAAAACACTTCATAGAACACATTACACGGGCAATAGATTAGCTAAAATGGGTTTCACATCAGAGGTTTGCACTCATTGCAATCACAATACTATAGATACATACATCCATGCAACCTGGCACTGCACTCCAATCAAACACTTTTGGGAAGAGGTCACACAGTCACTATCCACTATAGTCGGCTGCCACATCCCGCTATCGCCCTCTCTTTGCTTGCTGGGGGACCTCACAATAATTACTAATAAAAATATAAACTCTAAAATGCTCCTCATAGCTCTAACCATCGCCAAGAAAACTATCCTCATGAACTGGAAAACTCGTAACAACATACACATTAACCACTGGAAAAATCTCATTACAGACTTCATTACAATGGAATATACATCTCCCCCCTATAATTACGAATCTGAAACCGACCTCTATTATCCAACACTTTCTGACCTTTTACATCTATGAATCCCTTCTCTCCTCTCAACTCCGACTCCTCCCACCTTTTAATCAACTCACAGATATTACTGCATTTTTGTTATTTTTGTCATTTTTATTTTTTTTTCCATTACTGTTATTGTTATGATTACTATTATTATTTTTATTATTGTTGTAATTGCTCTTATTATTGCCGTTGCTCTCATTGTTATCACCATTGCCATCATCATCATCATCATCATCATTATTGCATTTTGAAATTACTAACCTGGTGTCCACTATTGTCAGTACTGCTATAGTTAAATCAATTGATTATTTCCAATTCCCCCCTAATCTTTTCATGTGTTTTTAATGCACCACAACGTAGAATAGAAAAAAAAAAAAGTATATATATATATATATATATATATATATATATATATATATATATATATATATATATACACACATATACACAATTGAAAAACCACATAAACACTCAGGCAGGCAAGACAGGCGAGAAGTAGTTTCTATAGGACAGCATCTCTGTCCCAAGTTGAGACACTCTCACACTGTACCCCTTCTTTTAATGCACCTTAGACACTACACATAACATACAAAAAAAAAAATATATATATATATATATATAGTATAGGAGAAAATAATGACTGAAGAGATGCGGGGGGAGGGTTATCTTATATTATCTTCTATTATTATCTTACTATCTAAAAATTAATTTATCTATAGAGAGGGCTGACATTGGTAATTGTTACATAGGAGAAAAGATAGAAATAAAAAATAAAAAATTGACTAATACAATGTTGGCAGTATGATGGTAGTGAGGAGTGGTGGTGGTGATGGTAATGAAGATGGTAATAAAGAATAAATGGTTACTTTGCTTACGCATATACAAACACACACACACACACCTATACATTTATACACTTTTATTTCAATTCTGGAATTACTAGATTGCTTGTTACTGCACTATTTTGATATGTATGTCTGTCTGTTAAATAAAAAAAAAAAAAAAAAAAAAAGAACTCAGATGCATTATGAAAGCAGAAGCAACAAAAGTGAGTCACTATTTTCAGTGGTTCACTATTTTCAGTCCACTGCTTCTGCTGTGCTCATATGAAATGCAAGCAAACAACATTATGGTTTAAACCTTGTATAAATTTCTGAAATGTCTTCACAGGTTGTGTATGTTTGTGTAATTGGACTACTGCGTGGCAGTGTAAGCCGGGGTCTTTCCCGTGTGTTCGGCTCATGCTGAATCACGTCTTCATTGTGCAATGACATGTACCACTGTTCTCTGACGGATGTATATTCAATTATCATTTAAATCATATCATATTTGAAACACACCTCAGACAGCGTCACTGTGTATACATATGTATAACCCTGTAATAATAACTCATGATATAAAGCGGTTTATTTCAAACTGTTGTGGCTTTGATCAAATCTCACTTTAATTACACTATAAACTGTATCATGACTTTAAGATTTTAAGGATCCTGTCAGGTTAAAAATAGAGTCCAACTCAAAATAAAATGACCTTTGATGCATGAAAATGACTAAAGGTTAGTGGTGTTATTATGGGTTTATTTTCTCAAGCAGAAGCACAAAAAGGGTAACACTGACGTCACCTGTCTGTCCCTTTCTAACCACTGCTGTCCTCATGTGAGTAACTCTGACTCACTGTCCAAAACTATGAGTCCATCACATTCCACACCTGGACATGGTGAATCACAGTAAGACACAGAATAATGTTTCATGCTCTACCAAATACTATTTCATTACAGGTCAGAGTTTGGAATAATTGAGAATTCATACTTTTTGTTTTGTTTTTGTCACCACAGCTGCATTTATTCAATTAGAAATACAGTAATGAAAAAAAAAAAAAAAAAAAAAAAAAAAAATTATATATATATATATATATATATATATATATATATATATATATATATATATATATATATATATATATATTCTATGCTGATTTTGTCCTTCATTTTTATCAGTTACTACTGTTACTCTGATTATTAATTAATAATAATAGTTCTTATATGTTGAGAACAGTTTTACCTACTTTTGGAAAACTATGTAACTTCCTACCTTCCTAAATTGTACACACTTATTTTTATGTAAACTTCTATCATTTGTTCTGAGGATTCTTTCATAAATGGTAATTCTTTGAAATAATCATTTATAAGGCTATAAATCTTAATTACCACCAAAATGTATGAATGGTTGTATGCTACAGTTTACACAAAAATATTAAAGTGGCAAAAATTTATTTCACTAAATAAGATATAAGAAGAAAAAAGATTCTTGATCATCATATCAGAATGATTTCTGGAGGATCATGAAGACTGGAGTAATGATGATGAAGATTCAGCTTTACATTACAGTAATAAAACTGCATTTTTAAAATATATTAAAACATTTAAAGTTGTAATAATAATAAGTCAAAGTATTACACTTTTTATTGAACTTTTAATCAATTAAATACAACCATGAACATAAGAAATTCATTCAAAAACTTGTTAAAATCGTTGTGTATTTTCACAATTAGATCTTAAAAAGTTTTTTCAGATTTTTTTGTCTTCTAAATTTAGTGGTGATTTTGATATGGGTCGTTCTCTATGATATCACTTCCTGTTTTATGTTTAGCCCCCCCCCCCCCCACATGTGGTTTAGATTTGGCAGAAAATGTCACATTTTCAAATATAGGCAGTTTATTATAATTACTAGGTTATTATTATTATTTAGAAAATATTCAAGATTATGCGAAACTACTACTGCTAGATTTTCTTTCGAATTCAACTTTATTAGACTTTTTCTTATTTTCTAAACTGTTTACAATTGAAACATTCAATCGATTAATCCTAAAATAGATTTGTTTACAAAGGCGAAGTGTAAAATAAGCTTCGTTGCACCTCTCAGCGTCGCAGTGTATTGAGATGAAACTGCGCGTGAAGTTTCGTGAGAGACACGCTGGACAGGGAGCACAATATATTCATGACATGAAACACAAGGCCTAAAACACGCGGCCAAAACTGCTCAAGAGAAGACGAAACCAATACAAGTCTGATCCCAAGTTTATATTAAAAGCGCCAGTTTTATGTTCAACTGACAGTACTTTAGTTTTATCCGCCTCCTTCCCTAAACAATAGACAACCGAAACCAGTCAACAGGGAAACAACACAGACACCAAACCTCCAGTCCAGAGGGAAGGCACGTACCTTTACAGGAGCCAGTACTGAAGAGCCACAGAGTCTCGGAGACACGCGGGGTTCGGCGGGGTCTTTATGAGAATAAACACTTAAAGACAAACACTCAACAGCTCGATTCTGTGTACAATCCCAGACTTCCTGAACCTTCCAGGTATGGGCGTGTCCATGAACGCGCAGGTGAGTCCGAGCAGCACATTCCCAAGTCACGTGACCGCGCCGATTCATACCTGCGCGCGAGCAGCTGATTGAATCATATCACATTAGTCTCCATTATGGATCATATGTCATCTTTAAAGTCTGATGAATTAAAAGTATTGTGTCGACTCGTGGCTAGATGTTTTGAAATCGTGCGTTATCATAAGTGTCATAATAATAATAATAATAAAAAACACATTTACTGAATGTTAAAATGTTTTTAAAATAATTTATAAATAATTATATTCCTTGCATTAATCGTATTTATTATGATTTTCACGCTACATTGTGATGTAACACTTGTGAATAATTCAGATGCCCAAAGTGATTTGAAACAAACAAAAACTGCTAAAGAGGTCATTTTCATAGGTATGTAGTTAAAATCACTCAAAATATCTTGTTTATGGTGACATTTAGCAGTAAAATGTCACTGTATTTATATTTAAATGTTTTTTAATCATATAAACTTATTTTAAAATTAGTTTTCTCATGAATTGTGTTGCTTGAATCAACATTTCTATTCTAATACACATATAATATAAAAAATATATATATACATACATTTTATGTATATATATATATATACATTTTATGTATATATATATATATATATATATATATATATATATATATATATATATATATATATATATATTGGTTTGAGATATATTGCTTTATTATCTTGTAATAAACATATTAATATATAATGCAATATATCATATACATAATATATTAATTTGAAGAAAGCAAAACCATTAAATTAATATAAATAAATAGTAAAATACTCTTACTCTTAAAGTACTTACGGTATTCAAAGATCATTGTCCTACTGTAAAAAACAACACAAAAGCACCCCCTAGTGGACAGTATGGGGGCAAGCAGTGCAGTGAAAGCAAGCAGTGAAAACTAGTGCAGTTTTATTCATCAGTAACAGATGAAGAGCACTGATGTGAGACATTACAACTGCCATCTTTAATTCTGATATAATTATAAATTAGTATTAGAATAACTTAAAACAAAAATGATTAGTGCATTAATGTGTCTTGCATCTCTACAGGCATATTGAATTATATTGATAGCATTCACACAATGCTTATGTGATGCAGAAAAAAATGGAAAAGTTTTTGTTAAGATGCCACATAATAACAACTTAAAAACATTCTACATAAAAGCACATTTAATTTATATATTACTTGAATCACAATACATTTAAATTTAAATAAATTTTACAAAACATTTTTAAAGATTTATGGTTTTTAACATCTGAACCTATGTAAATCTATACACAAATGTAACATTTACCATTATAATACCCCATCCGTCCCCATGTTTTTATATTATGCTGATTGTGCATCAAAATCACATGAGCAAACAGAATTCATGCTAACTGTTGACAATGCTACTAACTTTTGGTACTAGTCACTGTACTGTAATGATTACATGAAATCATTACTCACACAATACAAGTCAGAAGGACACACAATATAATTATACCAGTGTAATTATATAATAAAACGACTTCTTTATACGACACATGGTTTAATCAGGTGTCACACCTTTAACATGCATACCATCCAGCACACTTATGAAATTACAGCACACTGGTCAAATGGGAGTGTAACTATTATTATACAACAATCTTGTGCTTGCAAGTGGGTACAAAGTGCACAGACAGTGTAAGGCACTGCAGTACTATAGTGTGGCAATCGCTCTTCAATTGTTTCAAACATAAGGCCTTTCTCAGTCCGTGTGTATTAGCAGCTAGAGATATCCTTTGTGCAAAATTTTGGTGGGTGAGACAGCATTTCCATTCTTTCTACATCTAGTACATGTTTAGATGGTCCGGTCCACTTCAGAAGGCCTCACACTTCACTAAAAAAGAAAACAACATGAGCCACAAACACGGATCTGGCGTGAATGACACAAAAGAGTTTGAGTTCCAGGGGAACTTCAGATCATGTGTCATTTGGTGAGAACTAATGTGATTCGACTCAACAATTACTGACCAAGTAGACGTCCAGACCGGACTCGGGTGTGCTCGCCAGTGAGTGTGAAGCAGAAAGAGTGCTATCCTCCAATGCAAGAGTCGAGCTGGATGTCCTACGATCATCTCTGAGGACAAAAAACACAGTGACATCAGTCAAACAAGAAGGTGCCAATCACACTGTGTCCCTCCCCCCCCCAAAAAAAAACATTAAGAGGAAGATCTGTAAAGCAATATGGAAGTTCATTTTGAGTTAATCTAATATGCAGAGGTGTAAATAATACCTGAAACCCATACTTGAGTAGAAGTCCAGATACCTCACAGTGAAAACTAAACCATTGCAAGTATTTTACTTATACTAAATATAGGCTCAAAGATGCACTAGTCGAAGAGACATGCTAAGAAGGACAAGAAGGAGTTGATTTGTGATGAGAGCAGTGTAAATTGCATTTCACAAAAAAATGCTGCTATTTGCACTTAGTGTAAAAAGCATCCATTTCATAGAAGATATGCTATTTTCACTCAGTGTAAATAGCATCTAATATTTACACTTAGTGTAAATAGCATGTATTGCTATTTGCACAGTGTAAATAGCCTCTATTGCTATTTACATTTAGTGCAAATAGTCACAGACTATTTCTTAATCAGTGGGAACGTTACAGTGTCTTCTATCGCAATAAGCGCTTTCTTTCAGTCAATAAAAATCAAATGCAGCTCTTCATTTGTTTGAGAACTCAGAAAGACCATTCCATTAATAGGCACAGCATACCACTTCAGGAGTTATTTTTCTAATAATATTAATGGCCAGGTGTCACAACCACAAATCAAGACTTTGTTCAGATGATTTTTTCAAGACATTTGACATGTTTCTATCCTGAAGTGTGTTGAACTATTTTTACGCACCTCATCCCGAGAGAACGAGAGAGAGATTAAAGGGATACTCCACCCTAACATGAAGATTGTGTCATTAATCATTTACCGCCATGTCGTTCCAAACCTTTAAAAGCTCAGTTCATCTTCTGAACACAATTTAAGATATTTTGGATGAAGACCTGGAGGCTTGTGACTGTCCCATAGACTGCAGAAAATGTCCAGAAAGTATTAAAACCATCGTCAATAGTCCATCTGCCATCAGTGGTTCAACCATAACGTTATGAAGTGACGAGAATACTTTTTGTACAAGAAGAAAACAAAAATAATGACCTTATTCAACAATTTGTCTCTTTTCTGTCTCCCCACATCAAGCAAACTGCACACACTCTTCTGTGTCAGCCGCGCCACAAGGATACACCATTTTCTTTCAAATGAAAGCATATATACACATAGAAAATGTATCCTTGTGGCACAGCTTTTACTTGGAAGTCTATGGGAAAGTCCCAAGCCTCCCGATTTTCATCCAATATATTAAAGGGGTCATATGATGCGATTTCAATTTTTCCTTTCTCCTTGGAGTGTTACAAGCTCTCGGTGCATAAAGAAGATCTGTAAAGTTGCAAACACTTAAGTCTCAAATCCAAACAGACATTCTTTATAAAAGTTAAGAATCAACCACTCCTACCTAAAACAGCTCGTTCAAACACGCCTCCACATGTGTACGTGACGATGTGGGAAGATTTGCATAATGCTGCCCAAATGTTCACGCAAAGAAAGAAGGCATAACTTTTATTTTCGCTGTTTTCACCACTGCCATGTTGTGGAGATGCTGTGTGTTCGCTGTGAAAGCTTTGTTTGGACTTCCAAAAGAGGACACAACTAGAAATCAGTGGTTAAGTTGTGTTTACAACACTGTTCCAGAACAGTTCAACCCAAATTTGTGTGCATTGCATTTTGTGGAGGATGAGGTCTGTTTCCTGTGAGAGTAGCCTACACTGCCGGTGTCTGCTTCTATAAAATGGTGCAGTTCCAACTTTGCAAGGACAGTGCGGTGCTTCTGACTCACAGTCTGTAAGTATGTTTTCATATGTAAAGGATTTGCCACTGATGATTCAAACGCAAGTTTTGAGCACTTTGAATCTTTAAGTTAAACTGCTTCAAGAACCTTGCTACTGAGAAATGTCAAGTAGATTTTCAGCTGTGAAACTATTTTATTGAAACATTTGCGGGGATTGTCTGTGATCTAAATCATTGGCTGAACATTTGATGCATATGGCACACAAAAGTGGAAACACTTCAGGAGTGTCAAAGTCGTCATCGGATTGGTTGAATTATACAGGATTTCCGGCTGTGTGTCACCTTCTTTAATGTTCCTCCTGGAAACAAAGATGCCTTGACGCCAAACTCCTTCATGAAAGAAGAAAGCCGTCCGGTTTACAAATGTGATGATGAAAAACTCTCAAAGCCTTGGCATTCGGGTATCCGGGAGATAAATCAGCAAATTTGAGTAAAATCACAGGCTTCACTTATCCTGTGTCTCATCTCCTCTGTCTGAATAAAGTTGTTATTTTAGTTTTCTTCTCGTACAGAAAGTATTCTTGTCACTTCATAATGTTACGGATGAAACACAGATGGCAGATGGACTATTCTGATGATGATTTTCATACTTTTCTGGACCTTGACAGTGTATTTTACTTGGCAGTCTATGGGACAGTCACAAGCCTCCCGGTTTTCAAATTTCAATATTTTATTCAGAATACAACATAGATGACATATCAAATGTTTAAACTGAGAAAATGTATAATTTTAAGGGAAATTAAGTTGATTTTAAATTTCATGGCATCAACACATCTCAAAAAGAGTTGGGACAAGGTCATGTTTACCACTGTGTGGCATCCCCTCTTCTTTTTATAACAGTCTGCAAACGTCTGGGGACTGAGGAGACAAGTTGCTCAAGTTTAGGAATAGAAATGTTGTCCCATTCTTGTCTAATACAGGCTTCTAGCTGCTCAACTGTCTCGGGTCTTCTCTGTCTTCTCCAGAGACGACATCTGGATGGGAGCATATGTTGTTCTAGAACTTGGATATACCTTTCAGCATTGATGGTGCCTTTCCAGATGTGTAAGCTGCCCATGCCACATGCACTCATGCAACCCCATACCATCAGAGATGCAGGCTTCTGAACTGAGTGCTGATAACAACTTGTGTTGTCCTTGTCCTCTTTAGTTCGGATAACATGGTCCCAGTTTTCCAAAAAGAACTTTAAATTTAGATTCGTCTGACCACAGAACAGTTTTCCACTTTGCCACAGTCCATGTTAAATGAGTCTTGGCCCAGAGAAAACGCCTGCGCTTCTGGATCATGTTTAGATATGGCTTCTCTTTTGACCTATATAGTTTTAGCCGGCAACGGCGAATGGCACGGTGGATTGTGTTCACTGACAATATTTTCTGGAAGTATTCCTGAGCCCATGTTGTGATTTCCATTACAGTATCATTCCTGTATGTGATGCAGTGCCGTCTAAGGGACCGAAGATCACGGGCATCCAGGATGGTTTTCCGGCCTTGACCCTTACGCACAGAGATTGTTCCAGATTCTCTGAATCTTTGGATGATGGGGGAAGTTTGGGGGAAGTTGTGGCCTAATGGTTAGAGAGTCGGACTCCCAATCGAAAGGTTGTGGGTTCGAGTCCCGGGCCGGCAGGAATTGTGGGTGGGGGGAGTGCATGTACAGTTCTCTCTCCACCTTCAATACCACGACTTAGGTGCCCTTGAGCAAGGCATCGAACCCCCAACTGCTCCCCGGGTGCCGCAGCATAAATGGCTGCCCACTGCTCCGGGTGTGTGCTCACAGTGTATGTGTGTGTTCACTGCTCTTTGTGTGTGCATTTCGGATGGGTTAAATGCAGAGCACAAATTCTGAGTATGGGTCACCATACTTGGCTGAATGTCACTTCACTTCACTTCATGATTTTATGCACTGTACAACCCGAATTCCGGAAAAGTTGGGATGTTTTTTAAATTTTAATAAAATGAAAACTAAAGGAATTTCAAATCACATGAGCCAATATTTTATTCACAATAGAACATAGATAACGTAGCAAATATTTAAACTGAGAAATTTTACACTTTTATCCACTTAATTAGCTCATTTAAAATTTAATGTCTGCTACAGGTCTCAAAAAAGTTGGCACGGGGGCAACAAATGGCTAAAAAAGCAAGCAGTTTTGAAAAGATTCAGCTGGGAGAACATCTAGTGATTAATTAAGTTAATTGATATCAGGTCTGTAACATGATTAGCTATAAAAGCTTTGTCTTAGAGAAGCAGAGTCGCTCAGAAGTAAAGATGGGCAGAGGCTCTCCAATCTGTGAAAGACTGCGTAAAAAAATTGTGGAAAACTTTAAAAACAATGTTCCTCAACGTCAAATTGCAAAGGCTTTGCAAATCTCATCATCTACAGTGCATAACATCATCAAAAGATTCAGAGAAACTGGAGAAATCTCTGTGCGTAAGGGACAAGGCCGGAGACCTTTATTGGATGCCCGTGGTCTTCGGGCTCTCAGACGACACTGCATCACTCATCGGCATGATTGTGTCAATGACATTACTAAATGGGCCCAGGAATACTTTCAGAAACCACTGTCGGTAAACACAATCCGCCGTGCCATCAGCAGATGCCAACTAAAGCTCTATCATGCAAAAAGGAAGCCATATGTGAACATGGTCCAGAAGCGCTGTCGTGTCCTGTGGGCCAAGGCTCATTTAAAATGGACTATTTCAAAGTGGAAAAGTGTTTTATGGTCAGACGAGTCCAAATTTGACATTCTTGTTGGAAATCACGGACGCCGTGTCCTCCGGGCTAAAGAGGAGGGAGACCTTCCAGCACGTTATCAGCGTTCAGTTCAAAAGCCAGCATCTCTGATGGTATGGGGGTGCATAAGTGCATACGGTATGGGCAGCTTGCATGTTTTGGAAGGCTCTGTGAATGCTGAAAGGTATATAAAGGTTTTAGAGCAACATATGCTTCCCTCCAAACAACGTCTATTTCAGGGAAGGCCTTGTTTATTTCAGCAGGACAATGCAAAACCACATACTGCAGCTATAAAAACAGCATGGCTTCGTCGTAGAAGAGTCCGGGTGCTAACCTGGCCTTCCTGCAGTCCAGATCTTTCACCTATAGAGAACATTTGGCGCATCATTAAACGAAAAATACGTCAAAGACGACCACGAACTCTTCAGCAGCTGGAAATCTATATAAGGCAAGAATGGGACCAAATTCCAACAGCAAAACTCCAGCAACTCATAGCCTCAATGCCCAGACGTCTTCAAACTGTTTAGAAAAGAAAAGGAGATGCTACACCATGGTAAACATGCCCCGTCCCAACTATTTTGAGACCTGTAGCAGAAATCAAAATTGAAATGAGCTCATTTTGTGCATAAAATTGTAAACTTTCTCAGTTTAAACATTTGCTATGTTATCTATGTTCTATTGTGAATAAAATATTGGCTCATGTGATTTGAAAGTCTTTTAGTTTTCATTTTATTCAAATTTAAAAAACATCCCAACTTTTCCGGAATTCGGGTTGTAGATGATGATAACTTCAAACTCTTTGCAATTTTTCTCTGAGAAACTCCTTTCTGATATTGCTCCACTATTTTTCGCCGCAGCATTGGGGGAATTGGTGATCCTCTGCCCATCTTGACTTCTGAGAGACACTGCCACTCTGAGAGGCTCTTTTTACACCCAATCATGTTGCCAACTGACCTTATAAGTTGCAAATTGGTCCTCCAGTTGTTCCTTATATGTACATTTTAACTTTTCCGGCCTCTTATTGTTACCTGTCACAACTTTTTTGGAATGTGTAGCTCTCACGAAATCCAAAATGAGCCAATATTTGGCATGACATTTCAAAATGTCTCACTCTCAACATTTGATATATTATCTATATTCTATTGTGAATAAAATATGTTTATGAGATTTTTAAATCATTCCTTTTTTAAACACAATATTTGTACAGTGTCCCAACTTGTTGAAATCAGATTTGTATCTTAAATTGTGTTCAGAAGACGAACAAAGCTTTTACGGGTTTGGATCAACATAGGGGTAAAACAAATTATATCTTATGTTTAACCACGACTAAAGAGACATCAGAGCCAGCAGCAAATGTCAGATGGACCAGCTGAGTTGAGGATGCTCTCGTTGGGAAACATGAGCACTAAGCTCCCGCTGATCGCATGGAGCTCATGTCTCTGAAATCAGCGAAGCTCATTTTCAAATAGGCACTGTCTTTATAAATAAACAGCAGATTTGAGTTTTAAACAACTAAATTATTGCCTGAAATACTTTTAAAAGTACATATCATGACACAATACCAGTAATATAAAAAAATATATATGCAAATATACGGTGGTTGAAATACAATGCTGCGTGAACTCAACCAATCAGCATGTTTAGTGCCCAAGTCCAGCCACTACCTTGCCAGCAGGGACTTTCTGAGGGGCAATTTTTTACTCGTAACTTTATTTAGATCCTGGTTCCTCTGGTGGAAACACACAGAGTACGGTCCAAAGTTCCTAGTACCTGGGGAAAGTTCCTTCGGTGGAAATTGGGCTAAAATGAGTATGACACACGTGACCATGGGCTGTCTTTTGTAATGTTGACTAGCTGAATCACACGTTGGGGGGAGGAGTTAGTGTAAATAGCCTCTGCCAATAAGGCAGGCTATTTGAACTTAGTGTAAATAGACACTCCTAAGAAATATTTTTGTTTGCTTGGTTGGTAATATTAGGCCTATTATATTAATAGGGAAGGGATTATCCAAAAATTAGTTTTGCCTATGTCATGAAAATAGGTAAATCTAGCTCTAAGAGCAATAACTTTTATTTTGTAAATCCCAAAAAAGCTCTTCAGTATAAAGGATAAATAAAATATTGATAAGTAAAGTTAAAAAGTCAAAGCGTTCTTGCACTGACTGTGCTGGGTTTGGTTTCGGCCTCATTGCTGGCTGCTATCATTTCCTCATATCCACCTTATTTTTCAATGCGAATAAGCTGTTTTCTGTGAATCTGTAAGACTTCCTGTTCATTTGCCGCTGTAGGGAAATAACGAGAAGAATAACAAAGTGCAGTGGTAAAACAGTTTGCACTACAAACCAGAGTATGTTCATAATTAAGAAAATAAGTTAATATAATAAGGTAAGACACACCAGTTTGCAATATCAAGCAGCAAAACAAGATGTATTGTACAGCTAAAAATAGCTGGAAGCAGATGAGACCGGAAGCCAGACACATTACTTTTACAATTTACAATTTTACACTCAAAGGAAAAATAAGGTGCATATTAAACAGCTACTTGCTAAGAAACTTGCATTCACATAAAGTAGCCTTGTTTACAAGTTTGGGTGAGTAAGTTCAAAAAACATAAGATATAACACTTTCAGTGCACTGTAGTTGGCGATATCTCTTCTATTGCTGCAGAAAAGCTAGGTGCCATGCAAAATGTAATGTGTAATTGCAACACTCTTTAGAAATGGAGCAAAAGGTACAGGTATTAAAAAATTTAGTGAAATAGTGTGTGAAAGTTGCTAATATCTTTGATAATCAGTAAAACTACCAAAAAGATAGTCAAGTACAGTAATTAATTTACTCAAAGACTTTACACCTCTGCTAATACGTCTGTCTGATGGGAAAGTGTGTGTGTTTGTGTGTGTGTGTTTGTAGGTAAACACCTGTATTCTGAATGTGTTTGTGGTTCAGTCTTCACATCATCTAGAGAGGAATCAGAAGACATAGTGGCGGCTGAAATCTGTCTGGTGGAGCTTGGAATAACATCAGGTTTCTGAGAGGAGTGTGCTTCTGTCAAAAAAGAAGTAGCATTGGAATAAATGATGACTCTTCAATGTGTAAAAATATGGTATTGAATGGTATCCCTTGTGAAACAAATGTTCACTTTAGCATACTTACTGTAAGAGCACTTATTGTATTAAGAGTACTTATTAAACTGTAATGTATTATAGTTAAAACTTTAGTGTGCTTTTGTAACCCACTTTGTTATTTTTCTATTATATATATATATGTATATATATATATATATATATATCATGGAAAAGTTTTTTATTTCAGTAATTCAACTAAAATTGTGAAACTTGTGTATTAAATTCAATGCACACAGTCTTAGTTAAAGTCTTTGGTTCTTTTAATTGTGATGATTTTGGCGCACATTTAACAAAAACCCACCAATACACAATCTCAACAAATGAGAATACTTCATAAGACCAATAAAATATAATTTTGCTTTAATTACAATTCGGCGTGGCATGGAGGTGATCAGTTTGTGGCACTGCTGAGGTGGTATGGAATCCCAGGTTTCTCTGACAGTGGCCCTCAGCTCATCTGCATTATTTGGTCTCTTCTTTCTCATAGATTCTCTATGGGGTTCAGGTCTGGTGAGTTTGCTGGCCAGTCAAGCACACCAACACAATGGTCATTTAACCAATTTTTGGTGCTTTTGGCAGTGTGGGCAGGTGCCAAATCCTGCTGGAAAATGAAATCAGCATCTTCAAAAAGTTGGTCAGCAGAAGGAAGCATGAAGTGCACCAAAATTTATTGGTAAATGGATGCAGTGACTTTGGTTTTCAAAAAACACAATGGGCCAACACCAGCAGATGACATTGCACCCCAAATCATCACAGACTGTGGAAACTTAACACTGGACTTCAAGCAACTTGGGCTATGAGCTTCTTCACCCTTCTCCACTCTAGGTCCTTGGTTTTCAAATGAAATACAAAACTTGCTCTCATTTGAAAAGAGGACTTTGGACCACTGGGCAACAGTCCAGTTCTTCTTCTCCTTAGCCCAGGTAAGACTCCTCTGACATTGTCTGTGGTTCAGCAAAGTCCTTGACACTTCTGTGTGTGGTGGCTCTTGATGTCTTGACCCCAGTCTCAGTCCATTCCTTGTGAAGTTCACTCAAATTCTTGAATCGATTTTCCTCATAAGGCTGCGGTTCTCTCAGGTGTTGTCTTCCACAGTTTTTCCTTCCACTCAACTTTCTGTTAACATGCTTGGATAAAGCACTCTGTGAAGAGCCAGCTTCTTTGGCAATGAATGTTTGTGGCTTACCCTCCTTGTGAAGTTTGTCAATGATTGTCTTCTGGACAACTGTCAGATCAGCAGTCTTCCCCATGATTGTGTATCCTAGTGAACCAAACTGAGGGACCGTTTTGAAGACTCAGGAAACCTTTGCAGGTGTTTTGAGTTGATTAGCTGATTGGCATGTCACCATATTCTAATTGGTTGAAATATTGAATTGGTGGGGTTTTGTTCAATGTGAGCCAAAATCACCACAATTAAAAGAACCAGAGACTTAAACCTCTTCAGTCTGTGTGCACTGAATTTATTTAATACACGAGTTTCACAATTTGAGTTGAATTACTGAAATAAATTAACTTTTCCACGACATAATTTATTGAGAGGCACCAGTATATATATATATATATATAAATATATATATATATATATACTTTTAAGATTTGAAGTAAACTTTAATTGGACATATAATACAATGAATAAATTATTACTGAATAAATTAAGATTCTGTCATTATTTACTGACACTCATATTGTTTCAAACTCATGACAGAAATAACAGCATGAAGGTTTGGAATGATTAGAGGGTGTATATAAAAAAAAATAGAATTTCCATTTCTGTGGGGTGGACTGTTCCTTAAAGTAAAAACGTATGATTTTTATATGTGTGTATTAGTTCTCTTCAAAATCAATAAGCACCTGTATCATCAAGGTTTTCGAGGCTTTGTGCTCTTCTCTCTTCTTTACTCTCTTCTTTTACAGTCGACAGAACTTCCTGTGAGGCTGACCGACACGGCTGGATAGAGTTCTTCTTCCTTCTCGAGGACGCACCACGGAGAGCTAAAGGTAAAAAGAAAGAGGGTAAAATGTGAGGTACTTCATTTCAAATGATCATAATCATTTAAACTGAATTCCATTCTAGATAATAAAAAAGTATTAAACTTACGGTGAATCTTTTTAAATACGGTGGTGCCCATGAACTTCAGGAATCTGTCAGCATAGAAATTAGGTCTATGGACAGATACTGTGTCCTAGCATGCAAAGTAGCAAAGAGCCATAAATCATGATAAAGTTCAAATAGAAGTATATAAAAATATATTTAATGTAAAAAGAAAAATACATACGCCATCATGCACAAGAGCTTTCCACGAGTGCTCAACCTTCTTTATAAATCTGTTTAAATGAGATAGAAATGTTTCATATTCAAATAAGTCATCTTTAATTAAAATAGTAATTATTCTTATCTTTGGTCAGGTGATTCATACCTATAGGACTGCAGGATATCAATGATCCCCAAAAAAATCAGCAACTTCTCGTCTTTGTGTTTAGCAGGAATGCCACCCAATCTAGAACAAAAACACATGATTATTTCAAAACTAATCCACGGTCAGTCATAAAACGTATATTAGAAATATTTTAGAAACATCGAGGACATATTTTCAGCTTTTAAACATTATTCAACATTTCAACATCATCAGGTAAGTTATATTTCACATATATTTGATAATGTTTTTAAATGTCTTACAATAGATGAATTTATTTGACTCAAAAATATAGTAAAACTAGTAATACTGTGAAAAATCATTACAATTTAAAATAACTGTTTTATATTTGAATACATGTTAAAATGTAATGTGTTTCTGTGATCAAAGCTGTATTTTCAGCATCATTCCTCCAGTCTTCAGTGTCACACGATCCTTCAGAAATCATTCTAACATGATGATTTGCTGCTGAAGAAACATTTCTGATTATTATCAGTGCTTAAAACAGTTGAGCTGTTTAATATTTTTGTGAAAACCGTGATACTTTTTTAATTCCATGATTATTTGACAAATAGAAATTTCAAAAAGCAGTATTTATTTGAAACAGAGTTCTTCTGTCTTTACGGCTGTCATGTTCCCTTTTAGTTTTAGTTTCACCTTGTTTTCATGTTTCCTGTTTCCTTTGTTCGATCACTAGTTTGTTGCCACAGTTACTCATTGGTTCGCTGATTACGTTCACCTGTGTCTTGTTTAGTTCCTCATCAGCCTGTGTATTTATAGGCCCTCAGTTCCTCAGTCCTTTGTTCGGTATCATCTTTGCATGTTTTGTGTAAAACTGTTGCGTTTTTCTGCTTCTCTTACATTACTGGATTATATTTTTTGTTTCATTTGTTTTGAATGTTTAATAAAAGTATTTATGCTGCACATAGCTCCACATATCCTTTTTTCTTGCCTGACCCACCATGACAACTGCCCCTTTCAATCTATTTATTGCATCCATGCTTAATAAAAAAATTACTTTCTTTAAAAAAAAGTACTGACCCCGAACAATTTGAACAGTAGTGTACAATTAAATATTTGGCATGTCTGACATTCTTCACATCTTGATTCTTGGACAAGCGGCATGGTGAAAGTTACTAAACAACTTCTTTGTCTTTATTTTCTTTTTACTCTGAGCAGCTCCACTCACGTGTCGTCATCGGCATCAGGAAGAGGCTCGGCTGCTTTGCCGTCTCCTTGAATGGACTCGCGGGCTGTGGAGTACAGGACTTTCTGCCCACCCTGGCGCTTACTGTCCCCAATCCCGCCTCTACCCCTCAGCTTCCTGTCCAGAACATGGATGCCCAGCAGCAAACTGTAGTCCATGATTTTAAAGCTTTCCAGCACCTGTGGAATAAAATGAATGGAATTCATAACCACAAACCACTTATAATCCTGAAGAGCTCTTTGGCGATCAACAGCTCGACTCACCCGACAGTCTCTCTGAAGAGTCTTCATCAAGGCACTGTATGTGTCTGCATCAAAGTAAAGACCTTCGTGCATCTCCTGGAAGTCCAGATCTTTAAAGGTCGGGGAGGGTTTGGCGCGCTCTTTCCGTGAAGCTCTGCGTTTGCAAGTAGAGCCCTTTAAGTCATATTTGTAGTGCATTTTCAAAGAGCGAGGCAGGACATTGTTCATCACCACCAATCGGATATTAACACCTCCACACTGAATACAGTACAGCCCGTAAAACTTTGGCAAGAGGGTCCTCGGGTTCTGATTCAGATTCTGCAGTCAACAAGAATAGATTTAATTTTAGTCTAGAAAACAACATTTATTAGTGTAAAAAATACTGTAATGTAAATCAGTCAGAAAATGGTGGAGGCTCAGCTAAATGCATTATTTTTGCACATTTAATAATAAAAAATTATTACAATTTAATAATAAAATGCATTAATGATTAAAAATAAGTCAAGAAATAAGGCCTAATATTTTGTGTTTTAATATGTAGTTGTGTAGTCCTGTATTTCTACAGCAAACAGGGCCATCAACCAACTGTAATGTAACTGTGCTGTACAATTATTAACCATAGTTGTTTTTTTCTCTGTTAATATAATAACAGTAAATATGAGCAACTGAATTGAGCTAGCAGTGTATAGTGCAGCTTCCTCCTTTTATTGTGGTGATTGTGTGGCTCACCATGTAGTAACCTGGAAGCAGCTTCTGCAGAAATTCAGCTTCTTTGGGCTGCACGGTCTTTATGATGAACTCGTCGTCACTGGTTAAGTAAAACCATGAACTACTCGCTCCAGGGTTTGACAGCTCTATCAGAGGTTCTTTACAAATAGAGTACTGCAGATGAAAAAAGATGCATTATTAATTCAGATTCTATGGAAAATACAAAAACAAGTGCACTTGGTTCATTTTCATTTTAAAGAAAGTAAAACTAAAACTGAAATAAATATAAATTAACCCTTATGCGTTGTTGGGGACGTTTTCGTCCACTAGGGGGTAAAGTTGAGTCTTATTTTGGCCACATGCAGCATTAGATTTTAATTTTTTCTCCCTCATTTGTTGTTGGTGGCTGTTTTTGCCCCATTGACTTCCATTATAACGACATTTTTTGATTGCAAAGCCATGACACCATATAACCATGCATTGTTGATTGTTTGTGGTTTTCCCTTTTGGGAAGAGGTATTTTTTTTATTTTTACAGTTGATCACTAGGTGGGACCATTAACCCTTTAGATAGGCCTGTGCAAAAAAAAGGCTTCGTTTCTGGCTTGTATATGGAGTTATATGGAGTATAACAGCAAATTATAGTGTTTGTGTGTGTTGGAGATTCTTGATTGTTGGTGGTTTTCCCTGTTGGGAAGAGGTAACATTTGTTATTTTTTACAGTTGATCACTAGGTGGGACCATTAACACTTTAGATAGGCCTGTGCAAAAAAAGGCTTAGTTTCTGGCTTGTATATGGAGTTATATGGAGTATAATAGCAAATTATAGTGTGTGTTTGTGTGTGTGTGTGTGTGTGAGAGAGAGAGAGAGGGAGAGAGAGAAAGAGGGTGTGAGAGAGACCTTTGTTCACTTACCTTGATGTACAGTATCTGAAAAAATCCAAATATGCACCTCATGCTCTCAGAACTACATGGAGTAAACAATAAAAAAAGAAGTGTGTTTATGCACCTGCTGCCTTTTGATGGTGAAAAGTACAGATGGCCTATATGTGAAATGCTCGTCTTTTCTTGATGGTAAAGCCAGTTTAAAACCTTAAAATCCTGTAAAAAAATCTACTTTGCATCAAATTTATGCAGACATAATGTATTATGAACCAAAATGCAATACCAACTTCAAATAAGCTGCAGCTCGCTGGAGGGGTCAAGCTTCATAATCATTTCTAAAACTTTGGTACAAGTCAAGCCCTTTCTCGTGTTGCTTGCTGCTCTTCTCACCATTAAATGACCAGCACGATGGCATGCAAGTGTTTAAATCCACGTACTTTGCTTTTGTTTAGTCTATTCGCTTGTTAAGTCTGATATCACGTAGCAGCGCCTCCGTGTCCAAACGCTCTATCAGTTACCACGAGAAAACAACAAAAGGTGCTAATATAAACTCACAATGTGATAGAATACTAGCGAAAAAGTTATAATCTTAACTTTTAACTCCATACCGAAGTCCCAGATAGCCAGACAATGAAAATATAAATATAAAAACAATATGTAAAAATTATTTGGGTGTGAGCACGGAGGCTCTAGTGTATATCGTAAGTTTGAAAGCATTTAGCTTAAATTATCAATATGAATAAACAGTGCTCATTAACGGCTGCTGAGGTCATATTCTCAAGTGAAGCGAGTTGAGGCCTGATACTTTCACCACCATTAAAAGGCAGCAGGTGCATAAATACACTTTTGTTTACTCCATGTAGTTCTGAGAGCTGAGGTGTACATTGTGATTTTCTGAAATACATCAAGGTAAGTGCGCAAAGGTCTCTCTCACACACTCTCTCTCTCCCTTTCTTACACACACACACACACACACACACACACACACACACACACACACACACACACACACACACACACACACACACATACACACACACAATATAATATGCTGTTATACTCCATGTAGCTTCATATACAAGTCAGAAACTAAGCTTTTTTTGCACAGGCCTATCTAAAGGGTTAATGGTCCCACCTAGTGATCAACTGTAAAAATAACAAATTTTTACCTCTTCCCAACAGGGAAAACCACAAACAATCAAGAATGCATGATTATATGGTGTCATGGCTTTGCAATCAAAAAATGTCTTTATAATGGAAGTCAATGGGGCAAAAACAGCCACCAACAACAATTTAGGGAGAAACAATTTAAATCTAATGCTGCACAAAAACTAAAAATGCAAGACTGTTATAAAAAGTAAAAAAAAAAAAATCCAGCCACAATCACTTTTATATTGAAAATTAGTCATTTTGTGTGTTTTTTCCCCCCAAATCAGTGACATCTTTTATGAACTTGGCAATTAAAGAGTTAAAATCTTGGGTTTTTTTTAAAAACATTTGGTAGTTTTGATCAGAACTGAAGTTGATTAACAGATTTATGCAAAATAATTAAAAAAAAAATATGAATCTGATACATTTTTACAGCAGTTTAATTGAGTGGATGTTTCATCCCGAACATACCGAAAGGGTAGTGAATTTGAACAATCCACAAGGGTTAAATCGAAATGGAATGGTAACACTTTATTTTAGGATCTATTAACTAGTTGCTTATTAGCATGCATATTACAAGAATATTCGCAATTTTTTAATTAAGCACATATTAATGCCTTATTCTACATCCCTAATCCTACCCAATGCCTAAAATTATCAACTACCATACTAACAATTAATAAACAGCAAATTAGGAATTTATTGAGGAAAAAGTCGTAGTTAATTGTGAATAAGTGTTCCCTATTCTATTCACACACACACACACACACACACACACACACACACACACATGCACACACACACACACACACACACACACACACAAACACACAGACACAATAATAATAAGAAATAAAATAATATAGCTTTTTTTTTTCCATTGACTTTGCACTGATATAATTTACAGGATGCTAAACTTTACTTTAAATTATTTATTATTTATTAGATATATTAATTATATATCAAATATTTATTTTATATATTTTTTTAAACATTTATAAAGTAATAAAAAAAAACATTATTCATATACATTTTATTCCATTAGCATGTCTAATTGATCACCATTACATTTTAATTGAAATGTTTTTGTGATCAATATGATTTTGAAAAGTAAAGCAGAAATGTTTTTAGATTTAACAATTTTTTTTTTACCATTTCCAGAGAATGATCTGATTACTGTCTACAGTTTCATGATCCTTGACAGTAAACTATTTCATCATCTTTCATGATAGTATTAATAAGTCTCCCGCGGTTTATTGGTCTTACCAAATAATCATCTGGTTTAATCCCAAAGAGCTCCCTAAAGTAACGGAAAGCCAAGGGAGCATAATTTTTAAAGCGAAAGTCAGGGTAATGGTGAGCCGGGGTCAAATTACTGCCTTCACTGAAAGACAAAAGACAATAGTTAAAAACTGTGTTATTAAAACATAAAGTGTACCTCTGTTTCAAAACCTAGTGATCCTATACAGCATTGTTAGGAATCAACCAATTGCCAGACAATCACAAACGGTATCCAGCTGTACTAATTAATTCTGCAGAAGATATTAAACAAACTGTTAACTCCAACAGAACTGTTGACACTTGGAACGGAGCAATTGTATCTCAGTGTTTGAATAGTGAGTCTATGGCAACCACACATTGCATCTGTCAAGTGTCAAGCACAGTACGTGTGTGCTAATACCTCGGGAGAAAGACACTCTCAACAACATAGAAGTCCTGCATGAGAACATCTCTGTCTGGTTTGGAGGTCATGTTGCCGACTGAGTACCCAATGCCGAGCTGGATGGCTCCTCTCAAGGCTTCAGCTGTGGGCTGGAGAGAAACACACACAGAAAATGAATGTAGAACAGGTCTCCGGTCATGAACAAATACTGACAAGTACAGGAAATCAATCAGCACTCTGCAGAGATAATGCCATTCTTATCAGCACTAAAAGCACACACATGGGAGGAAGTTGAAGATAAGGAAGTCAGGGAATATGGCCACGTTTGAGGCCTGGATTTACAAGAAGTCATTTTCTGCTAGAGTATCTGTGACGAGTGGGACAGGGCCGAGAGACGTGGGAACAGAGCGAGGCCGGTGGAGTGATTGGAGATGAGCGACATCTGCTCGACCCACCGGTCTCGAGTCCCACGGAGGAGATGGAGGGATATAAAACCAGTGACGGACGAGAGAGGACCAGGCCTGGGTTTTAGTTTGTGTTTGGTTTTTATTTGTGCTGTTATTTTTTTTATCTGTTTTGTCTTTATTTTGTAATTAAAGTTTATATTTGATTGTCTGCCGGTTCCCGCCTCCTTCTTCCTGTGATCATGGAGTTTTAATTCGTTACAGTATCACAATGTGAGCAAATAAATTGTAACTACTTAGCAACGCCCTGACAACCACCCACGAGCCTACTTCAGAAAGTGTAAAAATAGAAAAATGAGTCCATTTATCCCTCCAAACTAACTCTTTCACAGTCACAATACATTTCATAAATTATACTTTCGAAAATTAATCCTGGACTCATGATAACCTTACTGTATGAAGGCCTCCAATACAGCAATAATGCACAAAACACATGCCCAGGTCATATTTCACAATCCAAAGAAATATTTTGCATAAAAAATAAGCTGCTTTCTTTCATGAAAATCAAGCAAATTTTAAAACCAAATTCTTGGTAACATAATGTGTCCAGAAACATTATTTTTGTTATCATTATTTTTATCATATTTTTCATCATTATCATAATACATTCAGTAAAAAATCTGGTCCAGACAATTAATTTTAAAAATTTAAATTAGTGTAAATAAAAGGTAGTACCATAAACACTTAGTCATTTAATACTTTATAAATAATCATAAATATAAGTATTTTTCAATTGGTCAAAGTATAATTTCATATCTTATTAATAAATCATTTTAGTTTATAATTTTAATGTAAAGTAAATATTTTAGATTCACAGTGGGTAAAGAAAATATTCACCCCCTTTAAAATAATCACATTTTGTTGCTTTGCTGCCTGAAATAAAGCAGAGACAGTTTTTGTTTTATCCAGCTATATTTACTCAGTGCAACTTATAACATCCAAGTGAAAGATAGAACACCAACATGTCAGGAAAAAAAAAAAATAAATAATAATAATAAAACAGAATCACTGAGGTTTTTGGTGAACCACCTTTTGCTTTAATTACAGTCTTTAGTCTGCTGGGATATGTGTCTGTCTCTGCTAACTTTGCACATCTAGACATGCAATATTTGCAGAACTGAAGTTCTGTTCAGTTTTATGGTGACTGTTTGTAGACTGCAGTCTTCAAGTCATTGCACATATTTTCATTGGGCTCTGGGCTGTGACAAGGCCATGCAACGACATCCGCTTCTTTCTCTTTCAGTCACTGTGTGCTCAGTTTTGCTGTGTGTTTTGGATCATTGTCATGTTGGAAGGTAATACTTCATCCCATTGACAACTTTCTGAAAGAGGGCAACAGATTTTCCTCAAGAATTTGACAATATTTTGCCTCGTCTATTTCTCCTTTTATCCTGACCAGTGCTCCAGTCCCTGCTGCAGAGAAACACCCCATCACAGGAGGATATCACCACCTCCATGCTTTACTGCAGGAATGCAGTTATTAAGATGGTGAGCTGTACTAGATTTCTGTCAGACATTTCGTTTGGTGTTGAAGCCAAATAATTACATTTTAGTCTCTCCTTTCCTTAAAATCTTGAAGGTGTGTTTGCAAAGCTCAGTCTTGCTGCATGTGGCCTTTCTTGAGGAGTGGCTTTTCTTACACACCTCCCATACAAGCCACATATGTAGAGTATTGTGATATTGTTGTCACATATTTATATTCATATATAAATATACTGCTTAATATGAAAATAATCTTTATGCATTTCAAATTTTTCTAATTCTTTTGATTTGAGGGTGAGTATATGGATATGCTTTATGCATATGCATACATAAAATATGGACATATCCATATTCTGGAAGTATTCTTAAACACCGTTTGTGACATTTATTAAGATTCATGATACAATGTATCATTTTAACATTGTGTCTTTTTTTCTCTTAAACCTATTGCCCAATTATTTCTGTCATCTCTTGTTCCAGCTATTTATATACAGGAAATGACAAAACTGTCTCTGAAGCCCGCAAGCCATTTTATGGGCAAACATCCACTATGTGAATGTGCTAATCTGATCTCATGAGCCTCCTGATCTATGGTCCACATGGCTATAGTGTGCTCACCGTTATGTAAGAATCAGCAGGAAAACAGCATTTCAGTGCACAAGTGACAAATCAGAGTGGGATATGCAGAAATCAAATCCCACTAAATCCCAAAAGAGCTCACAGCACAAACGCCACATTGTGCTACAGAGAAAAATATGTTGGGTTGAGCAAAAATAATCTATTGCACACCAAAGCCCAGAAACCAGACCAACAGAAAAAGACAAATCATTACTCCTAAACAATGAAATTAAATACAGAGATGCTTGCGGTATATTTTCCTACTTAGAATAAGTTTCAGAAGAGCTATGTGACACTATCATTCATTTTAAAGATGTATATTCGCACTATATGTCAACTATTGTCTCATTTGCTACTATTTTGTTTATGAGGAATTTTGGTTATTTACATTGATACTTAAAATGCAACTCAGAACTTTATTTACATTAGCAATACATTATTACTTGTGCAGCATGCATCTTTCGAGATTTCTAATAGGCCTAAAATATAAATGTAAGTTACTTAAAATAAATGTGCATGTTGTCCAACTTCTTTAGTTTATTGACTCATCCATGTGTAATCTAAATAATTCTTCCACTTCAGTCAGTAATAAATGAAATTAGAAGTGTAAATAAACTCAATCAATTCATCAGTTTATCACCGATACATACAGATAAAACATTGTTCTATATTTTACACACCTTTTTGTGGTCTTTGCCTTCGGTTTTTTGAGGTCTTCCACCTCCGGTCTCGTCTGCCGTTGAATTCATCTATTATTTAAGGTAAATATAAAAAATACATAACAGTTACAAATCATAAAAAATGCAATATGAATGTCTCAAGGGGCCCCAAAAAGATTAAATCAACATTATAATAGTGCACTATTAAAATGAGAATGTGTAAAGGTAGCTTCAGCTGTGAATTTCAACGTTTCAGTCTGATTGTATCTGAATGATGCGGCATATACAGTGTATAATCACACGAAATCTAGAGAAGTTGCAGTTCTGCTTAGCAACAGGATGTTGGTAGAAAACAAAGGAGGGAAAACACATGCAAAATTTAATACTTTTCCTTTTCATAGAGCAGTGCTCTATTCAAATAAAGCTGTCAATAGCCTCAGGGCCATACAAGCTGTCTGTCCGTATGAGTGAATGTTACAAAATCATGACCGGGTCTCATTTCACCCAAAGGTCTGGGGATAATTGTCACGAAAATGATAGATAGATAGATCTGCTACATAAAAATTCATAATTAAAGAACATCATTATTTGCACTGCTTGCTAAATACATAATATGAATGATGTGTTAGTCCTGTTTTTAGATTTAGTTTTTTTGTCTCAATATATTTATTATATAATTTAATGACTTTAATTTTAATTTTTGAAATAAAATTCATTTTGATATTTTTGGGGGGCACATAATTTAAATTCCAGTATGTTCCATCTGACGACATCATGAAAAATAAATAAATAAATATAAAACCTTAAGAATTAGTTAATGCATAATGCATTATTATTATAAGTAATAAATATGCTTCAAATTAATATGAATATGACAATATGATTCATATTAATATATGAAAAACTTCAAAACAAATCAAAGTCATAAGGTTCAACCAACATTTGTGACCCTGGAGCACAAAACCAGTCTTAAGTCACAGGGATATATGTGTAGCAACAGCCAAAATTACATTGTGTGGGTCAAAATGATAGATTTTTCTTTTATGCCAAAAATCATTAGGATATTGAGTAAAGATCATGTCCCATGAAGATATTTTGTAAATTTCCTACTATAAATATATCAAAACTTAATTTTTAATTAGTAACATGCATTGCTAAGAACTTCATTTGGACAACTTTAAATGTGATTTTCTTAATATTTTGATATTTTTGCACCCTCAGATTCCAGATTTTCAAATAGTTGTATCTCGGCCAAATATTGTCCGATCCTAATAAACCATACATCAATGGAAAGCTTATTTAAATCTCAGTTTTTAACAATTGACCCTTATGACTGGTTTTGTTTTCCAGGGTCACATATATATTAACATGCAGGAAAAAGCAGCTATCTGAAATACTCCAGCAATAACCACCCACAACACCTTAGCAGATATAATTTCTTTCTTTTATTTATTTCATTCTTATTTTGGAGACAAATACAACCCTAACCCTAACATAAACACACATGCTAAACTGTATACACCACTTTGGCCAATTTTGTGTTCAGAACTCAAACCTTTTACTCTCTCCGAAAAATGATATCTTTCGGGGTACAGATGCTTTTCATGTGTGCAAAAATCTTAAAAGAACAACGTTGTACCTTGTTTACCCCTTAAAGTTTCATAGTAGTGCTCTAAAGTACTGATATGCACTATTTGGGGTGTATAGAGTTGTCATTTTAAGCATACTTCCCTAGTGATAAGCTGTTGCACTCTTAAACGCACTTTTTTTCTGACAGCGTTGCATTTTCCTTACCTTGTAAACTGCTCTGCTGTTCATTAGACATTAAAGTTGCTGCATATCCAGCCGAAAAAGACTCCAGGCGTCTAGTGCAGAAAGAATAAATAGAACATGAGTAGGTGTCAGGGGTCTGTCAGTGACTGATAGTGAAAGAGAAAGACATGAAGAAAGTGCACAAGCAAAGGAAACAGTGCTAAAGTGAAAGTAAACAAAGATGGAAAGAATATGTTTATGAGGGAAATGGAATAAGTGAGCGTTTAAAGCTATTTAAACATGCATTAAACACATGGCAAGCGCTGTGTGAGGCTCCATGACAGATCACATGCCCACACGCCACGGGATGTTATAAAACAGACTCTGCAAGATATTCAAATGCAACAGATGATGCTCATTTCCCATTAATCTGATGGCAGAGCCACTAATCAAACATGTTTCTTTGCCATATCTCACGCCGATGAGGAATCGCTGAAAAAAGAAAGAGTTCCCACATAAAAAAGATCTGAAATGTTAAAGCATCACACAGCTAAGGAGAATCATTGCAGGCTTTGATTAGTCAGACATTATTTGACGTTGAAAGCTTCTTCAATGACGTTAACAGAACTTGCTAATCGAGATGAGAAATGAGTTGTACATAACTCAGAGACACGAACCAACACCGCAATGAGAGGCTTAAAGTTAAAAATAAAAAATAAAAAAGTCGGATTTGCAATTAATCATGAAATCTTTCTTAAGATAGTCTGGTCCTCAATGTCCCAGCCCACAAAGTAAGCAAACAGTCGCAGGCGTAAGTAAGTACGTAAGAGTCTTGATTCCCGAGGCATGGCCTGTAAGGTAAGGAGGATATTGCTTAAGGATCTATTGTTTTCACGGCTTTGCTGATTTGCTTGTATGTTTGTCAGCGCTGCTGGTGATCAGATATACAGGACACAAAGCTATAAACACTGAGCTTTATTATACTTTGTGCATTATTAACTGTAACCAGATTTTATGACCAGTTTTAGACATTTAACATTGCTCAGCACTGAATACAGGATTTTAACATGAACAGCTGGCATAGCTAACCATTAGGATCATAAAATGGTTACCTCTTGAAATTATTAGGATACACAGTGAAAATGTGCTACATACAGTATATAAATATGTAAATAGAATCACAACAACCACAAAAAAGTAGAAATATAAACATAATTATTCGTGTTGCTTGTTACAGACACAATATGAATGATGGGTCAGTGCTCTTTAGTGCTCTTTTTTTCAACCAAATATTGTGTGATAATGTATGTCCCCGGGGTATATTTTAAGCTATAGCCAAAAAGCACTGTATTGGTCAAAATTATCTATTTTCCTTTATGCAAAAAATCATTAGGATATTAAGTAAAGATCATGTTCCATGAAGATATTTTGTACATTTCCTACCGTAAATATATCGAAACTTAATTTTTGATTAGTAATATGCATTGCTAAGAACTTCATTTGGACAACTTCAAGGCGATTTTCTCAGTACATCTCAGATTTTTTTGCACTCTCAGATTCCAGATTTTCAAATAGTTGTATCTTGGCCAAATATTGTCCTGACACATCAATGGAAAGCTTATTTATTAGTTTTCATATGAACTATAAATAAAATAAAAATAAGTGGTCCAGGATCACACATATACTATATATTACTATATTATCATATACTTCATATATGAAGTTTAAAATCTAATGTGTCTCAACTCTCCTGGTATCATGATAAAGAAAAAAGGCAGTGGCTATTTGCAATATAGATGCTATTTACACTAAAGTGAAAATTCAGCATTTTCTTAGTGATATGCTATTTACACTAAGTGCAAATTTAGTCACTATTTAAAAATAATAGCAGCATTTTCTTTAAAATAAGTGCATTAGTATTGTTTCTACAATATTCTACTAAATATTGCATTGCAATATTGCAAAAATAAAATTTGCTTCACTGTTTGCTTGTTCATAGTCAATAAACTTGTCTGCCAAATCAAAGTATTGTAGAAACATACATAAACAGAAAAAAAACTGTCCAAGCACCCATCAGCACCCTAGCCAAAGAAATTTTGTTTTTTGGTGGTGGGGGTGAGATTATTTTTTATTTTTGAGACTACTATGTAATACCCTAACAAGCATTCAGTACACACTATAAACTACGTAGCAACACTACTTTTAGGAAAGTGTAAAAATCTGTTTCCTTATTGGTTTTGCAGAAATGTTCTCACAGCTTGTATGGAGTGTTAGACAGAAATGAAAGTATCTCAAGCTATTAAGGGTGATGTAAGGTCATAAACAGCCAGTTGCATAATGAGCTCAAACGTCTTAAGGTTCAGACTAGCTACAGAAATGTTGCTTTAGACTATAAGAACTAAATAGTTTGGTTATCTAAATTCGTCTCTCAAATCTAAATCAGAGATGTAGCAGTATAGTCAAAAGTACTGTTCCAAAAAGGTTTACAAAGTAATAAATGAAGCTCAGAAATGTAACGTGGTCCGAGGCCTTCCCAGTTTACATTTTCTGACCCCTAATTACAACTCCCATGACCCAAATGATTACATAACTATTCTGACTGGTAATAAACCAGTGCATTATACAGGTATGTGTGGGTAGACCTAAAAAAGCCTATGAATAAATTTCTCACCACAACTGGCTAGACGAACACAGAAATGGAAATTTTCCAGGGTAGATGATCTAATAACCAGATGTTCTCAAGCGTCTAATCGTGTTTTTTCAGACAGGGAACAAAGGCTTTGCCAGAAATAAGGATATTTGCAAGCCAAATCACAGGACGGCAGGATCAGCAGGGCTGAAATTTCCTCAAACCCTACAAAGTGCACAATAACCTAATTTTTTTAAACTATCACATCATCATTACAGCCTCACACCCGGCCTGGACTGAAACAATAGGTCTTTATCAGCAGGGAGAGGCGTGGATTCACGCACAGAAGTGTAAGGACTGTTTGCATTTGGCGTGGAGTGAGGGGAACGCAAATGACACATGAGTCATGACATCAATGATCTCGTGACCCGCTCAGATTTGCCTCTGTAAACATGGGGCACCTAATAAAACAGAGCACTAGTAACCAGCACCGATCTAAGCAAGAGTGTAAACAGGATACAGAAACACAGCTTTTGGAGATCAACCAACGGACTTCAGATGGTTGCTGTGACCCCGGGTTAGATGTTATGTATTGTAAATATGTCAAACTTGAAGCACAGTAATCAAACTCACTTAATGAGATCAAGCAACTAACCTGTGTACAACACTTATAAACATATACGTACACTCTTAAAAATAAAAAGTTTAAATGGTGTCTGTGCACTGATGCCACACAAAAACTATTTTTGGGTTCTATAAAGAAACTTTCAGTGAACAGTTCTTCCAAGAATGGTTTATTAATCTAAAAGAAACTGTTTCCACCAAAAAAAAGAACCTTTTGTGGAAGGAAAGGGTTGCATTGACATTGATGTTAAAGATTCTTCGTGGAACCATCAATGCTAATTAAGGACCTTTATTTTTAAGAGTGTACGCTAGCATAGATCTGCTTTATATCCATATTATTTCTATACTGTATATTGCCTTTCATATGTGTACATCTATGATATGAATGTTTAAGCCCAGCTTAGATTGTGTGCATCGGTTGATAATCATGTCGTCTCATTATACTGTAACAGTTGGTGGTGGTCACTAGATGTTGTCTGTTGATTCTGACATATTACTTTTATTTTTTGACCTGAACACAAAAACTTAATTGAAACGTTGTCCGATGTTCTGCATTTCATGGAATGATGTTTAGTGAAATTTGTGTAAAATAAATGGTAAATTACGATTTTTTTTTTGTATCTGTCTCATTGGCTTTATTACCAAACACATACTGCTATTACAGAGTGCTCTGGAAGTGTTGATTCTGATTGGTCAATGACATTCTGCAGTCAAATATGTTTGTATAATGATGCTAAAGAACACTAAAATGCACCTTCATGTCCCTCTGTGTACTTCCTTTATTTACACAATAAAAAATTACACTGTAAATCAATATTTCATGTTTATACATCCAAAGTATTTATTTTATAACCACACTAGTAATAAGTCCGATAACATATAGTAAGTTGTTATGACAAAATAAACCACCTCAGAATGATACAAGGCTTATTTTGTGTAATAACAGGTTGACTGAACAATATCCTCCATATTTTATCCATTACAGTCCTCATTCTGTCTATTGACAACCACCTCTCACTGGATAATAAAGTGTTTTGTTGTTGTTGTTTTTGTGAAATTTTAAATAAATATTGTGTGAAATAATTTATAAAACAGATATTTTGTCTAAATTTTGTGAGAAAAATTGTATTATATACATTGGCAACAAACCATCAGTCACCTTGCTCATTAAAGCCAGGCAGTGGGCGAGCACTTCAGGTTTGAAGACACAACCTTGTATTTTCCATCGCATCGTTCAATTACTAACGTCAGCCTGTGATGCAACATTCATTTCTTTAAAGTTTCTGCAGCATAACATGCAAAGTAGCCGAGGTTAGTGCGCTAATGCTGAAGAGGGTTTGAGGAAGTTCATGTTTCTCTAACACTAATCCACCTTCCCTTGGAACAAAGTGCAGCCCTGTAGTTCAGTCATAAGATTTTAACAGATAGGGTTACTATAGCTATATATATATATATATATATATATGCAGAATTTTAAAGCAAGCACAGAGATCCCGTTCAGCCTTCTAAATGAACAAAATAAACATATTCGACTTCAGTATGTTCAGTTGATGTTTATGAACAATATGTTTCTCTTCTCTTTGAACATTAAAGCGCGTTTGATGAGCGCTCAAAAACGCGAATGCCAGCTCATAACTACATTAAACAAAGCATTAAGCAAAACAGAACAGGCTATAAAAGAAAAATATAGAGACATTGAACTTACCTTTAGTGTTTCTCTCAGAAAAAAAAATATATATATATTGTAGCCTATTAGTACACAATGTATTTCAGTGTCATGTTTGTTTCTCAGTGACATTTGCGAGCGTGTCGAGCTTCAGTTTGACTGTCAAACTCTCTCCGCCCACGCGCACGCGCACATGTTCGTGCAGCCTACTTGTAGTTTATACATTGTAAAAATGTTTTAGCTTAACACGAGAAACAAGCACTGTCAACTAATGAAATAGTCTGAGTCCAATAGAAAAGTGATGTCTTCGCACTGCCCCTTTTGAGCCATGCCTTGTACACTGAATGTTTTCTGGACGTTTTTTTATTTTTATTTTTCATGAAGGACAATTTCTGTGGGCTCTTTCTCCTTTTTACTTGCGACGCTAACGGAAAATAATGTACAAAATATAAGTTATTAACACTTACCAGTTGAGCATTTGTTGAAACATATTCTACATTCATAAAGCAAACCTTGTTGTGGTGTTGGTAAAAATGTTGTGCCAAAAATTTCAGGAAAACTACCTTGAAAATTCTGTCTTGAATAATAATATTACTAGTTGTAATAAGCATTACAGTATTATTGTCACACATCAAAGGGAGCGCAGAGGGAGGAGACAAGGAGACACAAGAGGTTGCTCAAAATAATACTTTTTATAACAAAAACCAAAGGGAATCCAAAATGACATAGGGAACAGGAAAACACACTCTAAACTGTCCATGGGCGTGACAATTATTCAATAATCTTAGATCACCCAGATCACCGAACTATGGAAACCTTTCAGGTCATGACTTAAGTGTTAAAAAAATAACAGCTAAAACCTTCAGCACAGTTTTACAGAAATGTTTTGATTGGTACAAAAGGGTCGCCTAAAAATGGAACTTGTATGGTCAAATACATGACACCACATTTAGAAATAAGGTGACAAAGAAATGTGATTCCATAATACAACAATCTGTTAATACCTACTTTTTTCTTAATTCACTGGTAAATTTTTTTTGTCTTTTTTTATTTATTTAATAAAAAAAAATTACAGTATACACAACTATAAACAGTCTAATTTCCTTTAGAGGTTTGTAACAGATAATCTGAAAGACAGACACCGTCACTGAAATTTCAATTCCAGGTTCATGCAGTCACTATCTACATTTAAATTCAGCCTAATAATCTAATTATTAATCAGACTGATGATTGAATCGGTCTGAAAAAACAATGTAAACTATTCCAGGAATAGTTTGCATAGCGCACCGAGTTCAGAAAACAGCATTCAGATCATTCAACAGAACCAAATTCTGCTATCAAACAAACCAGTGTGCACAACAAAAGTTATGAGAATTCATCTAGTTGGCTGGATGCCAGTTTTTAGCCTGTCCTCCCACAGATCTGACAAGAAAGGATAGTCCGATGAAGTCTAGCAGGACAGTGAGAAAGGTGCTGCATCCTGCTTGACTGAGACTTCTCCCAGTCATTCCTGTTATAGTCAAATGATTTGGAAGGATCTGGGCTAAATTAACAACATTTCAAAGAGGAGGTTTACTTGTGGATAATACAATGGATGGTTAGGGTGATCTGGTAGTTCCTCACACTTCTCCACCTTCTGATGCCAATTTCCTCTCGCAACATCCAAGCAGTTGCCATCCCAATGAATGAGGAAATATATATACAGTATCGATTCAAACTACAATAGAGAACAAAGATGTTTTGAAAAATATTACTCACCTGTGCTTTTTCTATTTTTAATCAGACTCAGAGTTTCATTTTACCTCGATGCACAGAGTGCATTTCCTCTTGGACATTCCAGCACTGAACAGCCCTTTTGTAATGACTGACAGAAAGATTTGAATCCCAACTACAGGTGTCAGGGATTCTGTGAGAGAGGATTTAAATGCAGAATGAGTAATCACAGGTTCATTGACAATACTGCTGACAAGAAAAGACAAGACAAGACAAGAGAAGGTGTGGAGGGTGTGAATACAATGAGATGGGAAGAGGTTTGAAGACAAGTAGACTGAGAGAGAGGCTGCTGAGTCCACACTCATGGTTTACAGGCACAGGTCGTGCTGCTTGGCAGATACAGAGAGCAGAGCTCAGCCTGCAGGACAGGACAGGACTAAAGACAAACAAGACACACCACCATACAGGACAAGACACAACAAGACAGAAGGCGGTGACCAAAACCAAACAATAACTAGAAAAACTTTAACTACAGAAGAAAATTAAAACATAAAACTAACGCTAGGGAAAATCTAAAAGGGGAAACTAAATACTAAAGATAAAGCAGATAACATTAAATAATACTTAAATAGGATGCATAGGAAGAAAAAATACTTTAATAAACAGGTAGAACTATCTTAACAAGACACTACAGGCTATTGCAACAAGCAAGAACAGTTGCACAGTATTTAGACAGATGAACTGGCAACTCGACCGAAAAGGAGCATAATATAAAGGGATCTGAGATGTGAGGAACAGGTGAAAACACTCAGATAAAAGAGGAGTCAACAAGGACAAAACAAGGGGACGAAGTAATGAGAAAAAAGGAGTCAGGACAAGAGGAGCACATGGCAAACACAAAGAAAGACAGAGCCATGGACACAATGCAAACAAGGTCACATTGATCAGAGACAACACAGACAGAACTGCCAGAGGAGAACCCTGACAACAGGTTGTACAATAGAGATAATATTACTCACCTGTACTTGTTTATTTTTATTCTGGCATTCATTAGAGTTTATTTTACCTCAGTTTACTGACAGTGTTTCCTCTTGTAACATCCAGGCAGCGAACATCCCTGTTGTAATGCATGACTAAAGATAGACAATATCAATTTAAACTAACTTGTACAAAAGACAGCAAAAAAATTCTTAATCTGGGATTGACCATAATTTATATTTTACCTTAGTGGGCAGGCTACTGTTTGTCTCCTCAGATTTGAACATTCAGGCAGTGAACTTCACTATTCTTTCTACTGAAAGAAAAATGATACACAGTATCAAATCAAACTATAGAGTCTACAAAAGAAAACAGATATGCTTTAAATTATCTCTCACCTGTGCTTCTTTTTATTTTTATTTGGCATTTACCAGAGTTTTATTTTACCTCTGTTGACTGGCTGTTTCCGCTTGCAAAATGATTGCTACTGTAATGAATGATAAAAGATATACCATAGCTATTTCTTTCAAACCACAGTCTGAAGAGATGCTTGATAAACGTTACTTACCTGTACTTTTCCTATTTGAGTTTTTAACCTGGCATTCACCAGAGATTTATTTTACCTCACTGTGTGTCCTCTTGCACCAGCTAGACACTGAAATGACAAATCAGGATCTACCTCTCCAGCTTTTGAGTTTTCATATGCACATATGACAATGTAACATTCAATAAAGCACCTTTTTTATTTATTAAAACTTTATGTTTATCATTATTTTACCCACTTCTTATTCAAGTGAACTGCATTAAAACAAGTGTTTTTGGCAACCTTTCACACTCAGAGTCAAATATCAAAGATTCAAAACACAGAAATATCTGAATAACTTAACTTCATGTTTGAGTTGGTTCCTGTTGTGGTTCATCTTCGAATCCAGATGTTGTTATTCAGTTGTTAAGTGGAGCTTTAGCGAGAAATTGAAACTCTCAACTTTAAAATGATTGAACAATATTTCAAAAGCTGTAGTATTAGGAGAAACTCTATACCGCGCGATCTTCTCCACTGTTCTGAATTAGAATAGAACGCTGCTGGTGGTTCAGTTGTTTCGTCATATAGAATCTTCTAAAAAGTCACTTTGGTTTGTTTTTAAATGTTTAAGATGCGTTATTAACACAATACATACAAACATTAATACACAATCATTGCGTTGATAATAAAATAAAACAATAATTTGTCACCAAAACAAGCATGTTAGCCTATGAAGACTTCCTTTAAATGTTTTCTAATCTTAGAAAGTTTATAGATACTTTCAATAAAAAAATATTTTACACTCATTCTAAGAGATATTGATATTTTTCGATGAACACTGAGGTTCTCTATATACTGTACATTGAGGATTTGTCCTGCAGTAGTTGAAGTAATTCTAATACTCAACACTAGATGGCCTCATGAGTTCTCGGTTATTTCAGGCGCTTATTTTCCCTCTGGGTTTCCCACGTGGAAGTAGGGATGCCATGCATTCACATAAATGAATGAGAACTCAGAAGACTGTGATAAAGCTTTCATCAGCACCCTGACCTGGCCCTAATTTTTCCTCAGCCTGTCTTAGGGGATATAGCTTGTGTAATAAAGTAAGGAAGTGAGACAGTGCTTAAATATACCAGCAGAAATGAAGCATTTCTTCCTTACTCAAAAGATACACAATCACTCCACCTGCATAGAATGAAGAGCATAACAGAATGAAGAAGAGCAGAAACAGAAACTTAGCATCAGTTTTAAAAAGCATCTACTGTGATACAATATACAGTGGTAGAAAATAATAAAATTTTTGTTGCTTTGCAGTCTGAAACGAATGGTTTTGTTTTACCCAGCTGTATTTACTCTATGCAGCTTGTAACATCCAAGTGAAAGATTTAACACCAACATTAAAAATAAAAAATAAATAACAGAATCAGAGTTGGAAAAAGGATCACCCCCTTGCTTCAGTATTTTGTTGAACCTTTTGCTGTGTCCATCTTCATTTCAAGCTGCAAAGCAACAAAATGTGATCATTTTAAAAGTCCCGTTAATCAGACATCTGGACTTTGTTATTTTAATGTGCTAAGTGTCGAAATTGCAGGAAAGTCAGACTAACTACATTAAAGTAGACGGCCCTACTCTAAAGTAGAGTGGGGCAATCTCATTAACTACTGTGCACTGGGGTTTTGCTGCATGCAGACAGACAGAAGTGCTCTGTGATCCTCCACATACAGCCAGAAGCACATACAGACCGCATCCATGGCCGAGCGGCAGTGGCGGTGTCGTTCCTGAAGAGTTAAAAACATCTGTGAAGCTAGGTTACTTTCTCTCCTTCTACATCCATTTCTCCCACCCTCTCCCAGTGATCTTTGATATTTATATTTGGGCACGTTGGCTGGCCTTACATGGTCTGCCGTTGGGTAGCTCTTTCTAGAAGACGCCCACTGGTCTGCCCTCCATCTGTGGCAGTGGCAGGATGGGAATACCAGACATCTGAAGTCATTGATTTAAAGGAACACACGTTTCATTGCACTTTGGAGATATGAAGTGTGTATATTGGTTTATTAGAATGAGATTTATTCAAGTGGCAAACAAACAACCATAATCTGACTTTGTTCATAATCGGTGACACTGGAGTTTAATCACAATGGTGATTAAATCCTCATGTGTGATCTTGTACACAGATGTAACTGAAATAACAATGAATGTTTGATGCAACTGGTATAAAGAATGAAAGGAACTATTTGCCTGGTACTGGCTCAGGACAGAGAAAGAGAGAGAGAGAGAGAGAGAGAGAGAGAGAGAGAGGCTAGATCTTCCCACACAGGGAGCGGGTGGTGAATGAGACTCATTGTGTCACATAGGACACAGCAACAAATCTCTCATTGAATTGTTGTGGGGTGAGATTAATGCACAAACAGCACAATACAAACTCATAAAGCCCAATTTAGAGGACGACACGGAGGCGTCAGGCGCCTCATTATCCATTCTCTGATCTGATTAAGTCACTAGGTCAGGGTTTTCCTTATTCATTGTGGATTTCTTTTTAATTAAATCAGCTTTTGAATTTTAATGTGATTTGTCAAGGAGTGGTAAGTACCAGTTTTGTGTTAGCTTCTAATATAAATGTATGAAGTCATATAGCTGTTATGTTCTATTAAAATAATATTTAAATTAACCTTTTATCTCTGTGGTGGTAACAAACTCCAGTACTCAAGGGGGCGATAGAGTTTCCTTCAAATGTGTTCATATTATTTAATTAATCATATTATATCTTAATAACCTAAAACTAAATTACTCAAAGGTAGTACACACAAAAATACACTATATATTAATATATTTTTGGAGGGCATAAATACACATCAGGGTGATAGAACTGACTTTTAAATTTAAATTTAAATTTAGAAAATTAAATAGAATAAAATCACTGAAAAGAAAATCTTATGTAGTTTGTCATAATATTTTATGATTAGAGCAGTTTGTTTTAAATATTATAAATATTCTAAAAACTTGAGGTCCCACCAACATGCACAAATAAAAAGCATTTAAACGATACCTGTGACTGTGTTAAGGTCAATAACTCTCAGATAAAATTTCAGATAATTAAGCCTTTTGATTGCAAGGCAGGGCTAGTTCGGCTTGTAACAATTCACATGAATTTAATGATATTTATGAATTAATAATTATGAGATCATGTTCACTGAGTTTAAAGGCAAACGGTTGGAAGTCCTAAGAGGAGCATATCAAATAATACTAAAAACTCATATTTGGAACACACTTCACATTTTACAGATTGTTAAGTAAAGGTGCATTATTACTTTTCTAACCTGTCTGTTCCCTTTCAAGGGAACTTCGAACTGCATCCTCTAGGGGTCGCTATGGGGAACACCTCGTCGTGACCCGTGTCTGAAGCATACATTGAAAAAACACCAACGAGTTGGCCTGCGACAGCCTTTGACATCACTACCGGTGCGACTTTAAACAGGCACCGGGAGAACACATCATTCTCTTCTTTGTCTTAACTGACTGTTCTGTTTGAAGCGTGCATCTGAAAGAACTGGTAAGAGCGATCTTTCTCTATCTTCATGGTGACTACTAGCAAGCGTTAAGACAATGTGTGCATCTGTGTCTGCGTTATTTGACACCCGATGACACACACAATCTTTGCGTCATTTGTTTGGGTGAAGATGTCTTTGAGGAGGCAATCTGCGTGCATTGTGAGCGTTTTTTCAATGAAAAAGCTCAGCTCTCATTTGTCTCTCTTTCTGAGAAAAAAAGAAAAAAAGGCAGCCATCTGCTTTCACTGATGGTGAAAGTGAAGAAACAGAGGCTGAACCATCTCAATCCTCCTGCCCTGCATATGTAAAGCTGTTGGACGTTATGGATCGCGCCACAGCAAAGCTGGACTTGCCATGAAAGTGCGCTAACAAGGTGATGACGTGAGGCCGCCTTGATGAGTGTTATCTTTCTTACCATAGTCTTCCAGCTCAGGTTAGCCTTCCATTTCTGCCTGATCTCCATACAGAGATCGAAAATAAATGAAAGAGGCTGTTATCTTCATTAGAGTTGTGCCGACATCCAGGCGATGCGCGAAAGCGGCTATGAAAGGATGCGCCCAGTAGAAAGAGCTTTCTTTCTGCGGGGGAGACATCCTCTCTTAATCTCCCTCCTTGCCATCTAGGCCCCTTCTATAAATACATCTCGCTTAAATGGCAAGGCATACGCAGCAGCAGGTCAGGCTTTGGCTTTATTACACACAATGCTGGTGCTTCAAGCATATCAGACTGATCTGCTAAGAGACCTGGATAGAGGCGAGGGCCTTTCTCCTGATCAGGTAGCCGAGCTGCGCCACACCACGGATCTCTCTCTGTGCTACCAAGCAGGCCACCTCTGCCATGGGCAGGACTATGGCGACCATGGTGGTAGTGGAGAGACATGTGTGGATGAACCTGGCAGACATCGGGAAGAAAGAAAAGTCTTTCTTCTCGATGCTCAGGTTTCACCTTCTGAACTTTTTTGTATTTCCATTGAGATTGTGATCGAGAAGTTCAGGGAAATGAAGGCGTGCTCCGCAGCTTTCAGATCCTTCATTCCACGAAGGTCCAGGTCTGAGCACGAACAACACAGGGGTCCTCTCCTGTCTCGATCTGAGGATCAAAGACAGGGCACAGAAAGCTAATGTCGTGACTCGCACTCCTCCCCCACCTGCGGGGGAAAGAGGAATCATGGGTCACGAGGAGGTAAACAGAAGGGATGTGATCCAGAAGAGGCAAGCTTTCTTGTCCGAATCAGAGTGATAGGTATCTATTCATTCCCTTTGGGGATTTTTAACTTCTGCCCTTCCTAATTCCCCTGTAACCACCAGCTCTCCACCTAATCACGGTTAGGTAGAAATATCTTGCATAACAGTCTCCTATGCTGGACCTATAATGTTTTTGGTGGTTCTATGTTCATAGCAACCACCTTACTGATGGTCCAGACTAAAAGGAGGCACCCCTTGAGCGGGGCTCCAGCGCAGGAGGGTGGGTGAGTATGTAACCCTTTCTGTATATACTTATGTGTATTAAATTGCTGTTGGTTATGTGTCTACTAATAAACTCTATGAGTTTCCTTTTGCTGTGGTCAGTTAAAGTGTTTACTAAACACTCGCCAGCACCAGCCATCCGGCTTAATGTTCCGGTTTTAGGCGGCTCAGATCACAGGTCTCTGTTGCAGCCTCCTTGATCATCAGGCCTGGCACAGCACTGCAGGGAATTCCATAGAATTCCTTAGTTGTGCTGTCGCATCCAGCGGGAAGTGGAGGTTGCAGTTAGAGAAGTCTTCTTGTATATGCTGCCTCAGGTGATGCTCCCCTCAATAGAGGTTTATAAAATTTGAGCTTGCCTCTCCCGTGTGGTTCAGTGCCTCTGCAATCCTTAGGAACCTTTAGGTACATCTTGGTTAGTGTGCACGTTAACATTTTGTGGACTTTCTAAAATCCACGTAAGTGTTAAGTGTGCACGCAAGACTCTGTGCACTTTCTGAAATCCTGTACGGTAAGGGTTAAGTGCTCTGCCTCGTTCCCTTTCTTGAGATAATTAGACCTTGGTTCCTTGGGCTCCATTCAGCCAGTGTGTATTTGTTTATACACTTCATGCATCGCTTCCCTCAACACGAGGGGTTATTTGGGTGATTCTTGTGGTAGTTTAGCAGCGCTCCCCTTTTCCAAGAAGGGTAGCCTATGAGTGCACTACTCTGAATTCGAAGTTCTCCTCTCATATGAGACTGAGTTCTCTGTTTTTTCCCAGAGCACTCCAGCATTATTTCCACAGATCGAGTTGATGACTCTCAAACATACTGTTTTGAGATGCACCATTCCATCTATGAGCTGCTCTATCAGAGTGCCACGAGAGCCCCTCCTTAGAACAGTATTTGAAAATCCATGCTATGGTAAGTGTGTATGTAAAGTCTTTGCACACTTTCTGAAATCCACACTGTGGTAAGTTTGCACGCTAGTATTCTGCATTCTTTGTAAAATCCTGTATGGTGAGGGCTTCGCGCGGTTGCTTTTGTGTCCTTTCTTGAGTTGGTAAAAGCCCTGTTCATCTTGGGCGCCACTCCTCCTCTGTATCCTCGGATACCTATCTAAACAGGGTGTTGCTACTAGGAAATCTGTTGAGACAGCTCCTTCAGCAAGCTTATGCGAAAGCAAGCGGTAGCCCCTGTGTGACAGGCAAGACTTGGTATAAAATGCTAGGTTCTTAGCCGTATCCCTTTAAAGGAATCTTTCCTGATTCCAAGCCTTCAGCTCTACCCCGAGCCGAAGCCCTAATGATTAAGTTGGGTATGTAGCTTAGGCCTTTGGCCGTAAGGGGTACTGTCACAGACAGTCGTCTAAACGTCCCAAGGGCAACTCCCATGGAAATGGTAGAGTTGGTACTTAGTATTCGCCATGATTCTGGCCTGCACTCCCCTCAGCATGGCGGCGTGGGTATACTGTTCAACCATAGCAACCCCTATAGGACGCAGTTTAAAGTTCCCTTGAAAGGGAATGTCTCAGGTTATGAATGTAACCATGGGTCCCTGAGTAGGGAACTAGACACTGCATCCTCTAGCTCCCTGCCATGCTTTGGACGCAAGCTTTCAGACGAAGAAGTGAATGACGTGATCTCCTGTTGCCTGTTTATAGTCGCGCCGGTAGTGACGTCAGAGGCTGTCACCGGCCAACTCGTTGGTGTTTTTTCAATTTATGCTTCAGAAACGGGTCACGACGGGGTGTTCCCCATAGCGATCCCTAGAGGATGCAGTGTTTCGTTCCCTACTCAGGGAACCATGGTTACATTCGCAACCTGAGACGATTTTAAAGATGATAAAATGGGAAATTAAAAATTCCCAGTATCTAGCCATATTCATAAACAAGAATATTATAGACACCTGGGTATGGGTCTTTTTCACTTGGCCTGTAAGCAAGCAACTAAACCACACAGAACACACTAGAAACTGCATAGCAACCATCATATGGCAACACCCTATGATCATGGACACACTGTACATGAACTGAGCTCTGAGGCAGAGCGTGTAACGAATCCTCTGTCAGAGTATTTTCTGAACACAACAGGATATGATGTTACTCTGTGTCCAGAGCTCTTATTACTCTTTGTGCACAGGATTAAGATCCACACAATGACTACATAAAAGCACGGATAAGACTAGTTTGTGAAGGCAAAAGTGCTCAGGTTACACATTACACACATGATTAGGCTTCAGGCTCCTGCTAGTTTTTCTTCACACTCTGTACTACAAGTGTACTACAAAAACACCAACTACATTTTAAGCTTTCTGAAGGTTTTAAGGTGTTTTGGTCCCAGAGTGTTGCTATGCAGTTCTGAGTGGTTTGTAAGGCAATAATTGATGGTTGCTTACTGGTCCAAGTCTCTACGATACGTTGGTCTCAAGTTGGCTTGGGTCTCTTTTACAATGTAAGTCTACTGGATTTCTAATCCTATTTCTAATCTAATGGAAATGGTACAGGATGAGTTAAGATTTCTACCTTTAACCTTCGGAGTGAGAAACACAGAGTAGCAGAGAGCAGTAATGCTTGGCATCCAACAGACAAAAGGGTGGGACTGGCAGGAAAAACAGCGATGAATAAACCTCAAGTTCTCCTTTATGAGCCCCTCATCTAACGACCGCACTCGATTACAGCAAGGCTCAGAGTTTAGGAACTTTTTACAGGATTACTGCCAGTTTCCTCCAGCACTCACTCACACACACACACACACACACACACACACTGCTGGATGCTGGAGCGTCTCTGTGAGAGCGGAGTGGGCTGAGGCTATAATGAGTGGTATGAAGGGATGATGTTGAAGACTGGCTGAGCTCGTCAGGGGTAAACAGTGGGGAGTTTCCTTCAGATTCTACGATCCGCTTTTCTGGTTTGTCTCTGTTAGGCAGTCCATTCTGCTTTGATCCCGTAGAAGCTAAAAGAGGCTATAAAAAGGTAAGGATTTCTGTTTTTATGATGTATGCAGAGGTAAATAATCTATTACTCAGTTATATCTCAGAGGAAAGTAAAACGACAAACTGTTAGTTAGTTAGTTAGTTGCTTGTTAGAAATGATATTGAGAGCAAAGTGATAAGTTTTCTTAAGTTTCATGCTTCTCATATTTCTCTCCTGAGGGGAAAAAGCCAGTATAATGTCATCAAGGATTCCAGTGAAATTTCTACAATATCTCAAAATATGCTCAAGATAGTAAAGTCCCTCTGTAATCAAATTATTTGACTTATGAATTGCATGCTCTTTAACTCTGCTGTATGCTTACTGTATGTTCAAAGTTATCTCATTTGTGTCTATTTTTATGTCACAAGAAATTTTAAGAGAAACATTTAAGACAAAATTGATGAGAAATCTTTTGGGAAATTCTCTTCGGGATTTTATGGTATGTTGTTCATTTATCTCCTTATAATGTTGTCTGGTATTTTAATGTATTTCTAAATCTTATTATAAGTATCTGCCATTTTAGTGTGATGTACAGTAGACTAAATAATTTTCCTCAAAAAAGTTTATATAGATGTCCATAGTGACAAATGGTGACCATGTTTCTTTAAGGAAACTTTGGTTTCATTTATTGACTTTTTACAGAAATAAAAATTGCATGTTAATTGTAATAAAATGAAAACTGTATTATAGTTTAAATTGGTATTAAACGCAGTTAGCTGAACTTTCCATCTATATAAGTATGACTTAAGCACATCTTTATACAGTATGTTATATCATATTTACTTTTATTGTCTTTGAAATATAGTTACTGTCAAATATACTGACAAGTATTTATGGCAATCTAAAATAGACTTTAATGTCATTTCCATTTAAACTTGTGTGTCATGTATTTAAATTTATCTGTAATTACACATTTAATGATGAAGTTGCAGTTTTTTACTTTAAAATATATAACTTGATCATAATTTTAACTGTAGTCTGTTATTCAATATTACATTTCAAGTACTTTACATGTGCTTTAGTATATGTTAATCAACACATCTAAATAAGTGTACTTTTAAACATAAAAATATAATGATTTATAATATACTTAAAACTTTTAATTTGAAATGATTACAAAGTGCACTTTTAAGTCAAAGTGTACTCTCTTTAAATACACTTAAACAGCCTTTTATTTCATTGATATATTATTTTAATAATTAAAAAAAAACTTTTACCCCTGGTTTCACAGACAGGGCTTAAGACTAGTCCTAGACTAAAATGTAAGTCTGAGCTGTTTCCACTGAAATAAACTTGCAGTGACTGATCTTAAAAATATATCAGTGGCTTTTTAGTTTTAAGATGCACATCGGTAATGTTTTTTTTCTAAGCATGTTTATAAAAATTACTTAAATGTCCTAATTGATCTATGGTCTAATCCTGGCTTAGTCTAAGCCCTGTCTGTGAAACCGGGCCTTAAGATTTTAAGTTAAGTACACATTCAATAAAATTAAGTGCACTTTTTTTCAAGAGACAGCAAAAATACAACACCAACAACTAAAAATCAAATGTTTAAAATGCATCTCAGCTCTAAGAAAGGAAATCAGCCTCGCATGGGTGGCATCCCACCAACAGTTAAACTTAGCAGTGACTGTAAAGACTTCTTTACCAACCTCTCAGAGGACATCAAACCATTACTGAAGTCATGCTGATTTAAGCAGTCTAATGAGTAATCCAGTTCAAACTGAACAGAGTCTGTGTGTGTTAATAAGACTCAGGGGGTGTGGACGTTCAGGAGGGGGCGAGGTGGAAGTAAGGTGAAGATTGACTGTGCCACACTAAATGTCAAGTGTGAAAGGCTGCGCTCTAATTTAAACTAGCACCCTTGACTCGTGGCCAGTGAGGCAATGTTGTTTTTCTGCTTTGAACGAGGGGCCAATACCTCTAATCTCAGCTCGCTCACATGATAAGGTTAGACCGGGGTCTGGGCTCTTATGTGTTCAGGATGAGCGGGCTTGATGGGGGAGGATCAGTGCTGTTTCCCTGTACAGAGGGTGCACGTTCACGCTGGTAATGGAGGCACTGAGAGACAGGAACTGTAATTTCTCAGATCATTTCCTACCACTTTGCTTTGGGCTTGGCCCCCCTTCTTCATTAGCAGTCATTAATTCCCAGGACAGACCATCAGAAAAACCTTCGGTTAGGCTAGTGAGAGACGCTCAAAGGCAGAAAACAGCAGTGAAACAAAGGATCACGTGTGGAGGTCATGGGTGAGATGTTTTGAGGCCCTGTTTCTGTCTCTTATATCCAAAAGCATGTGTGAACAACTACTCATCAGATACTGGATGGAGACTTGCTGTGACAAGTGATTTCTGTTCAAAATCAAAAGAGTTACAAAGGGTAGGTCAGACATAGAAAGATAGTTCACCCAAATATTGCATTCAGTTATTGTTTTGTTGTTGTTTTAATGTATAACACAAAAATTCGAATTTTTGAAAAATGTGCATGTGGCTCTTTGACCTATAAAGTTTCACAGTGTCCAAAAAAAACGTATGAGGAAAACAGCTCACTATTCTTCTGAAGACATGAAATATGAAATATTCAATGTTGTGAATATAACAAAGTTTCTTAATAATTTACAAGAAAATACTACTTGAGTCTTTCTAATACAACATTTCATGTTTTAATTGAATGTGTTAAGTGCATTTTCTTTGTAATTATTTGTGAAATTTACAAGCAATTTCTCAGTGAAATTTCCAGCGTAATTTTGTGAGGAACATGCTCAAATTTACATTGTTAAATTACTGGAATATGCAGTTTTGTTCAACACATCACAAAAATCAGAAATGGGATTTAAATTAGATTACATTTTGTCAAAAAGACCCTAGGATCACACATGATCTCAACAATGACTCAAACTGTGCACAAATTTGTCAAATATATAAATCTTTTTTATATATCTATAATTTTGTAATATGTCAGCAATTGTTTCATTTGTTGCTGTTTTAGATACAATTGATGATGAACTGAGAACTCCTGTTTGTCTCTTGAGCAACATTTGAACAATAAAATTTTCTTTTAGGACCCTAAACCTCTGTTCAGATTTGTGGTTTGTGCAAAAAAAAAAAGTAAAATTGGAAGGCAGCTTTCACATGACTTTATAGTTTCATAAATTCATGGTGACTGACAATCGTAAAAATTGTCTGTTATGCAATTGCTCATAAATCATTTCACATTAAAGCAATTCTCTTGCATTATTCCACAGCTAAAAAAAATGAGGTAAAGAGGATCCAGTGTTGACAAAAGGTTATAACACAGCTGGAGATGGGAACATTGTGCTCAGATTTGCAATTGTAAGTGTAGTTATTAGTGTTGTTTCATATTATTTTTCAAAGCAATTGATGAGTTTTTGCTGGGAGGATGAATGTACAGTTTTTCTTTAAATATGACTTATGTTAATGCATTTTTAAATTTAAATATATAAAAATATCTGTATTTTTTAAATAATGTATTTTTAATATATATATATATATATATATATATATAAAGAAAATATACAAAAAAATGGCCAAACAAATATTTTGGTAGAAAATTAATTTAAGCAAATATATTTTGATACATACTACGGCAATTGTATTATTATAGTTTATTAAAAAAATGTTTTGTATATTTTGAAATATCTAAGTATTTCTTGCTGTATGATCTCATGGGAAAACATAACTAGAGATGGTGATATTGAATGAATTTGTACATTGTACACAAAAATATATATTTTTTTAGGGAAAATAAAGGTCCTCCCCTAAACGTAAGAATCTTGAATGCATTAATTAATACAAATATGAAAAATATGAAAACATTCAAAAATTCACATGAATTAACCACCAATTGGCCAAAACGTTAAATAGTATGAATTGCCATGAAGTGCTATCTAGTTTAGAATCTTATGTCTATAAATCTCCCTAAAGTCGCCTCTAAATATAGTCTAAATGTGTATCAAGTAAAGTTACTTTAAAGAGAAAACTATAATCAGTAATAATATTAGTAATGATCCTGAAGAGCAGGATACAGCCTCATGCACAATGTATCTCATAATGTAATATTCCTCCAGTTCTGCTAAGGACAGAAGGCCATTTCTTCACTCACACCCACATCACTCTGCACACAGTGGAACGGAAGCAGCGTTTGATTAGCCTCTGTAATCAGGGTCTGCTCCAGACACAATGATGACATTATTACAGTATCACAGATTCTTATCAAACAAAGCCCACAGGTCATACCCTCAAAAACACAATCTGGCCTGCACTCAAAGCCACACAGATGAAGCACACTGCCCCAATATCTGTCAAGAGCTCAGCTGGAACCAGAAGAAGGAACTGGATTAGTGAAAGAAGTGCTTAACTTTCAGAAAATTTTGGCAGTCTGCCTCAGGAGGTCAAAACCAAAATATTGTATAATCTATACTTTGTATAGATGAGGTGTGACCATGAGGTGTGTGTTTGTATAAATATAAATTTTTCCCAGGCAATATCAACCCGATCTCACAGGAACAGAGCTATTTTAAAATGTGGTTAGTTTGAGTTTGTATGAAGATATGTGATTTTTTTAGAATAAATAAATAAATAAATAAAAATCAGCAGGGCATAAGCAGATTGTATGAAATATCTGAATGAGATCATACAAATTCATATGAATTAGCCAGCAGTTTGCCAACACAAAAAAATGTTTGCAGATTGTCTTGAGATTGTGTTGGATAATATATAAAAAATATAAAATATGACAAAAGTTGTAACAGCACAGCTGGAACTGGGAACATTGTGCTCAGACATGTAACTGTAATTGTAGTTCTTATTGGTTGCTATTACTTTTCTAAGTGATTTAATGATTTTTGATTGATGAGAAAAATATACATTTCTTATTTTATTTGTACATTGTACAATATAGGAAGATTACACATGAAGGTCAACCCCTAACCATCAGTGTGGCACATGAATCGTACACATTCATATAAATATCCACCAATTGGCCAAAACTTGAAGTAGTTATAAATTACCATGAGATCATGGAGCCTGTGCATTATGGACTGGAATATTGGAATTTGCTCTTTTGACTTAATTCAACACATTAGCAACTGCATAGCAATATTTCATGTTTCTTGAGCACCAAATCTCCCATTTACTATTACTGTTATTATTACCAGTGTTAAGGAAAGTTACTTTTAAAAGTAATGCATTACAATATTGTGTTACTCTTTAAAAAAGACACTAATTGCTACTGTAGTTACATCTTATGGAAAGTACAAACCCGATTCCAAAAAGGGTGGGACACTGTACAAATTGTGAGTAAAAACAGAATGCAATGATGTGGAAGTTTCAAATGTAAATATTTTATTCAGAATACAACATAGATGACATATCAAATGTTTAAACTGAGAAAATTTCTCTTTTTAGGGAAAAATAAGTTAATTTTAAATTTCATGGCATCAACACATCTCAAAAGAAGTTGGGACAAGGTCACGTTTACCACTGTGTGGCATCCCCTCTTCTTTTTATAACAGTCTGCAAACGTCTGGAGACTGAGGAGACAAGTTGCTCAAGTTTAGGAATAGGAATGTTGTCCCATTCTTGTCTAATACAGGCTTCTAGTTGCTCAACTGTCTTAGGTCTTCTTTGTCGCATCTTCCTCTTTATGATGCACCAAATGTTTTCTATGGGTGAAAGATCTGGACTGCAGGCTGGTCATTTCAGTACCCGGATCCTTCTTCTACACAGCCATGATGTTGTAATTGATGCAGTATGTGGTCTGCCATTGTCATGTTAGAAAATGGAAAAATTATTTCATTCCTTTTTTACTCACAATTTGTACAGTGTCCAAACTTTTTTTGAATCAGGTTTGTAATGCGTTATATTGCTTTACTTTTTGTCACCTGAGCTGGACTTGCTTATTTATTTTTAATAACAAAAAACATAAATGTTATATTTTTGGCAACTGTAAAGGCCCTTTCTTGTAATGCATTACTCCCAACACTGATTATTACTACTATTATGCTTTCAAATTTGAATTTGACATTGAGTTCTGATTTATATATATATATATATATATATATATATATATATATATATGTATTTTTATTTTATTTTGTAGCCTAATAACCTCGCCGGACTCCACAACTGTCCTACTGGCATGGATAATTCAGAAGAGTGAGGAACATTAAGAGAATCACTGGAGAGTCTGTGAGGCTTCCACATCACGCCAGACTGCACTTTATTTTACAAGAATTTGATGCAATCTGTTCGACCCATCCTCGTTTAATGTGGCATCAACCCTTTACACTTCCCTCCCCACATATTGGAAAGCAAATTACTTAATTTAGAGATATGAGAAACATCTGATAGAGAGAAAAGCCAAATGGAGGACATCATAGGAAATTTATTTCCAAAAAACATCAACTTCAACGGCATTTTCACATGATTTCACAAGACTAATGATTTTTTAAAATGATTTAATCACGTTTGCACTACTTGGGTGGCAAGTAAATGCATAAATGAAGGGTTGCACTCTAAACTGTGAAACCTGATCAGCCCACATGACTGTGATTCAAAATGCATGCACTGCTACACACTTATTACAACATAGCCATGTTTTTCCTGACATGGTAATACTTTAGTGTTCTTTAAAGTATCTCAGAGTACCATGCAAATATTTTTATAGCAAGAGATATATTACTTCAGATAGCAATATTTTCCTCAATGTACAGAGACTTAGTCAGATTTCCATCTTTTTCTCACCTCTTCTCCACATCTGCCTCACAAAGACCGCAAATGAATCTTCTTGGATGCAATAAGTGATGTTAACTGTTCATTTCAAAACCCTTATCTTTCTTGCCGTTTTAGAGAGAAAATTGCATCAAGTTTCTTATCTGGGTGTAGTGGATAATTAGGGAAATACCTAGAGTTAAGCCAAGCATGGGAGAAGCAGGAGCTGGGATGGGACGGCGGGGGTTACCGGCTTGTTGTGACTGTGTGGGTTCCTGGCATGCTGATTTGTGACTGTAGGGAAAAATCACATTGCCAGGGATTACCACACTGCCATGGCCTTACCAGCAGTTCACGAGGAAATGGACAAAAAATGGAGGAAATCAAATGGAGTAAATTTGAGGAAAAAGGCATCTGACATGGAAGAATGAGACGGGGGAACTTCATTGGGGTTTTTGTACTTGAACAGCAAAACAACTGCAATTGTGCCGTCGCTCTCGGCGGGTGCAGAGCTTAGCTGATTGGTGAACATGCTCACTTTGTTTTTTTTGTTCACAGTGGCTAAGTTCTTCACCTGAAAAGAAACTAAGAAATTGCAGTTATTTTCTGTTGGAAAGACTATGCCATGTATATGTTGTATATACATGTAAATACCCCTTGTGAATAAGAAGCACACTTCAAAAGAATATACTGAAGAGTGAACTGAATGTAGTGATATCGGACACTTAATCACAAGTTAACTGCAATTAAATGTTAAAATGTATATTAAAAGCAATTAGCTCAACTTTAGAGTGCTTTAAGTAGGACTTATGTAATTTCATAATTACTTTGAAATAGAGTTAAAGTGTACTGCTCAATTTACTGACAAGCATATGTGCTTTAATATAATTTCTACAGAAATTTGTTTTTAAATATATTCATAATTACACATTTGTAATGATGAAGTTGCAATTTAGCACATTAAAATATATTAACCTTAAATGTAAAATCAAATAAGACAGTTAAATGTATAATAAAGTATTTTACATGTGCTTTAGCATGTTAGTCAACACATCAAAATAAATATACTTCTTTTTTTTTACATTATTGCAATTATTATAATGTATTTTTTAAGTGTACGTAAAAATGGTCATAAAAGTGTACCCTCTTAATAGTCCTGTTAGTTCATTACTATGATATTTTCTGCAAAATTTTAAAAATGTATACTTCACAATTTGAAGTATTCTACAAGTGATCATGCATACTTCTTTTTTTTTTTTTACAAGTGTTCCAGTTATAATTTTAACGAAATATGAAAATGCTGTCATCACTTACTCACTGTTGTGTTATTTGAAATCTGTATGACTTTCTTTGTTTGTGTGGAAAGATGTTCATGCCGCTCTTTTCGATATTTTCCATCTTTCAAAATGTTAACAAGGAAGTTATTAGCATCAGCCAAGCATAACGACTAACAAACATATTAAATTGAAGATGATAAATGTTCACTGTCATAATTAAACACACATGGATGATGATAAATCTTGCTTAAAAACAGAGAAATGTGCCAAAGCTGAAAAAGAACACGGCTCCCATGTGACTGTGGCTCAAGATATCTTTGTGTGAGAAAAAGTTTCATTCAAAGCAGATGATCATTCTTAAAGGTTAAGCGTGTCATTTCACTCACTCAGATAATAGGACAGGAGCTCTTTAACATCACACCGGCTTTAAAGATACAAATGAACAAGATTCAAAGTGTAATAATGTAATAAATGGCACAGTAAATTGATGATCTGTGTAGAGTTGTGTGTCTGATCAGGACCTGAGCTCCGGTGCCTTCTGAGCTGATATCAGTTGTATTGATTCACTGGCTCAGTTCAGCAGGAACAGGAGTGTGGCCCCTGCACAAAGAACCACACACCTAGAGCTTTCACAGGCCGAAGGAAGACCCTTCTGCAGAACCTACAGACATTACCAATAGAAACAAGTCTATGCTTGATGTGTGCTTGTCTCCAAATGAATGTCCTAAAATGCCTTGACCTTAAATGCACCAGGAGGGCTGCTTTCCCAGACACAGATTAAGCAAAATCCCACAGTAACTTGTGACTTTACTTGGTCACATCTTAATGACTTGAGAGCATTATTTGAAAATAAACTATTTACTTGTTATGTGACTTATCTGTCTCTTATCTGTATGCCTTGAATTTACTTTTTTTTTTTCTGGCCTGGTGGAAACAAAAAGTTTTATTAGGCAAAATAACTGTAACTCCATTATAGTAAAATATGCAAACAGTTAAACTGTTTAAACAAAATCTGGCCTTAATTATATTATCTCCCAAAGTTTATACTGTACTGAATATTAAAATGTGCATCGGTAAACATATTGAAAAAAATAACTGCCAAGCAAAACTTGTAATTTGTTTTATTATGGCTCAGTGGCAACATAATAATAATAAAAAAGATCGCACAGACTGCTTTTCTGTTGAGCCTCATCAATACAACACATTTACTGTAAATCCAATCTGTGTCAGTGATACGCCCCCTGGTGTTGAATCTGCAGCCTAACTTCACGGTCAACTCTTCTTTACGTGCAGGAAAAAATACGTAATTGCCCAATCTAAAGTTAAATTTATTTATTTATTTTTATTGAGCACAATCACTAAATGGAGACTAAATGAATGTGCTTGATCACTGTGGCCTATTTTAACCCTTCCTCCAAACAGCTGTGACTATAACAGCTTATATATCTGAATATTATTATAATAATGTTTTAAATAATAAAATAAAATGGCTCATTAAAACAATAATTAAAATTTTTGGTGATCCGAAATAAATATTTGTTCCATATATATTTATATTCAGTAGGATTTAATTTAAATGAGAGTCTAAAAATGTGCAGGTCACTGACTGTACATTATGTACAGTAGCAGGCACGTGCAGGGGGGCAGGGGGGGGGGGGCATTGGGTGCTTGAGCACCTGCCCCTTTGCCCCTTGGTGCCCAAAGTTAACTTTTGTCAAAGGAGTTTCCTTTAATTGTTTTGTAATAACATGCCCATGCCCAATCTAAATATTAGTCAAATTTATGGATAATAATTTAGCCGCAAATAAAATGACCCACATGATGACCTTTCACCTGACGACGACGACGACCTTATCCGACCAGGACGATTCCTCACGCCGCACGCGCATTTTTTAATTGCCAGAGGATATTTACAACACCGCGGCTATCGCGGCAGCTGGTAAGTGGTGTTTCATTTTCAGCGATGTGATTTTGAGGTTTATTCACAAGCAGATATGTTGTTTATATTGCTGTGTGTAGCCTGTAGTGCAGAAGTAACACTATCGTGCTGTTTGAGGGAGAAAAGTTTCACTGGCCTCGAGAGGTCTGGTCTTTTTTATGTTATTTGACTAAACTATTTTTATATTACAGTATTTATTTATTTTTTAACGTAGAGTGCCTTAAAAATGATCATCACAACACTGGTAAGGCTTATTCAGATTTTCTCATTCTCTGAATTATCATTATAAAAATAAAAACAATTCAGAAATGAATTAAAATATAATTATATTTTAAATGTGACAAATATTTTTTTCTACAATAGCAACAGTGTTTACAACAGCAAGACCACTTTAGCCTGTAAACTCAATAATATCTCTCTTTATTATGTAAAAATATCAATGTCAGTATTAAATGAATAATATACCTGAGCTGACATCAAAGTGCAGTGTGAAGGAGATGGGGTCATGGGACCCTAGTAGATTTTAGGAAAAGGTATGAAATGTCCTTTTGCGTTTGTTCTGCAGTGCAAAGATGCCTCGCAAAGAGAGGATAAAAAAATGTAGCCTGTAATTTGTTTACACGGCAAAGGTTCAATTTTAGACAACAACAACTACAACAGTAAGAATAATATTATTCACTATATTCCAGTGTATCCGTTTTTATGTTTTGTATCAATCAGCAAGAGTAGTAGTGATGGTTAAAATAATAGATTAATGCTGAAATAGTAAATTGTGCCTTGTTCCTAGATGGAAAGAGAGTGGAAATTAATAGATCAGATGAGGAGATGGAGATAGAGGGAGAAAAAGAGGGAGATGTAGAGGCACAAGTGACAGAAAGAGAGCAGGGAACAGCAAGCCAGGAGACAGAGGCTGGTGAGAAAGAGGAAAATGTAGAGGTACAAGCAACAGAAACAGTGCAGAAAGAAGCAAGCATGGAGAAAGAGGCTGGTACATAATCATCCATTCCATATCTATACGTGACACAGCAAGGAATGCAACACAATATATTGTTGTATTGATATTTTGAGCAGCGCTATTTAAAGCCTTGTTCCATGTGCCCCTTTTATACTTTGAGCACCTGCCCCTCCAAAGGTCTCTGCACGGCCCTGTACAGTAGATGAGGGGGAGGAAAATATAAAGCATTTTTTCTTATGGCATGCCTGATGCTCAGTATTAAAGTTGACATATTATATTATGGCCTTAAATCAGCCTAAATTTACAATAAATAATTCAGCATTAATAATGAATGAAACTCAGTCATAAAAATTTAGAACATAATACATGACTCACATATTTAATATTTCATTGTCCACATTTGATCATACTCAGTTTAGATTCACTTATGCTGGAATTTATTTATTTTTATTTGGAAGCTTAGATGGCAAAACTGGAGATGATCAGCATCATTTCAAGGTGAAGAGACAGGTGAAGGAGCTGCATATTTGGTTAATGCACGTCTCCAATAAACACGAGTTCAATCCTGTCATAGCGATAATGCGCCACTAGTGGGAGTGTTGCATTAGTTCACCAACGCCTCTACCGATTGAGTACTGCCAAGTGCACTTCATGGAGTATTCAGAAAAAACAGCTTTATTTGCTTTACTTGAGTGATTTCTAAGACAATTTCTTACACATTTCTTAGCTCCAACTTACCACAGCACACCTGAAGTTTGAAGTATGCCTAGAAATACCTTGATTAACTGATTCAGATGTGTTTGATAAGAGTTGGAGCTAAACTCAGCAGGACACTGGCCCTCCAGGACTGAGTTTGGTGACCCCTGATGAAGAAGATGCCCCCGTTACAATGCTGTCATAATTACTGTTGGTCATGTAACAGGTAGAAAGACTTAAGAGAGCTTATAGGCTACTGTAGTGGTTTTCAAACCTGTGGGGGCACCCATGCCCTGCACATTTTGCATGTCTCCCTCATCTAACACACCTGATTCAAATAATCAGCTCAGTAGTAGAGACTGTAAGACCTGATTTGGGTGTGTGTAATAAGGGAGACATACAAAATGTGCAGGTCATGGGTGCCCCCAGGACATGTTTGAAAACCACTGGCCTGTTAATTCAGTGCTGCTGTCTTCACATGATTATAAATGACACGATTAACATTCTAGTCAGTAAACTGCAGTCAAAACACTAGACAATGTAGTCAATATACTGTGACTACTTCTGATTACTTTTAAATTAGGTTACTTTACTTTTGACTTATAGTTAATAGAATTTAAGGATACTAGTAAGTGAAGATTTATAATGGCTGATTCATGTTAAATGGGATGTTAAACTGGGAGGAATTTCGTAGTTAATACATTTTAAATAAATAAATATTGTTGCTCAAATTAAATACAGATAGCCTTAAAATATAACATATTTACTGGTTTTGGTAATCTGATTATATAACTCAGATTACATAAAATCTAGAACAAATTTATTATACATTTCTATAGTATCCATTATTCATTTTACATCTACTACAAAAGAGTATGAAATAATATGAACAGAAGATTCATATAAATCTACAAATCATCACATTTGATGATTGAATGAGTGAATTCCCATTAATAGACTAGGGAAGACATATTAAGCATTAGAGTCACTTTGTAGCATTTCTATTAGCAAATAAGTTTATAAACCTTTCCTCCACTGGGTTCCGTTGGTAGAGCAGGCTGATGACGTCACATTCTCAACACAAACATTTAACCACAGCCAATACTAAGTACTTAAAATAATGAATAGCATGTGATCCCATTACCTTATCATGGACCTCTTCAGATATATCAGGTCGACACTGTTCTGGACCACCAGAATCATGAGAAACTGAAACAATACATTTCATTCTCTTTATACACAGTTATATGTGGTGGACAGACATTTTTGCATTATATGATTGTTATCAATCAGATTTTGTGAAGCACACACACCCACAAACACACACACACACACACACACACACACACACACACACAGTATCTACTGAAGTACATGAAGCTCATGAAAGTAAGGAAGAATATCTGCCATATTTTGCTAATTGTAATTTGCATAACTTTGTATATCAAATAAAAGTTATTGTATTACAACTCCATAATACTCACAGTATGGTCTTTTATCAATGCACTCCTGTTTTAGCAGCACATCAGACTGGTTCACCTGTGGTCTGGAGGAACGGGATTCTTCTTCTCTGATCTCCATATCACTCTCTTCCTCTGTTTGTTTCCTCACGTTTCTTGCTTTCAATTGTGTGAATGAGATAGAAATTAGTAGAACTTTATTCTTCAGAAAAAAATAAAATACAATTTGGTTTTAAAGAGTGAAAAGTTACAATTAATTGATTTTTCTGTTTTATGTAAAAACATTCTTACCTTATCATTGACTGTGTGAAGAAAAAAAAATGAATGTAGAAAAATCCAACCTTCTGTTTTCTCTTTTTGTAAAGATTCATATAATGTAATTCAAGAATACAAGTCACAATTCTGAGTGAATAAGGAAAAAAATTATATATATATATATATATATAGGCTATATATATATTAGTGGTGGGCCGTTATTGGTGTCTTATCGGGCGATAAAAAAAATATCGCCATTAATCTATTCTCAAAGTTGGGTTGGGAGCTGGGTCTATACTAAGCAAGCTATGATGACTTTCACCTTGATATTTTATATAACCGACTGGCTGAGGTCAGCCTAAAAAGATGCTCAGGACAGTTGACGAGCCACTCCACATCGTCACGAAAGCTTATCTTTTTCACATGTTTTTAAGCCTTACCGCTTGTCGATTTAAACATTAAAGGAGCTATGTGGAAGTTTTTACTTAAAAAAAATATTTAAGATAGAGTTTTCATTTGTACATGTATGAGCCAACCATGATGTAAAAAAAAGAATGACACCTCGACTGTCCACCACTGTTGCCTCTATCAACCTGTAGGCTCAATTGTGTGTGGAGGAGTCGGGCCCGAATTGGCGCGAAAATTCACAAAATGTGACGTCATGCGCGTTCTCGTCTACTTGGGCTTACAACCGTATGGCACGCCAGCCATTATAGTAAGCAGCGGCAATAGTGTTTTCAAATGGACTCTGCGGATAGAAAGAAGCGACCAGCCTCCAGCACAATTCAGACACCCACGGACACTCCTCGTAAGTAAAAAAAAAAAGATAGTGCGCACTGAGAACGCGGATGCGTTCATCGTCTCTTAAAGTGACCGCGCCTAATTTAGCTACTGGCTGCTGTAATGTTAACCCAAGAAAATGAAAATGAAAATCACTCACTGCTCTTGACTGAATTACTTTGTAGTTTTAACAGTCAAACCAAAATTTATTCAGACACCAGATATAATTTTTGATATATATAGCAAAACTGTAATAATGTGAGAAATGTTGAAGGTGTCTGAATAAATGTAGGTTTGATTGTATATTTCATTTTTACACTGAAGACTATCCAGTGCTATTTTACATTTAATTATTTGGTTTCTGTACCTTGACACCTACAAACTTGAAAAAAACTTAAACATTGTGTAAATAGCACAAATAAATAAAAATAAACGAACATACAAATTAAACAATTTAAAACAGAGCCCACTGGTACAACCTTCACCGGGCCCCGCTGACCCCAGCTATGGCCCTGCTCACGCCTGTTTCACACATACTCCGTCTGCAGTGCGTATGCAGTCCGTGTGCTTTCGCACAGGACACGTTTCCAGTTCGCTACTCGGTACATAAACGATCACTGCACTGCTGCAGACGCAACGCTCCTGGAACGCAACTGGAATCCGTTAACATGGGTGCGTAAAAAAATATGCAACACATACACACTGCAGATGGAGTATGTGTGAAACAGGCGTAAGGTTGTATGCACCTTGTGTAATGTGGAATTAGTTTACAGCTTTTTCAAGCACTTTGTGATGCATTTTGGAAACAGGAGATGAGCCCCTTTTCTAATGCACCACCTAGCTTGATAAACCCCTTCTCAAAGACTTAATGTTTGTCAATTTTATTTGGGTAACACACGTATTCTGAATGCCTTCGGCAGAATTTGAATGAGCCATTTTAATCTAGATTAATCTATATTAATTTCAAGATCACAGTGAGATTGATCTAGATTAAAAAAATTAATCTATGCCCACCACTAATATATATATATGTACTGTGGGCAATATATTCATGATGACAAGGCCGTCTTTCACTGCACAGCCCAGAGGTATGAGGTGTTCTCTTACGAGAGTTCTCTCGTACTGCATCTTAGCTAAGACGCTACGGGAAAAGTCTCTTTTCACGATACACTGAAGCAAAAAATTATATATATATATTGTATATATATATTAAATTATATATATATACAATATGAAATATATTGTAAAGCGCATTTGCAGCAGCACACAGCCATAGGCGAGAAGGCTCGCTCGCTCATTGGCTGCTCTGCGGCAACTGCATAAGCCTATCGAGCGCTGGCTGATGCAACATCAGACCAATCAGGGCGCTCGCGCCCTCCATGCCACTTCCCGCCGAAACGGGTGTGGCCTAGCCCTATAAAGGGAGCTCGAAAAGGCTGACTCACCTGATTTTTCATCACTTCAGCCCCGGGGATCTCGCGCTTTCTGCTCAGAAGCCCAGCAGACGAGCTGACATCGAGAAGGAGCTGATGCGAGTGCTCACGCTGGCCGCGACGAGCCTCGGCCTCGAGTGGTCTGCACCAGCGCCATATTCAGCACGAACTCGTTCGTCTGTCTCACCAGCATTCTCCACACTGGATGATGCTAAAAACAGAGGCTACCAGTCACTTCCGCCGGTGGAACAGGCGATAGCGACGCACCTTTGCCCGCCCTCTGCTGGACGGCGGACGAAAGCGGTGTTGCCATCTAAAGCCTGCCTCATGACGTCATTCTGCTTGCGTGGATCTTTTCTGCTGCTGGGCAGGCTGCGTCTGCACTACACACCATGGCCACGCTGCAGATATTCCAGGGTGATCTCCTCCATAAGCTGGACGAGATGGGACCTGAGGCTATCTGTCTCGCGGATTTGAGGAGTGCTTCGGATCTCTCTCTTCGCGCTACTAAGTCCGCTGCACAGGCCATGGGACAAGTTATGGCTTACACTACTGTGGCTGAGAGGCATCTATGGCTGACGCTTTCAGACATGGCAGAGTCTGAATGCACTGCGTTCCTTGACGCCCCGCTGACTCCCGCTGGCCTCTTCGGATCTTCTGTCAACGAGTTCGTTGAGAGATTCGTCGAGGACCAGAAAGCGTCTCAAGCGTTTAAGCACTTCCTCTCGAAGCGCTCCGGTTCTGGAGCGAGTCGTGCTAGACCGGCCCCGCAAAGCTCTCAGCCACACCCCCCGCCTCCTGCTGCTTCATCGCAACAGCGTCAGCAACGCAGCTCGAGTCCCCGCTCTCACTCTACCGGCCGTCGCCCCGCGCCGCGGGGACCACAGCAGAGGATTACGGTGAGGCCGGAAGCCCCGAAGTCATCCTAGCACTCCTAGGAAAGTGCCGGTGTACGAGTCCCGCTGCGGCCGAACTCTCACCCAAGCGCGCCGCTGTTTCAGTTCCAGGAGTTGTGACTGTCTCAGCGTCTTCTGCAACGCGCAAGCCTGTACAGTTGCCCGCTTGCCTGCACACAAAAGCCGTTATCACGGCTACCCAGATATTTCCCGTAAAGAGTGTAATTTCTGGTGTCCCGGCCACGGCCGATGGTGCTATAAATGTAGTGACGATGCCCACTGCTCAGTGCCCATCTCCACATATAAGCACAGCCCTTCACACAGGGCTCGCGCCAATAAAAGCGACTCAGGTCGATCGCGCGCACTACATAGTAAACGTGCCCACTCCTCAGTGCCCACAAACACTATGTCACACACGTCATGTGGTTTCTGAAAAAACGAAACCAGTGCATGTTCGTTCTGCCCAGGCAGACAGATAGTCAAAAGCAGTAAATGTGCATGCTTACAGCCCACAATTACTCACAGACAGCACGAGTCCCACGGGTCCCGCTCAGCCCTCCCTCACTCGGTTAAGCACCGTGGCGGGGTCGAGGACGAGCGATCTGCCCGCTGTGATCAGCGCTCCCTGCCTCAAATGTCACAGGCATAACGCCCATGTTACAGCACATCGAAGTGCTGCCGTTGCCCAGCCAACAGAGCGCGCTTCGCATCCAACCCTTAGCCATTTATGCAGACGCATGGTCAGCGCTTCCAGGGGTTTCGGATTGGGTGTTAGACATTATAAAGAGAGGCTACTCGCTACAGTTTTTTCGACGCCCTCCGCGCTTTTTAGCACGCGTCGAAACTACGGTCAAAACAGAAGTAGCACACCTACTTCGAGCCGAAATATCAAAACTGTTGAGCAAAGGGGCTGTGGAGCCTGTATCTCAAGCTCAAAGCGAAGGGGGGCTGTACAGCAAATACTTTCTAGTGCCCAAGAAAGACGGGGGTTTCAGACCCATACTGGATCTAAGAAAGCTGAACAAAGCATTGGCGAAACGCAGTTTCAAAATGCTTACAACCAGGAAACTCCTCGTGCATATTCGCAGACGAGACTGGTTCATGTCGACAGATCTGAAGAACGCATATTTATACAGATAGCATCACGTCACAGGTGATACTTGAGATTCGCCTTCGAGGGCCAGACATACCAGTATACAGTCCTGCCGTTCGGCTTGTCCATGGCTCCTCATACGTTTACGAGGTGCATGGACGCAGCGCTCGCTCCTCTCAGACTCAGAGGCATGCGAGTGCTGAACTATTTGGACGACTGGCTGATTCTGGCTCAATCACGATCAGAGCTCGTGGAACACAGGGCCATTTTACTCGATCACCTCGAGAAACTCGGTCTCAGTGTCAACTGGACGTATAGTTCGCTGAACCCTAGTCAGACGATACTGTTTTTGGGTATAGCTCTGGACTCACGCTCCATGACGGCGCGGCTGTCGCCACAGCGCGCGTTGGGCATTCAGCGCGCAGCGAGCTCTCTCCGCTGCGGCGCGACCTTCTCACTCAGAGAATTTCAGAAGATGCTAGGTCTCATGGCCTCAGCATCACCAGTTCTTCAGTTGGGCCTGCTCCGCATGCGCCCCTTGCAGTTCTGGCTGAAAGTGCGAGTACCGCGCAGAGCGTGGATATCCGGTCAGTTGCGTCTCAAGGTCAATCAGAGCTGTGTTACAGCCTTGAAACCCTGGACAGCGAACGACTGGTACCAATCAGGTGTAAGCCTGGGGACTTCCTTGCAAGTGAAAGTGGTGTCGACGGACGCCTCCACTTCGGGATGGGGAGCACTGTTCGAGGGCAGACTGTTCTTTGGCCTGTGGTCAGAACGGGAAAAGCTCCAACATATCAACTGTCTGGAAATGCTGGCAGTGGAGAACGCGCTGACGTGCTTTTGAAAGTGAAAAAGTGAAAGTGAAAGTGAAGTGACATTCAGCCAAGTATGGTGACCCATACTCAGAATTTGTGCTCTGCATTTAACCCACCCGAAGTGCACACACACAGAGCAGTGAACACACACACACACACTGTGAACACACACCCGGAGTAGTGGGCAGCCATTTATGTTGCGGCGCCCGGGGAGCAGTTGGGGGTTCGATGCCTTGCTCAAGGGCACCTAAGTCATGGTACTGAGGGTGGAGAGAGAATTGTACATTCACTCCCCCCACCCACAATTCCTGCCGGCCCGAGACTCGAACTCACAACCCTTCAATTGTGAGTCCCATTCGCTAACCACTAGGCCACGACTTCCCCTAATCAAGGGCCCCGAATCAAGGGCCACCACATCTTAGTCCGTTCGGACAACATGTCTGTGGTGTCCTACATAAATCGCCAGGGCAGTCTCAGGTCCCGAAACCTGTACAGGTTGGCGGAACGCCTCCTGGTTTGGACTCAGCGCAACTTGTGCTCGCTGAGAGCAGTTCATGTGCCTGGGCTACAGAATCTGGGTCCAGACAGACTGTCCAGAAACAACATTCCCACGGGCGAATGGTCTCTACACCCACAGACAGTCCAGCTGCTGTGGGAGAGATTTGGCAGGGCGGAAGTGGACCTCTTAGCGTCCCACGAAAACGCTCACTGCCCGCGTTCTTTTCCAAGAACGAGAGCGCGCTGTCACAGAGGTGGCCGTGCTGCCCGCTCTATGCTTTTCCCCCCCTCTCCCTCCTTCTGCAGGTGATAGAACGGGTGAGGGAAACAAGATGCTCAGTACTGCTTGTAGCACCACTTTGGAAGAACCAACCATGGTTTCCAGATTTGATGCAGTTAGCAGACACTGCCCCGTGGCCAGTGCCGTTGAGGAGGGACCTCCTTTTGCAGGCCAGGGGCTCGATTTGGCACCCTCAACCGGAGTTGTGGTCCCTCCATGTGTGGGCACTCAACGGTTACCCGCTGATCTCTCAGTGGGAGTGCTAAATACTATCACTCAGGCTAGAGCTCCGTCGACTCGACGGTTATATGCCTCGAAGTGGTCAGTATTCTCCAGCTGGTGCACAGCTCGGGGATGTTCACCCCTTAGTTTTGAGGTGACGGAGGTTCTCTCCTTCCTACAGGAGCTGTTGGATAAGGGCAGAGCCCCCTCCACGCTCAAAGTTTAAGTGGCGGCTATCGCAGCGTTTTCTGAGACAACATTGGGTCAGTCAATAGGAAGGAACGATTTGGTCATTCGCTTCCTTAGAGGAGCTAGGAGGCTGAATCCTCCCAGACCTCCGTCAGTCCCTGTATGGGACCTCTCGACGGTTTTGGGGGCCATGAAAGGTTTCCCTTTCGAGCCTATCCGAACGATTAGCCTCAAACATCTGGCATTCAAGACAGTGTTCTTGTTGGCTCTCGCTTCAGTGAAGCGTGTGGGTGACCTGCAAGCGCTCTCGGTGAGCCCGACGTGCTTGGAGTTTGGGCCTAATGACTCAAGAGTCATACTCAAACCTAGGCACGGTTATGTGCCGAAATCCCTCAACACACCGTTTCGGGTTCAGGTTATTTCCCTGTCTGCCCTGTCGGTGTCAGAAGAGGATGGAGACTCAAGTCTTCTTTGCCCCGTTAGGGTTTTAAGAGCTTATGTGTCTCGCTCCGCTGTTTTTCGACAGACTGAGCAGCTGTTTGTCTCGTTCAGTGGACGTTCCAAGGGAATGGCTGTTTCGAAACAGAGCCTATCCAGATGGATAGTTGACGCTATAGCGTTAGCTTACACTTCCAGGGGCCTTCAGTGCCCACTGGGTGTCAGAGCACACTCCACAAGAGGCGTCGCCTCATCGTGGGCGTGGTCTAGTGGGATTTCCTTACAGGATATATGTATGGCAGCAGGATGGGCCTCGCCGTCTACATTTATCAGGTTCTATAACCTAGAGGTTCCCGCTCTGCAAGCAAAGCTGTTGTCGGTATAGTTGAATCAGTGTCCTGATTGGAACTCTGAGATCGCAAGCGCGATGCGCTGCCGACTGTTATATGGGCAGTATTGCGTAAGACCCACATTCCCACATTGGTCAGGCCTTGCCTTGAATATATGATGTCATATTGCCGCGTCTACGGACGCTGCTAGATATGGGACGGAAGGTTTCCCCCTCCTGTTGTAGGACTCTCTGTGAGTCCCTCTGGTGATTGTGCACTGTAAATCCTGGGCGTCGCTTCCAGGTTTATTGGTGTGTGATCTCTGCACGCACAGCGTTTTACATTGGGTTCCCGTAGCGTCTTAGCTAAGACGCAGTACGAGAGAACTCTCGTAAGAGAACGTACTCGGTTACTAATGTAACCTCGGGTCTCTCTAGAAGAGGGAACGAGTACTGCGTTCTCTGCTGTGCGTACAATTCACTTTGTGTCACTGTCATGTACCTGTTCTTTCTGAAGGTGAAGGAGAAGGATATTAGAATAGAGAAAACCCAATTCTCTCATTGGGTGAGTTGGGGAATCAAGTCTCATTTTTATTCACATAACATCAATAAAATAAAAAATTATAACAAAGTGAATGCTGCAGAAAATAGCTTTTAAGTAATTTCATCAGAAGTGATTTCAACAAACTGTGTACTAAAAACAACAACAACCCTGAAAACCCTACTTTTTCAATCTCATTTTAACAATTTCAACACGGTTTGTCTATGTGGCAAGTGGGGCGGGGTCGAGGGACGTGGGAACAAGGAGGGAGGCCGGCAATGATTGGGAAATCAGTGACACCTGCGACCCACTGCCGGTCTCGAGCCCACGTAGGAGATGGAAGGATATAAAACTGGAGCGACGACAGTGAAGGACGAGAGAGGACCAGGCCTGGGCTTTTAGTTGTGTTTTGGTTTTATTTGAGCGCACCAGTCGTCCGTGAGGGGCTGGTGCGCTGCTTTGTGTTTATTTTGTTATTATTAAAATGTCCTTTGATTGTCCGCCGGTTCCCGCCTCCTTCTTCCGGATGAATACGAAGGTTTAATTCATTACAGTCTAATTTACACAAAATTTGGTTTGCATCATCAGTAGATAAACAAAAAAAGAGTTATCAAAGCCATTTTGATTAATTTTAACAAGAAATGTTGTCCACTATAGGATTCTACGGATAATAGAATAGTATAAGAAATTATTTTAAGACAAGTAATTTATTTGTTTCATGTGAGTGACAGGCTGTGAAGTGAGTGACTGAAATAAATCTGGGAATTGAACACCCTTGTTGTTCAGCTCTTGTGTCAATTTACACAGTCATCAGAGAAGATGTTAAGGGGATGTTAATGTTTTTTTTTAATGAAAGATTATGAAGACATGAATATTTTTTTAAATAATGTGCACAGATAAATTCTGTAGTAATTCACTGATTGTTTGTGTTCATATCTTCAACTAGTCTATATTATTGACTAATACTGGGAATAGTGAATATGTGGGTATGGGAGTGATTTCAAACACAGCAAATAACTGAGAGTATGCAGTACACTGAAGTTCTAAATCATGTGTTCATTTATCAAACCATCAATGAAAATTAAAGCTTCTTGGAGAAGGGATGGATGGGATCATTGAAATGAGGAAATTTTCAAATATCAGAATAGTTGTTCTCTGATTTCTTCTCAAAGGCCTGCATAGCAAGACTGCTCATTGCCCCTAAAGACTAAAAAAATCAATAAAAATATTAACTAGTGAATTTTCCGGAGGGTAATAAAATACCATAAGTGAAGATTTGTAATGATTTGTGTTAAATGGGATGTTAAAATTAGAAGGAGTTTTCTAGTCCTCATAACAGACTCGAGACAAAAAAACATTGTTAATCAAATTAAATGCAGATATATTAAATAGTAAGCTTGTTTCACAAATATACATCAACAGTGTTTGGTAACATGTATAATTATTTATCATGAAAAGGCATTATGTAATGAATGTGTGTTACTTTTGTGTTTTGTCACAAACAGAAGAGTGGATCATAAATTGCATTTACATGCTCAATATGAAGGGAGTGATGCTGATAAAGCAGTTTGTCCTTAACAACAGAAAGAATCTAATGTTTCTAATGGGAAAGTTTTGTGAGAGTCTTCCAACTGTGTTTAGAAACAGATCAGACCATTTCTATTCATGAATTAACATCACAAACAGTATCACAAAAGGAAATGTGCATTTGTAAAACTTTGTAATGGATACACAAGTAACTGTAATTTGACTATGAACATTTAAAATATAATCACAAATCATGATTTTTGTAATCTGATTATGTAACTCAGATTAATCCATACTACATGGGTTACTGCACATTATTCATTTATATAAACATTTTCATTAAAATATTAATGTAGAAATGTAGCAAATTGCTGTCTTATTCAGTTTTGTATTGTGTTATTGTTTTGAACATAAGTTTAAAAGTTTTGAAAACAGTTTGTAAGCATGTGCAGATAAGCCTGTACATACAAATAGTTTTGGCTCTTGTTGTGTCTGAGTGAGAAAAGAATTCATGAAATTTGAGAGATGTAGTCGTTGAATGCATTTTGTGCCAAAGCAATGATAATTGATCCTCTGTTTAGCCCACATAGACTTCTGTTGTGCTAAATGTGTGAAGAGCAAAAGTGAACCAAGTATTGAGAAATGTGTCCTAGCATCTGTAAAAAAAAACTGTAAAAAGATCAAGAATATTCTTCAATATTATAACCAAATGTGCATGAACTAGCAGTGGTATAGGACACGATAAAGGTCAGTGAAGACAAAATGGTATGTTTGTTTGCTAGCCTTGTAGACACCAAAATTTCCATGGCCTTGATTGTGCAGATTCTTCACTTTATCTAAGCTTTGAGCCATTGAACTTCCCCTAGGTTGAAGATTGTTCCTCAAATGCTGAAAGACTCTTGTCATGATATCTTGTTTTTGGAGCCCTGTGTATGAAAATGTCCTGACAGTCTCCTGCCACATCTTTTCAAATGCTTCATCCAGCATGAGGTCTGACTTGTCTGACTTTTTCTCCCGACCGTCTTTTAGCAAGTCCAGCACCTTTTTCTCTATTGTGTCCCTGTATGTCTTTATGATTCCTTCCACCTTCATCATTCCATTTCGACGTGAAACAGTTGCATTCAGTTTTCTAGTGATAAAATTAGAAAGTTCTGTCTTCAAAGACTTTGCAGCGTTTATAAAGTTTTTTTGATAACTTTCCACAAGTTCAACATGACCTTCTCCTTGTTTATAGTATGACTGGATCTTGTCAATTATTTCATCTTGTCCTTTTGAAAGCACAGATTCTGCCTCTTGTAGTAAATGACAGTGAACATCTTCAATGGTGAGCTTCTCACAGTTGTCAAATTGTCCATGGTTTAAGATCTTCGTTTCAGCTTCTAATGCCCATGTGTGCATTTGCTTTCTCAATGTCCAGTGCCATCTGTTGTACTCTGTGCACAGTTTCATGTATGCATCAGCCACCAGGCTATTTCTGAAGCTAAAGATGAACTTCTCAAATTTCACAGCAGTCCACAAGTCTTTTGTCCACTTGAGAAATTCATTGATGTCACTGGGCTTGTTAGTTTTGAAGATCTCCATTATATGCTTTTTGAGAGCATACACAGTCTTACTATAGGCAATACTCACTGGTGCCATTGGGGGGTTTCCATGCAACAACCCAGGGATGTAGTGGTCACCTGTCTCAGTGTCATAATTAATCACATCTGTAAATTTCTTTAACTCCAGTTTGTTCTCCATTTTGGCAGCAGCTTGAGTCATTTCATCCAGTTGTTCCAACAGATATTTACGGTCTCTCATGTTTGAATTATGAGCTGAGACATCAGCAACATTCTGGTGTACAAACAAACATGTGTGTTTCTTACCTATTTCCTTCATCCTGAGGAAGGCATGAACAATGATCTGTAAAATGTCCTTCATCTCTGTGGAGTTTTCCTTGGCGATGTTGACAATTGTTACATCACTCAGTCCAACAACAAGTGTTGCCAGCTCATTGTCATGTTCATAGCTGTTGTCCAGTTGTGCGAGCTCAGGGGATTTCAGTCCCTCAGTGTCAATTATCACTATATAATCACAATGGAGTTCTGCTTCACACTCTTCTGTTACGTTAATGAGCTGAATAAAGGCTCCCCTGGTGCACCTTCCACTGCTCACTGAAAACTGAACTCCAAACATGGTGTTCAGCAGCGTTGACTTTCCTGAACTCTGGACGCCCACGCCCAACAGTGACAACCATAATCTTGTTTTTGGGCTCAGACAGAGTGTGTTTAATTCAGAAAAGACACTAGTAATCCATTTCTCAGGGATATTTGAATAATCTCCATCCACAAGTTCAAGTGAAAATCCATCCAGGAGTAGTTGAGCAAAGAGTTTAGGTAAATCTTCCAGCTGTTTTCGGTAAAGTGTATCTTATGGGAGTGAGACTGCAGCTTCATAAAGCTGGCTCATCTCTCAAATGAAGTGCTCCACTCCTAAAGAACTGTTTGAAATCTTTTTATCAAGCTCAGCAATTTCTGTCTTGTTCCCACAAACATCTTGACATTTCTGTTTGTACAGTTCTCTGAGTTGAGGCAATACGTCATGAGATTTATTCTCTAAAGTGATTCTTAACCATTTTAAGAAGTAGGCTCTTTCTGGTGTTGATATTTCTTTGATAAAGCAGCTCATAGTATCTGACATGCCTGTTTTGATTTGCTCTTCTCTGAGCTTCTTTTTCTCAATCTGAAGCTCATTTTTGTAGTCCTCAACACTCTTATCCCCAACTTTCTTCATTCGGCATTCCTCCTTCTCTAACTTTGCCAGTTTCATCAATATTTCTCCTTGCAAGGGCAGCTCCTCCTTCTTGAACTGCACTATATCACTTATTTTTGATGTGATTTCATCTGCACTTGCTTTGGCACGCTGTAATTCTTCAGTATCCTCATCCACCAGGATTCCCAGTTTTCGTGCAATCTCAGCTAAACGAACAACTGACATTTTGTGATTGTTGTTCTTAATTGCATCTTGCAACTTGCTTTGAATTTTGTCAACGAAGTCTGCATCATTCTGCATGGCTTTAAAAATGAAATTACTTTTCTTCAGATTGAGCTTGCTGACTGTAGCTTTTATTCTTTTGTTGTTGGAGTCTCCCACAAAAAATAACTGAGGCATAGATTTCTGACTGGGGACTGAAATAAACTGTGAATCTAAAAGTTTGGATTCAAAGAACACAAACACAGCAGTTGAAGCCTCACAAAGAAAAGTGAACTGTGTTTCAAAGCTCTGAATATCACCTCTCAAGTTGGCAATCGCTACAGGTTCAGGAAAGACATCAATGTTCTCGTTTCCACAAGGAAGATACCAGGCAATCTCAACTAAGCCATCTGATATTTTCTTACAGATATTTCCACAATACATGTTGAAGTGCACAAAGATATCTGTGTACTGTTGTGGATTACTGAGCAACTTATTCAGAATTTCCGATTTGGAAATGTTGCATCTACCAAGTCTCACAAAAGACACTAAAGGTAATTCTGACAGAGCAATCCTTTCTTCCACAAATGCACTTGGATCTGACAGGGTGTGTGGTCTGTATTTTTTCACAATATCTCTCATTGCCCAAAGCATAAGGGTGATCTGATTGTTTTCACTGTTTGGAGGCAGGAGAGGAACAGCAAACTGACACATGTTCATTTTTATGATCATTTCCTGCTGAAGAAAACTGTCAGAACAAAGAAACACAGCAGTCAAAATATCTAAAGGATTTACTGACTGAGGACTGTCTGATTCATTCTCCTGATCATCATCATCCCACTCTGAATATTCTGTCCCTTCTGATGAGGAACACTTCACACTCCTTGCTGTCCTTTGTAGCATCATCAGTCTCTTCAGGAACAGCCATGGCAGATCTGAAAGTGACTGGACAGTCACATCTGTAATACTGGTCACTGGTCATACTGGCACAGTGTGTAGAGTGAGCTTCTTATCATAGTACTCCACCAAACCCAAGCTTTCCAGCAGTTTCTTCGTGATGTTCCCTGTAAACAAGACCAAAATTGGTTAATTTTGCTGTCTCTTGCCCAGTCCGCACTGCACTTGTTTATTAATTAAGTGCAATTAATTATGAATATTCATGTTTTTCACAAGTCCTCAAATCAGCAGACAACAGTCAACTCACCACATAAACCTATCTGAGTGAATGTAACTCATAATTAGAAAACCAGCAAGATTGTGTGCTGACCGGATGCATCACAGTCTTGTGGGGATATAACAATTCACTCAACTCACAATGTGTTACAATTAATGATACAGATCTCACAATACGATTTTCTCACAATCTTTTTTCAACAAAATGAGATTTAAGATAAATTATAGATGAAAAGTTATTATTTGTTGGTCAAAATGTTGCACATTTTTCTTTGTGAAATTGAAATGTCAAATAACAAAACTAAATAGCAAATTTAAAACCAACCTCAAATCAAATAAATAACACAAAACAAATCTCTTCATATACAAAAACCAAGTCTTTGCCTGTGCTCTTTCCATATAGAGGCACAATGCGTTTAAATCATGATCCAAGCAAAGATTTTATGGAATGCCATCTCTTCCATAATTACAAATAATAACATTTATTGCCACATTTATTTATTTCTACATTTATTTGTCCTTAAAGGTCAAAGCTTCAAAAAAGCACGAAAAACGGAACCTTTAAGGACAAAGAAATTTATAAATAAATACAACAGATAAAGTTATGACAGTAGTTATTAATGTTCTGCATTTCTGTTTAGAGCTGCGCGCGCTGAAGATGACCAGTAGAGTGAGCATTTGATAGCAAGTTTTTAATCAGTAATTTAAACAGTTAAACTCATAATTTAATGTTGAATACACTTATTTTTAGAACATAATGGTAATATTAAGACTTATAGGCTATCTGCAAAAAGAGCCCGAGTGCAAATGATCTGTCTGCGCGCCTGAATGAAGCCTTTTGTGGACGCGTTCTTCACGAAACAATGTGCAGAAACACAACAGCCAAACTAAAAAATTTTCAGCATTTTATTATAATGGTCTTCTCATTATAACGGTATGTGTGTGACAGTCCAGTCATATTTATTAATATTCTCCACTGCTGCTTGTCCTGCTAGCGCTGCGCGGTAAAAAGATAATAATCATCATAGTAGGCTACTAACGTTACAATGAAGCACTTGACACAACCAAACGCATTTTATATCAGGTGAATAATAGATCCACGATATATATACACACCGGCTGAAATGTTTTGAAATCACTTGAACCTTATACCTGTTCGAAAAAAAATCCAGTCTCTGCCTGTGTCAGTTTGAGTCTTGTTAAAGTTTGACAAGATGCTCCTCTGTCGTTCACGGATTATGAAAAAAGTGAAACATAAATCTATAGGGGTGGTTGAATTTATTCACGCACTTTATATAAATAAAATATTTAAAGCTTCTTTATATCCAGATTCTTATTCCAGGCTTTATCATAATAGGCTGCATATTAACTTATTGGGAGAAAGCCTAAAGTTGTATGTGAAATCAGACATTTGAGCGCTCACATATAGTCAGAATGGCATAATCATAACAGCCCGCGAATATTCGACTGTGAGATTGGTAGTCGAATCAGGCTCCTCGAATCAAAGCATCGATTCGTCTACTATTTGGGGTCACCCCTACTAGGGGTGTAACAGTACGCAAAAATCACGGTTCGGTATGTACCTCGGTTTTAAAGTCACGGTTTGGTTCATTTTCGGTACAGTAAGGGAAAGAAATGCAAACATTAAACTGCAGGTTGTTTAAACTTTTTTTAACAATTTGTTTACACTTTTTTAAATACTTTTTAATAAAATATATATAAAATAAAAAGAATAAGAAATAAAATACTGCTGCAAAGTTCTCCACTAAATAAAATACTCTCAGTCTCAAACCAATATCATATAATAAAATATAATGAAAAATATAAATAAATAACTATAGTGCAGCATTACCAATCCCAGCTTGTAGGCCTGCTAATATTTTACAAATATATATAACTTTTCCAAAGTGTAAAGTCCAGCATGAACAGTTTCAGTTTTAAGACCTGCTCAGATTTCTTATTGCATTGGACAGATCGGAATTAAGAGCAAAGTTCTGTTTAAATGCCGACGGGAGCTGCATTTGAATTACAATCGTTTTTTTCCTAGTTGTAGTGATGTTCACACTCGCGTGATGCCTTTTGAACATTAGGCCAGTGACACACTGGCATATTGGATCTGTTAAACATAGTCTATTTTGCCGTCAATACTGTTGACGGTGTCCTTTATCTGTAGGCTTTATATTTATGCTCAACATGAAGTATAGATATTGTTGTCGTGAAGACAAGATAAGACGCAGCAGAAACACCACGCTCACGCCACGCAGTCAGTGTGTCACCGGCCTTAGAATCAGCTGCAAGGCGGGATTTGCGCTGAACGCGGAGACTTCCGCCACTTAATATGTTCATTTGGAAACACGAAAATGTACCTATGTTCTGCAAACAAAATATTGCATTCGGTACACACGTGCACCGTACCGAAAGCCCTGTACCGAAACGGTCCGGTACGAATACACGTACCGTTACACCCCTAACCCCTACTGATTTTATACAATAGTTCAATAAACAAGTTAATATCAAGAGATTTACTATTTAGACAAAATATTCAGTTTTTGCTCTATTTCTAAAAACAAAAATCATTCCAAACACAGCCACTGTTTTGCGTCTCTGAGTAACATGAAAATGTTTAGTTCCTGAATGAATCAACAGTTTAAATGATTCGGTTCAATCGCAATGACTCACTTATTAACAGTGAATCGCTGCCACCTACTGGGGGTTTTAATTTCACATTTAAGGTACCTTTTCATTTAAAAAATAATTTCAAACATCAGTTTTTAATGTTTTATGTTTAAAATATCAAAACATTATTTATTCATTTGTAACTGCAGGTTAAAGAAGTCCATGTCCCACCGAGCTGCATTAAACAGTGTGTAAAACATCTAAATGGCACTCTAAATGGTTTTCTCAAAGATCAATTTTGTTGATACTGATTGCATTTGCTTGTTAACCACCAAAATGCAAGTATTTGACCTAAAAGATGGTGCACACTTTTAGAAAAAATGGTGTAAAGGTAAAAAAAAAAAAAAACAGGACAGGAGTCAGCTGTCTGAAGGATATCAGCTGTTAATATATCCAAAGTTCATTAGAGGTGTAGAAACTTGATGGTGTGTCTGATTAAAACACAGTACAGATACCAGTCCTTTGCTCTCTTTTATTGTTAAGTTCAAGATGATTATTCATAGACTATTCCCATGGCATGGAGATGGACAGATGTTAATGGATGGACAGGATGAACTGGATAGACAACATGTACAATATGGTCTTAAGTCATCCTAAGGAAAGGACTCAAAGGACATGGTTGGATGTCCATTCAAACACCCACACCCCACCAAAGGAAGAGAAACAAAGAAAGGAAGTGAGGTCTACTTAAGGGTGAGAACCACTATAACACAACAGTTATGGAAATTAGAACGGCAGTACATTGAATTAAATTGCAATGAAGTTACAAACGATCCACATCATTAAAGAGAATAAGCTCCGAAATAGACCAAATAAATAAAAACGAGGATCAATCTGAAACTTTTCAAGTGTGACAATAAAATTAGCCTACACACAATCCACAACATAATTAAGCTGCAAAGAGCATAGGCTCAAACATTAAATAAAATAAAAGAGGATGCATCTGGAACTTTTCAAGTGCAGCGCAAAAGTTGCTCAGCCTGCAGCGAGAGAGAGATTTCCTCAAGATTTTTTCTTCGCTCATTTTCTTTCTCTATTATCGTCTCTGTTGCCTCCAAATCCTCACTCTCTCTTGGCCCCTCTCCTCCTGGCTAACAACTTTATCATAAGATGTCCGACTTGACAGTTTCTCTGATTTCAGCCAGTTAAGCATATTTATAATATATATTATGGAATGAATGAAACGAGTTGGCACGCATATTAGCCTGCAGTACATAAAAGAAGAACAGTGCGTAGAAGACAGATTCCATCGAAAACTAATAAATTATAGTTTTTTATTTAAAATTAAAGCGTTTACAAAGGAAATGTTTACTGTTCATGTTTTTTATTGTAAGGAAAAAACCCACTTAAAAAAAACAGACCGCCATTAAATTTTTCCTCTCGCGCACCCCCTGGTGGCAGCTCGCGTACCCCTGGGGGTGCGCGCACCACACTTTGGGAATCCCTGCCTTAAAGGCGGGCGTACACGGTGCGAATTCGGATGGTCGGAAGATCGTATGTCCACGCACATGGCACGAGTGAGTTTATATGAAAATCGTACGGACGAGATGATATACGGCACGATTTTACAACCTGCGAATTCCAGAAGCAATCGCACGAAGTTGATAGACGCGTTCGACTTGAAGCACCGCTGCACGCACAGAAGGATCACTGTAGGACATTAAAGTACCGCGAGAGCGATAAGAGAGCACACATATCCAATGCATTCGAATCGCTCTCGCGGTACTTTGATGTCATACAGGTGATCATTCTGTGCGGCGCTACTTCAAGTGGAACGCGCCTAATATAACTGCTCTCCCTCTCTCATAACTGCATATAAAATATTGATACGAGCCGTGACTGTTTCCTACACGTACAGGTTATTTTTCAGCAATCGGAAACCGGGACGTTTGGTCACCCTGTGTGTGTGTTCTTGTATATGGTTTATAAATATCTGAAATAGGTATTACAATGTAAACATGGTTTGTGAGGACAATTACTGTGCCCTCGTAAACCAAATGGCTTAAAAAATACTATACGGTGTTTAATAGAAATTTTAAACATGCATTTTCCGTGATGGATAGAGGTAGTGTATGGGGATATACAGTATAGAATACCGTTACGTCTATGGAGAGTCCCTGTAAACTACATATGCGTGTGTGAGAGAGAGAGAGAGAACTAAAAAGGCATTGGAACACGTTGCTAGAAGCATCATACAGCGCTCACTGTTCCTGTCAGACTTCAGCGAGTTTATCCTCCTGGTCAATAGTCCACATTCGCTGTGGCACTGCCGTCTTCGTCTTTCTTCTTCTGTGGTTTTCCTAGTTCGTGATTGGTCAACTTCAGATAAATCAACAAATCGGCTCGTTCAACTGCGCACACGTCACGAATTCAAACCGATAGCTCACAAACTTTTTAGACATGTTTAAAAATGATCGGGAGGTCGGGAAGTGCTCGTAAGCCACTCTGCTCGGCTCGTAATTCATCGCAAATGATACGAGCCGCGACCATACGAACATACGCGATTTCCACACGATTTGAAAAAAATAAAATCGCATGCGAACTCGTACGACAGCAAAAATCGCACCGTGTACGCCCGCCTTAAGGTAATGAGAAGGGCGTAGACAAGGGGTAAGCTTTGGGGCCACAGTGACACCTTGTGGTGGTAAACAAATTACAAGAAGTGTAGACTACTGTACATGATGCGCCCGTTGTTTCGTTTTTCTTTTTTTCTGCAGTCGAAGAAAGTATAGCCTAAATTATGACAGTGATTTCTCTTATTTTAAAGATGATCAATAATTGTTTTCCTTCAGATCTGCAGTCTAATAAATTTTCACTAGCCTATACAAGAATTTCTTTTATTTTGACTTTTAACTTCTTAAAAGTTGCTATGAAGAATTTCAAATTAACAAATAGGCCAGGCTAATGAATTTTCATCATAAGCAATATACAACCATGTCGAATACCCTAGATATTCTATAAAACGACATTTTCATAAAAATCATAAACCACTAATATGACAAAATAAAATTCTATAGCATATATATATATATAGGTGCATATCAATAAATTAGAATGATGTGGAAAAGGTAATTTATTTCAGTATTTCAACTAAAATTGTGAGACTCGTGTATTATATATGTAATGTATGTATATGTAATATATGTATAATGACTATAAATGTATAGTCATTATTTATCTATATTATTTGTTATCATGTTTAGGAACCATGACATTTTAGTGAAGGAAGCAGTGATCCATGACTAGGCCCCATGTGTTCAGAGGATTAATTCAAAAATTTAATAGAGTAAAAGTTTCATAATTTTTACGTGTTTACAAACTTTTTTAAAAACTAGGGTCGGGTACCTACAGAACCGGTATGCACTGATATTAAATGCCTGAGCGATTGATTTAAATATTTGTCCTGGTTCTCCGAAATGTACACAAGAATTATGGGCGTCGCTAGGCTTTTTAGCGGGGCTATAGCATTTAGCTCTAGAAACTGAACACAAATTTGTGATTGCCTCAGAGTCAGTCCTCTTAAATTTCATATGAGAATGGCGACAGATCGGTCTCCTCCCCGGTTTTCAGCGTGTTCTTCAATCCACAGACCGAGACGGAGCAGCGCGAGCGGACTCAAACACAAACAGAGGACACAAGATGTGTTTATTGATAAATTGTTAAAATATCTGTAACTGTGCAGTTCTTTATCATAAATGCAGTTTACAAAAGGTAACGGGGGAGCAATCGATTTCCCATCTACTGTAAAGTTTTCGCTCCATTCTCCAGGGCGGCCTGAACCTGCAAGGAGTGGGTTCAATGGTTTGGCAGTCTTAGAGAAATCCTTTATAAAACCCAGAAAGGATCTTACTTGCCGCACCGTCTTAGGTGGTTCCCACCCCTGGACAACCGCCACCTTGTCCGGGTCCACAGAAACTCCAGCAGCGCTCACGCAGTGGCCCAGGAGTCGCACCTCCTTTCGGAGCAATTGGCACTTGTCTGGTTGTAACTTCAGACCATACTTTTCCATCACTCGGAACGCCTGTTCCAGATGCTGCAAATGTGAGGCGAAATCCAGGGAGTAAATGATCACATCATCCAAATACACCAATGCAGAATCCACCAACTGACCACCCAGACACCGCTGCATCAACCGCTGGAATGTAGCTGGGGCGTTAAAAAGGCCATACGGCATCCGATCCCATTCAAAGAGCCCAAAGGGGGTAGTGAACGCAGTCTTCTCAGGTCCCCCTCCTCCACCCGTACCTGCCAATACCCACTGGCGAGATCTAAGGTGGAATACCATGCAGCCGGTGTTAAACTGTTGAGAGAGTCCTCTATCCTCGGCAAGGGAAAAGCGTCTTTCTTGGTGACTTGATTCAGCTTCCGATAGTCCACACAGAACCTCCAAGCCCCAGTCTTCTTCCGAACTAAGGCAATCGGGGCAGCCCACGGGCTACTGCTCTCCCGGATAACCCTCTTCTCCAGCATCCCTCATAACAAGGTACGGATCTCAGAGTACAAAGTTGGTGGTACCGGATGGTATCGTTCCCGGCTGGGCGCGGCATCGCCGGTATGGATCGGATGCCTCACAATATCCGTACACCCATAATCCTCGTCATGAGTTGAGAAGATGTGCTGCCACTTGGCCAAGAAACCCTGGAGCTGTCGTGCCTGTTCCTCTTCCAGACCCTCTCCTTGCAACGACTCCCCCAGGAGATGGGCCGGCATCCCCTTTTCAATGGGGCCCTTCCGTGGATCCACTTGCCCAAGGGCCACCTCAACCACTGTGAAACTCACTTGACAAAAGTGTACATCTTCGCCTCCCCTCACCTGATAAGGGCCCACCGAAGTAACTCGGACCAACCGCTGATGGCGATAGAGGGTAACAGGGTAGGGAATCACATTCCGCACCCTCACAGAAACACGGCCTCCACGGGCCACTGCAAGTCATCGAGCCACCTCCACACTCTGACAGTCCCAATGAGGCTCCATCAGGACCCAATCATTTGGTCCGTACGATCGAACGGGTAGCCGGGCCCAAACAACAGTCTCACTCCTTGCTGGGACAGAAAGGGCATATCGACAAGCCACCCGGCCAGTATCCTCCCAATCCTCCTGGGAACCGGCCATCTGGATCCTACGACAATCCGCCACAATCCTCTCCCATCCTCTCCTTTCTGCCATTGGAACGGTTCGAGCTGGTCTGACACGAAACACCTTCCCAGCAATCTGTAAGAACATTCATGCCCAGAAGCGCTCGATGTACCCCCAGACAATGATCTCGTACAACCACAACTCCTCTTTGTGGTACAGTAATTCCATGAATCTTAAAATCAGTTACCAAGTATCCAACGTAGGGGATATCCAGGCCATTCGCCCCTCTCAGAGTGAGCCATGGGGCTTCCATTCCATGCAGTTGACAGGCCTCAGAGAGCTCTTGGGACACGCTTTCGGAAAACAAGATAACTTGGGAGCCAGTATCCACCAGGCACCGGAACTCGACGCCATGTACTTGGACCTCCACGGTTGGGCAGTGCCCCACCAAACCGTCCCTAGAAACGAACAACGAAGAAGGGTCCGTCGACGAAATCCCGACCACTTGACCCACAGTGGCCGGTGACTCTAAAAACCCCCTTGTGAACCACGGCGCTGACCACACTGGCGGCTTATGTGCCCCGGCTCTCCACAGCTGTTACATATTGGCCGTCCCTGTTCGTCCCACTGAAACCTCAAACCAGTTGGCTGGGCAGGACGTCGTCCCAGCTCCCGACTCCCATCAGAATAGGAACATTCCCGGGGTAAAGACGGGGGGTGGGGTCGTCCCCTACACAGCTCTTCCAAGAGCGTTCTAGACAACTCCGCCACTTGTTCTTTTACATCCTTCATAAGTTCCGTCCGCAAGGTCTGTTTCCAATCGGAGACTTCCGAAGATGTAGGGGCACAACTCCCACTAGTGGCCATACACACTGAGGAATCAACAGTCTCTGCATGACCTGATTCCAGGGCCAAGGCCTCTTGCCGTAGTCCTTCAAACGTCAGCCCAGGGTCCCGACGAAGCTGTACACGTAAACTCTGCCGGATGGGCCCCTCACGGAGTCCCAGAAGGAACTGATCTCTTAACAAGGTCTCTTCTTCCCCTAGGCCATGATCACGTCGCCCCTTTAACCTAGCAAACTGCTCTCGTAGTCGCAAGGCATAGGCCCGCAGAGTCTGCCGGGGTCCTTGTTTACAATTAAAGAACTGCGCTCTCAGGACAGCCACCGGAGTGGCATCACCGTATTGCCCGGCCAGGAAATCGAAGATTGCTTGAGCTGAACCTCGGGTTGCTTCAGGTGCGGCTTGTACTTCCCTCTTGGCCTCGCCTTCAAATGAATTCAGCACAAACTGTGTTTTCTGCGAAGCACTTAACCCCTGCAGTCCCGCAAGGTACTCCACCTGGGCCTTCCACTCTGCCAAGCTCCATTCTGACCCTGGTCCTCCATACTTCTGGCCCCACGGGGCACCCATAAAAACAGGCATAACCGGAGGCCGGACTACCGGCAAGTCTTCATCTGCCATCGTGGGTCTCTGGCCACTCCACTCGAGGGGGAACCCTGCCGACTACGCCAAGTTTGTCACGGACCGGTTCCCGATCCCCACTAATGTACCACCTCGAGGAGTTTATCCAGAGACACCACAGACGGACAACCAGGTAAGTATAAAAGGTACAATTTTATTTAGTTAAGACCCTAATCACTAAAACACACATTGACGGAGTTCCCACTCCGTTTCTTCAGTTCTGCAGCAGTGGGGAGTTTGGCACGACAATCCTTATCCAACCGTCAACCGAACGGGGAACCCTCAATCCTTCCACGGGGCAGATGACAGCACAGAGAAAACTCAGAGATCTCCACTCCACAAGTCCCTCCCAAGCTTTCGATGTAAGTAGCGATTCCTCTTCGGGGCAGCCGACGACTAATACTTGCTCGACAGTGGCACACAAACACACAGCAGTTCCTTTCTACATCCACTGGACAACAGGTGAGGTAACAAACTGGATCAAGGGATTTTCACACAACAGCGTATATGCAAAGGATGTCAACTAAACAAGAAGCATACAAAAGGTAAATCACCTCCCCCAGCGGTTTCCTCTCGCTCTATGCCAGCCGATAGTGGGCCCTCCAAGGATAGGATGGTTTCACTCAGCAGTCTCTTATCCCAGAGTGGAGGGCCGGTGAAGTGACAGTCTTAATAATAATGAGAAGCCCCCGCACAGCGGCTTACCTCCAGAGCACATCAGCAGAGTATGGAACGAACAATGGTAAGTTACTCCACCCAGCGGTTCCTCCCCAGGTGGCCAGCGGATAGTGGGGCATACAGTGTTAAGGGGATTTTCGCCTAGCAACTTCCCTCCAAAGCGGACAACGGGTAGGTGACAGTCTAAAATGGAGAGTTTCCACACAACACCTTATCTCCCAAGTATAGCAGCAGAATGTAGCCAGACGATGGTATAATACGTCACCCAGCGATCTCTCTCCCAGAGGGTGCCAACAGACAGTAAGGCATTCAGTAGGGGATGGTTTCCCTCAGCGGTTTCCTTTCGAGGTAGGTGGCAGATGGTATGACAGGCTGTGATGTGGAGCTTTCACACAATCAATTATCCCCAGAATATAACAGTTGAATATAGACAATGGTAGAATACTTCACCCAGCGGTTCCCTTTCCAAATGTGCTAGCAGATGGTGGAACGTTCAGTGGTGAGGTGGTTTCACTCAGCGGCTTCTCCTCGCGGCAGACGGCAGGTGATGGGACAGTCTATAATGAGAGGCTCCACACAACGGCTTATCCCCAGAGTATGACAGTGGAATATAGAGCAGACAATGATAGAATACGTCACCCAGCAATTCCCTTTCCAGGCATGCCAACAAATAGTGGAACGTTCAGCGGCAGAAGAGCGGCACCCAGTGACCTTCCTTTCAACAGGGCAGCAGTGGACAAATGGCTTCTCCCCAGGGCGGACCACGACAGAGAGCAGCGTCTCCTCCAAGAGGGCAGCGGCAGACTATGGAACACTTGTAGCAAGAGACTATTCACAGCAATTCAACTTCAGAATATCACAGCGGAACTTCTAACAGACAATGATCAAATCGCCTCCCTCCACAACTGCTCTTCAAAGTTTGACAACTTGATGGGACAGGCAGTAGTACCAGATCTTTACACACAGCGGCTTTCCTTCAGAGCAGACAGCAAAATATCCACCAACACTCGTGTATACAATTAATCACCTCAGAAAATCAAATGCGTTCACTTCACACAAGGCACTGCAGTCCACAACAAACTCACAGCAAATACAGCCCCCGCCCACGGTCGCCGCCGGCTACTTCTGCCATCTGAGGCTTGACTCTCCCACACTGTGAGGAATATTTCAACAGAATTTCAACCCAAGTCTTCCACCAAGTCACTATCCACAGGCAGTTGTATCCACAAATATCAAAAACAAGAGGGCTTCACAAGAGAATATCCAAAAGGGCACTTAGCTACTGTATAGATGATAGAGATGTTCAGCCACTTCCCAATCCTCTTCCCGTTCACGCTGTGAATTCGTCCTCCAATTACCCAAATGCTGTGACTAAAGTTCCATCTCCCCGCCACGCTAGTCCTTCCTGCTCTGTCTTTCCCACTTGGTCCTTTCCACTTCGTCCTGCCTCTCCCTCTTCGCTCTCAATGTCCCTTTTATATTCCCTTGATTAGTCTGCCCCCCAATCGCTGCCAACTTCCCTCCCTTTACACAGCTGCAACTCATCTCTTCATTACATTGCGGCGTCTGGATAAAATCCATAAAAGGAAACTCCGGAACTGGCCCGGTGTCGCACCAAAATAACCCCCACCCGGAAACATTTCCCGGGACGATAGTTCCTCCCGCTTGTCATCCCGTGACACACCTCAGTCATGGTATTGCCGGCTCAAGATTCGAACCCACAACCCTAAGGTTAGGAGCCAAACTCTCTAACCATTAGGCCACGACTTCCCCTTCTTACTCGCTCCTTTCAACAGACGTTCCCTATTATTGGTAGAGTGTGCAATCCCTCCTCCCATCTGGGTTCTCTCTCTCTACTCTTTAGTTTTATGTCTCTTTATCTCAATGTAGCCTATACGTGAATGTGCAGATGATACATAGAGTTGAATCAGTGAAGAATGGTGGGGTACCTTTGTGGGCCCAGGTTACTGGGTTTAGGTTGTCCTTATTTTGTTCAGTTCCAATATTATTCCTTACATGTCCAGTATTTGCTGGCTTTGCTGATTCAGCTAACTTGTTTTGGCTCATACTCAACACATATGTAATCCCTATCTCATTGGATAAACTAAAGCACAACCCCTTGCAATGCAACTATATAATGTGTGAATGTAATAATAAACTTGGAAGAAGTTTGTGAGCAGACTAAAAGGCTTAATGTTCATTTACTTCTTTCCATGGGCCCATGCAAGGACCGAGAATGGTCAGACAGCATCGAAACATAAAGACAAAGAAATGTGTTAATTTAACACTACTTTAACTACACTTATTTAAATATACTTAATTTAATTATATGTACTTTATACATACACTACTGTCAAAAAGTCAAAAAAGTCTTAGGCAGCCTGTTGTCAGACTGGTTGTGCATTCAACAATCTCACTAGATTATTATTAAAATGAAAGGCAAAATGAATGTTTGGAAATGTAAACTGATATTTCCTACTGACATACTACAGCAAAAGATATAAATAACTGGCTTAAACCCCTTTTTTGGGGTGAAAATACTAATGTGCCTAAGACTTTTGCACAGTACTGTACTTTACAAACAACATTGTTGCTACTTTATAAAGAATGAGCATACAGTCATTTACAGAACTGATTAAAGACAGTGACAGACAGCACTCATCTTAACTAAATATCAGAGTGAGTGACAGAGATACAGTAGAAACATTATGTGTGGTTTTGTATTAATAAAATGTGAAATACATTTATTAGCCTTAGATTAAGGGAAGCTTGGAAAATGAGAGCATCCAAGTGTAACCGGTACAGAAAGTGTTTTGTTAAAACATATGTATTGATTGTTATAATTCTCACAAAATTGTTTTTCCACATGCACCTGATATGATGCCTAAGTGTGTTGAGTACGTTTCCCCTTTAATTGCTGTGATGTCATCATGAGCCTACATAATTTCCCGTTATGTCCCCTCCTCTTCCTCTTGGCATTGTAATTGCATGGAAGAGGTGGGTTATTTTTGGCTCCTGCTAATCCTTATTAATCTTTATTTTAATTGTTGCTTTTATTACTATATCTTCATTGCAAATTATGTGTATTATGTTATTTTACTTACCTGTGTGGTTATTTTTGTTATTTTGCCCAATTTAAGTTATATTTGTCTCTTTGGCCTAATAAGTGGAGATGAAAAGCACATGGTAATTAAATCTACGTCACATTTGTTTTATAGAGCAAGATAAGGGTGATTGTACTCCGAGGCTGTTTTTATTTGTTTTACATCAGGTATGTTTTCTCTGTATCTTCCTCTTGGCATTGTAATTGCATGGAAGAGAGCAAGATAAGGGTGATTGTACTCAGAGGCTGTTTTTATTTGTTTTACATCAGATCTCGGAGTAAAACCCAGTGGAACCGTCGCCTGTTGTCCCGTGTCTGTTTTCACAACGCAGAGAAAAGTGATTTTATAACTGGTGTCGCGAGCCACCGGTTACACAAGGAGCGTGTGAAAGCTATGGATTTATTTTGAATCTTTTTAATGTTCTTTAATGTTATCCTTTTTAGGCTTTTTTATTTATGTATTTATTTTTATAGAAGTATTGGTTCAGGCACAGTTTAAAAATAATCTATAAAAAATATATAAATTCTTAGTGGATGAGTACAATTGTATAAAAAAACTGCTTCTTTTGAAATGCAATAGAATGTAGAACTGAACACATCGCAGTTTAATTGTTTTAATCCTCCGCGATTTATTGCAACACATGAAGACTATAGGTGTGTTCGACATCGGCTGTGGCTGGATGCAACCGATCGGCGAGAGTAGCCGCGTGCAGGTGGGGAGGAGCTGCAAATGGAGATATGAAGCCAGACACGTTGTGGCTCCCGTAGTTTGCTGCAATTACGTCAGTCATGGCAGATCACGTGGCGTTTGCTTACTTGATCGCGTTTAAGATGTGTGTATAAGTGGTGTTTTGCAAGGGTGTCTTCCAAAACAATATAACATATTGGATATATACTTTAGCAGTATGACATGGGTGTTTCTGCTAATACAAAATGATTTAAGTAACCTATAAAAAAATTCCCTAGTGGGTATATGTTTTTTAAGAAGGTTTCAGCAACAAGATTTACAGTAGCCTCCTGCTGAGCTCTTTTTAACATTTTAAACATAACACCACTGATTTTCGTATACAGAAAAGCACAATTCTGTTGGATTTATATTGTGTTTTAGACCAACTATTTGAAAGTGAACAGAATGTTGACAGTTGTTAAGTTGAAGTTACAGCAAGTTGTTAGCAGTTTGCTAACCACACGCAGGTGAAGTATAAACACAGCAAAATAAACTATACAATATGAAGAAACCAAACAAATGGAGGAACATATTGTATTATGTATGATTTTTATAGGAGCATACATTTATGACCACATTAGATTGTATGTTTTTAAGATTAACATTTTAGTTATTAAAAATGCTCATTTGAATAGGTTATGCTGCTGAATACTGTAAAAGGTCTGTATAAAAAAGAAAGTCATGCAAAATAAATATACACAAACTTTATATTAACAATAAAGTAAATACAGTAAAACAAAATTTAATAAATATGATTTATAAGATGAAGACGACATAAAAACGTATTGAACTGTTTTAAAAGTTCATATGAGAATTTCTGAAACTGAAGTCGACTCGCAATAAACTTGAAACGCACGTCATCGGTGTCATCAGTGAATCCAGCCAACCGTGGATCAGTTGTGTCGTCATCAGAACCTGTGCAGCCGCTCTTCAGAAGCTGCGCTGGCTGAGTTCTCCGGCTACTCTCGAATCACTCTCGCGGTACTTTGATGGCACACGTCACAGTCACGTGGCGTCAGCGCTGTATCAAGTCGGACAAAATTTCTAACCGGCATGCACTGCTTCAAGTCAGCCGACGATCTGTCTGCGCAGAGCTCCATGAAGTCGAACAAGTCTTATAGCAGCGGCGCGCTAGCGCTTAGGCAAGCTAGGCAGGGACGGACTGGGACTAAAAAACGGCCCTGGACTTTGACTAGGCCCAGCCCAAAGCAATCGGCGCGTGTAAACCCGACAACAACAACAATAACAATTTTAGTGTCACAAGACTTTAATTGTGGCTCATGATACTATACTATCCAAATTATAGCAATAGCACTGATGGTGACTAGATGTTGAGCTGGAGTGGGTGTCTTTTTCTGCTCTCGGTCTAAGCTCAACCTGAATAAACAAACGATGGAATGGATTTAAAAAAAAAAAACAGGATTTATTCCATGCTGTCTTAAAATGAATTTATTACTTAATAATCTTAATTTATGCAGTAATTAATCTTACTGCACAGATAATAATACCACATCTAAATGAAAATACACCATTACAAATGTAACTTCTGTATTCAAAATCGGAAACAAGTTATATGAAAAAGTTTGTAAGCATTAACTGTAATGTTACCAACATTTTTTAAAGTAAAAGCACAACATATTTTTTAATATTAGCTACTGCATGTGTCATTTTACAGCTAAAATGTTGAAGTTTAGCTGTTTTAACTACTGTAATCATTAAAAATGTAGCAACCTGAATATCACTTCCTAACATCATCTCTAGCAAGTAACTCTCTTTCTCCTCTCATGTTCCATACTTGGATCTAGATCTGCCTGTGGAACCAGCTCATCCTTCTGTCCCTCATCATCATCGCTGGTGGCATGTTGCTGCATAGCTGTCTGGCTCACTTTTTCACTGCTGCTAATATTTAACTGCGAGGTGCTGCTGCTGGAAAATATTGCTATATATTTCAGTTCCTTTGGGACATTTAGCGGCTTCAGTTTTTTACCCATGGCCGCGTTATGCATATTGTTTGTTTGTTTGTTTCAATGGTTCTTCTATCTAACGTTAACGCCTTTGCTGTTTGTTTCTTCCTACTCTTGCACTTCTTCTTCTCCTTACTTGGCGGCCACGGCCAGTGCAGCTGGCATCCAACTTAAAGGTGCATTGCTGCCACCTACAGTACTGGAGTGTAAAACAGATTAGTGGGGAAAAAAAACAGGTGATGACTGCATGCCTGGCAGGTGGTGGGCCGGCCCGCCGGCCGCCCTGGAGTACCGGCCGTTCTGTGATTCTCCAGATTACACAGATGGCCAGTCCGCCCCTGGCTCGACCCCCAGGAAGTGCGTGCTTCCTATTGACTTCACTTGTCTCCGCTGAATCCAATGGGGTCGCTGAGTCCATTGCTTTTACTGACTATGTTTAGAATGGGAATTTTCTCATTATTTACAGGTAGTTGAAAACATTTGAGCTATTGTAAGTAATCAGCTGGACAAAATATATAACACTAGCCTAGTGGTTTTTGCATATTTTACAGCAAATATCTTACAAATTGTACCTTTAACAAACGGAAAATAAGATTTTGGCTGGATTTCTCATTTTTCATTTGAGGCTTCAGTTTAATTCGCACTTGTGGGCGGAGCTGAAACTCTGCTTTCATCTGATTGGTCGAATCGCTCCGCCATTTCAGCACAGCCTTTTCATTCTTTCAAAGTCAAAGTCACCTTTATTTATATAGCGCTTTAAACAAAATACATTGCGTCAAAGCAACTGAACAACAATCATTAGGAAAACAGTGTCAATAATGAAAAAATGATAGTTAAAGGCAGTTCATCATTGAATTCAGTTATGTCATCTCCGTTCAATTAAATAGTGTCTGTGCATTTATTTGCAATCAAGTCAACGATATCGCTGTAGATGAAGTGTCCCCAACTAAGCAAGCCAGAGGCGACAGCGGCAAGGAACCGAAACTCCATCGGTGACAAAATGGAGAAAAAAAAACCTTGGGAGAAACCAGGCTCAGTTGGGGGGCCAGTTCTCCTCTGACCAGACGAAACCAGTAGTTCAATTCCAGGCTGCAGCAAAGTCAGATTGTGCAGAAGAATCATCTGTTTCCTGTGGTCTTGTCCTGGTGCTCCTTTGAGACAAGGTCTTTACAGGGGATCTGTATCTGGGGCTCTAGTTGTCCTGGTCTCCGCTGTCTTTAAGGGATGTAGAAGTCCTTTCTAGGTGCTGATCCAGCATCTGGTCTGGATACGTACTGGATCCGGGTGACTGCAGTGACCCTCTGATCTGGACACAGACTGGATCTGGTGGCCACGGTGACCTCGGAACAAGAGAGAAACAGACAAATATTAGCGTAGATGCCATTCTTCTAATGATGTAGCAAGTACATAGGGTGTTATGGGAAGTGTTTCCGGTTCCGGTTTACCTAATTAATGCAGCCTAAAAATCCTTTAACGGATTTGGATAATAAAAGCATATTAGTATGTTATGTGTATGCCAGGTTAAAGAGATGGGTCTTTAATCTAGATTTAAACTGCAAGAGTGTGTCTGCCTCCCGAACAATGTTAGGTAGGTTATTCCAGAGTTTAGGCGCCAAATAGGAAAAGGATCTGCCACCCGCAGTGGATTTTGATATTCTAGGTATTATCAAATTGCCTGAGTTTTGAGAACGTAGCGGACGTAGAGGATTATAATGTAAAAGGAGCTCATTCAAATACTGAGGTGCTAAACCATTCAGGGCTTTATAGGTAATAAGCAATATTTTAAAATCTATACGATGCTTGATAGGGAGCCAGTGCAGTGTTGACAGGACCGGGCTAATATGGTCATACTTCCTGGTTCTAGTAAGAACTCTTGCTGCTGCATTTTGGACTAGCTGTAGTTTGTTTACTAAGCGTGCAGAACAACCACCCAATAAAGCATTACAATAATCTAACCTTGAGGTCATAAAAGCATGGATTAACATTTCTGCATTTGACATTGAGAGCATAGACCGTAATTTAGATATATTTTTGAGATGGAAAAATGCAGTTTTACAAATGCTAGAAACGTGGCTTTCTAAGGAAAGATTGCGATCAAATAGCACACCTAGGTTCCTAACTGATGATGAAGAATTGACAGAGCAACCATCAAGTCTTAGACAGTGTTCTAGGTTATTACAAGCGGAGTTTTTAGGTCCTATAATTAACACCTCTATTTTTTTTCAGAATTTAGCAGTAAGAAATTACTCGTCATCCAGTTTTTTATATCGACTATGCAATCCATTAGTTTTTCAAATTGGTGTGTTTCACCGGGCTGCGAAGAAATATGGAGTTGAGTATCATCAGCATAACAGTGAAAGCTAACACCATGTTTCCTGATGATATCTCCCAAGGGTAACATATAAAGCGTGAAGAGTAGCGGCCCTAGTACTGAGCCTTGAGGTACTCCATACTGCACTTGTGATCGATAGGATACATCTTCATTCACTGCTACGAACTGATGGCGGTTTATATAAGTACGATTTAAACCATGCTAATGCACTTCCATTAATGCCAACAAAGTGTTCAAGTCTATGCAAAAGAATGTTGTGCTCAATTGTGTCAAACGCAGCACTAAGATCCAATAAAACTAATAGAGAGATACACCCACGATCAGATGATAAGAGCAGATCATTTGTAACTCTAAGGAGAGCAGTCTCAGAACTATGATACGGTCTAAATCCTGACTGGAAATCCTCACATATACCATTTTTCTCTAAGAAGGAATATAATTGTGAGGATACCATTTTGGATCCATAGGATTTACAATTTTGGCTATATGAAGTTTGCACAGAACTAAATAATGATCTGAGATATCATCACTTGGCTGAATAATTTCAGCACCATCAACATCAATTCCATGTGACAGTATTAAATCTAGAGTATGATTTCGACAAAGAGTAGGTCCTGAAACGTGTTGTCTAACACCAATAGAGTTCAGAATGTCTATAAGTGCTGATCCCAATGCATCTTTTTCATTATCAACATGGATATTAAAATCACCAACTATTAAGACTTTATCTGCAGCCAGAACTAACTCGGATGTAAAATCACCAAACTCTTTAATAAAGTCTGTATGGTGGCCTGTATACAGTAGCCAGTACAAACATAACAGGGGATTTATCATTAACATTTGTTTCTCTGGATAGTGTTATATGAAGCACCATTACTTCGAATGAGTTATACTTGAAGCCTGCTCTCTGAGAGATCCTGAAAACGTTGTTATAAATTGAAGCAACACCTCCACCTTTGACTTTTAGACGCGGATCATGTTTATAACAGTAATCTTGAGGGGTGGACTCATTTAAAATAATGTAATCATCAGGTTTTAGCCAGGTTTCTTCCTAGTGCCACACCTTCCTAGTGCCTTTAGACTTAAAGAGTCTAAGGGTATTTTTGGGGCCTGGAGAAGTTTTGTCATGCCTTGACATTTGTGCTTTTTTCAGTTTCTTATAAATATCTAAATGGGTAAAGTCTAATCTCACTGTAATCAGCACAAACTGGTCTATAATAATATGTGAAATGCATGTATGTACATGATTGTGTTTTTGAGAAAAAAAATATTATGCGTGGTTAGTGAAAAACTAAAAATGTTAAAACGCTTGAATAAGGCAAAAAAACACATAAAGAACAATGGTTCCCGGGATTTTTGAGAACTGGGGCTTGTAGCCTAGAATTTTTCTTTCTAAATGATGTGAAAGTCATCTTGTTTACTCACTCACAGAAAACAATATATTGATTTAAATTTTCTAAGACACTTTTTGTTGGTAAAAGTCATATGCGAGTAGGCGTCAACTATCATGAATATCATTGTGATTTACACCTGAGAAGACAAAGGGCCGCATAATGAGCTGCATAATGAGCCATTCAGTCATCTGTGCCACTGTGAGTGAGGAGTTACAAGAGAGAATGTGAGAACAAAATAAATCTATATAATTTTATGTTTGTAGTTTATTAAGAATATATTTAATTATCCCACAACATAATTTAATATCCACTTGGGGGAGCAGTTAAACAGTTTATTAGAAACAATCAAAGCTGACTTTCAAACAAATTGTTTGGCATCCTTACTACAGTCACACAATCCTTCAGAAATCCTTTTAACAATCTTATTTTCTACAAAAAAAAAAACGTTTGTTGTTATTATTATCATCATTATTATTAATGTTGAAAAGAGCTGAGAATATTTTTCTGGGTTTTTAGGGGGAATAAATGGAAAGAAAAGCATTGTTTTTACATTTGTTACAGTTATCTATTTGTTACATTTATATTATTTACATCAAGCTTTCGAAGGGTATAGTGTTGTATATTGTTATTGAAACTTCATAATGTTTCACTTGATTATACATTTAGTCAGGAATTATAATTTGGAAAAAGTCTAACTAGTAAAACGTTTACACGTTATGTTAAAACTAGTACAAGTATATAAATAAATAAAAAGAGACTTACTCATGTTTATGATCTCTGCTGAATAAAGTGCTTCATTCTTTTTTTCTGAGGAAATCCATTTCTCAAATCCTCAACCACATCACATCTTTTTGGGGTGAATGATGTGTTATTCCTCTCATCGCGAAGCAAACGGTAAAATAAAAAAAACTTGAACAGTCTCGCTGCTTTTTCTTCTGTTATGGGCGTATTCAAGCCGCGCGCTTCAGTTTGAATCTGAATAGCGCGTTCGGCGCGGGGGCGTGGTCACATTAGATATAATGAAGGGAGACATGAAAAACAGACATATGTGAAGTGACATTCGGCCAAGTATGGTGACCCATACTCAGAATTTGTGCTCTGCATTTAACCCATCCGAAGTGCACACACACAGAGCAGTGAACACACACACACACTGTGAACACACACCCGGAGCAGTGGGCAGCCATTTTTTATGCTGCGGCGCCCGGGGAGCAGTTGGGGGTTCGGTGCCTTGCTCAAGGGCACCTCAGTCGTGGTATTGAGGGTGGTGAGAGAACTGTACATGCACTCCCCCCACCCACAATTCCTGCCGGCCCGGGACTCAAACCCACAACCCTTCGATTGTGAGTCCGATTCTCTAACCACCAGGCCACGACTTCCCCAAATCGCGTTGTTTTCATATGGATTACTTTATCACAGAATATCTGTTTTCGGCGGCACTTGTTTAGTTTAAAAATAGACATGTCAAGCTTTCTATAGATATCTCTCTCATGTATTTTCGTTGAGTATTCACGGAGTTACAGTTCATTTAAATGAAGTGTTTGTAAAAGATCAGCGCAGACAAAGGCTGCAGACAGCGCACCTTGTTTGTTATCTTTATTTTATAAGTGCACAAAGTTTTGTTGTTATTATGTCTGTATCCAAAAAAAAGTAGACCCTTTACAGATTCGATTGATGTATTGCTCTTATCTGTACGATTAAAACTGAAAGTGTAATTTAAGTTCTTTTCGGGGTTATCAGGAGAAAATGACTCAAAACGCGTATCCGCGTTAATCGACTTGATAGGGTTAAAAGACAAGAGTGGTAAACGTTACAGACATATTATCATGGAACTGTTCAGTCTATTATTTATTTTTATTTCCACTTCACTTTTATCCAAGGAGACAGATCTATTTGCACTGTATTTATCAGTGGGACAATATTCATACGATACTATAACCATAGACCAATAAGGAAGTGACTAAAACTGCAATTCATCGACTGGTCGCTTGAGGCTGGCTGCAAAAGGGAGTCAGTCCCATAGACTCCCCATGTTAAAATGCCCAACTTTACAGCAGGAAAAAACATGTTTACAGCCTGGTTCAAAAAATTATTTTGGTCTAAATAGCTAATTTTGCCCTTCATGACAACTGTGAGGGGGTGAATTTTTTTATAACTCATCCGTTTAAATTATTTTAAGACTTAAAGTTCTGCATAGTTAAGGGCGTGGCCACTTGAGTGACAGGGAGATTGCCGCTGCTGACACTGCCGTCGCGCTAGGTGGGTGTGGCTACAGCAACTAGCTCCCGCCTTTTTGCCCAAGTTTGATTGTCCGGGAGAGTCGCGCGGTGACGCGCTGCCAAGATGGCGACGGTCCGCTCTGCACACTTTAGGCTTCAAAAACTCTCTTCAGGAGTCTACGGGTGACGTCACGGACACTACGTCCATGTTTTTATACAGTCTATGGTTATAGTATTGTATGAATATTGTCCCACTGATAAATACAGTGCAAATAGATCTGTCTCCTTGGATAAAAGTGAAGTGGAAATAAAAATAAATAATAGACTGAACAGTTCCATGATAATATGTCTGTAACGTTTACCACTCTTGTCTTTTAAGTCTAAAGGCACTAGGAAGGTGTGTGTGACATTATTTGTGAAAATTAATAAAGTTAAATTTATTAAATAAATTAGAAATTACGTTTACATTTATGAATGTAAGCATGTGTAGCCAACTCAGTTCACATTTAAATCAATGCACCTGTGTCCGTTTAAAAATAATTTGAACCATTTTTTTTGTCGGGGCAAAACGCAGCCCTGATTCCTGCAAATCACATGACTGACAGAAAAACTGAAACTAAAAGCAAAACTGAAACTGTAAAGTCTAATATGTAATTTTAGCAGAGAAAGATACTCTTAATCATATTACACTTATCCAATAATCATTCACTTCAATGAGTGGATTTTAGGTGTTGATCTAGTTGATCACTTTTGTAACTGAGATCACATCATCTCCCCCTCTGTTGTTTTGTACAGTCTTATGAGATAAAAGAGCGGCAGGGCAAGTGGTGGTCCGCATTTCCTTCTGACAGCATCAGAGAAGCATTCCAGGTCCAGGGTAACATTGTTAAATGTCATAGATCTGTCTGTGAAATCAAATTTGTTTAAAAGATTTGTTCAAATGTTCTAGACAACAGGAACATGCTTTGTAAAATATCTCAGTCCATTGATTGTCCTTGAATTATTTTTTATATTTTTGTCACTTACTTGATATACTGTGTATTCAAACTAGATTTATTTGTTATTTTTTTGTATTGGCTGACAGGACTGGAACAGCTACCATTTCAAAGGGCTTTTATACATGTGCATGGCTGCAGCCAGGCTTTGAAAATTAGTGAGATCCAGGGAGTTTCTATAAAAAATATAAAAAAAAAACTTATTATAGAATTGTGCTATAATAACCCGTATAAATACAACTAATTATATACACTAACACTTGAAAAGAGACAGAACTGTTTTTGGAGGGATGCTCATTTTTAAATCATTCCCTATTTATTGCATCAAAGTGTGTAAATACTATATTTATGGAGTGGATCATTTTATCAGTTGTTTATTATTCATGCAACCATAGCATAGTTATTTTTGGATAGTCGAGATTACAAAAGACAACACCTGATTGTCAACTTCAGTGACATAGAAGGTCAAAGTATGTCATACATATTTTGACGTGATCGACCCAGGTTCAAATCCGCCTTTTGGCATACTTTTTTCTCTCTCTTCAAATTTCTAATCACATCAGAAAAGCATTTATTTTCAATGAAAATTAACTAAATGATCAAAAAGTTGAAAATAAAGTATTGGGTAGGGTAAGGGCAGATGTAGGAATGGATTTATTGTCCCAATAATGTGGCATCAGAGAGAGTGGAGTATACCATATGACAAAAACTTTGATTGATGAGGGTCATAAACGTTCAACAACAGATGAGAGTCAAAGCTTGTAACATTACAATTTAAAAAGGTGTTAGAGTTTGTTACCAGTTAGAAAAGAAAAGAAAAATAGCCTACAGAGATTTATAGCATTTGTATCTTACCTCAAACTAAAAAAAAAAAAAAACGTAAAGCAAACGGCAGTTTTTCAATGTTACAAACCAAGAAAGTTAGCATTTGTCACAACAGGTGAAAAGTTAAACAAAAGAAAAAGAGCCATGTATTTACGCTGATCTAAAAGAAAATGCATCAGGCGCCGTCGTTAAAACACCAGCACAAGATACTTGTCAAAAACTATGCTGTGCTTTACCATTAACCTCAACTAAAATCTAGACTTTGTTACTGACAGAAAGTTAAACAGAAAAAAAAAGTTCCCCAAACAAAGCTTCACATGCTGCTGACATCTGCTCCCACTCAAACCACTACTTCTTCTTTGATGCAAACCAGCTTTAGGTGCAGCACCTACTGGGATGGAGTGTGGACCATTGACGTTAATGAAAACTAACTAAAAAATACAAAATAAAGTAGGTTCTGATATATAAATTACGTTTTTTTTTTTTTTTGATTGATTAACATCAACCACAATGCATTTATGAGGTTATGTATTTATTCTGCTTCATGTATGCACCGGTTACTGTACACATATTCAAGAGAAATCCATAAACTCAATTGTTTTAAACAATCTAAAGCATTTAGTCTGTCATTAAAAACATCTTAAAGAGAAAAAAAAATCACGAACCTTTTTTCATTTGTCTCAGGACTCTTACTAAAAAACACTTGAGTGCGGACATGAATCCTACATGAAAGCTAAAAAAGAATACTTTTTAAAACTATTTTAAACAGCATGGTTAACAACGCCAATTGTAAAGTGAGAAAGAAAGTCTAATCTGTTATAAAAGTTCTGTGAGACATTTGTAGCAACTTGTAGAAGAAGCACTTTTGGTTTCAAAGAAACCTTATGACAACTCATTTTCAATCTAATATAGCTCTTTTTGTGTTTGTGACCTAGTTTGTTTGTTTGTATATTTATGTACTTGTTTCAGTTTCGGTGTGTGTGTGTGTGTGTTTGTATGCTTGTGTTTGTGTATTTGTTTGCATTCTCGGTATGTTTATGTTGAGGTTGAAAGATCTAGAGGGTTAATAAAAATTATAAATGTAACTTATAAATGTAACTAAAATAAACTAAATTAACTCAAATTAAACATTTTCCTATATACCATGGTCTGACTTGTTAAAAGATCTCACATCCTTTTGACCAGTAAATTAACTTTCAGCTAACCTCACGCTCACAGGTCTACATCATAAATAGTTTAAATTGTCACCCTTTGATCAATGAACACAAAATGTTGAGCTTTAGCTGACCCCGCAGCACCACCATTTACAACGGCAGAAACTTGGCAAAACTAATGTTGCAAACCCCGGAAACTTTTAGATGTTTTACAATCTTCACTGATATGGTTGTACCAGTAAACAAACTCCCCAGACATCAGACGCGTTTCTATGCAATACTTGAGATGAAATGTTTTGCCTTTCGTGTAAAGTTGTAAACGTTTAGACGTTCTACGTCTATTTCAATGGATAACAAGTCTTATGGCAAGAAAATCAAAGACTTTCCAAAACATTTCATTCCAGTTACATTTTTGTATGCCTAAATGCATGTTTTAATTGATATAGCAATGCCAGAAGTTAATATTGACAAAATAAAAGACATATTCAATGATTTAGGCTACTAAAGTAAGTGTGAGTGACTTATTAAAATAAAATAAAACAACACTTTTTTCAACAAGGAGTTTTGTTGAGACGAAAAAATTAAAATCGTATAGGTTAACCTAATTTTAATGTTAAAAACAGGTAGAATGTTTTCATCAATTAAGAATTGATGTCGCTTTATTAAAAACATTACTTTGTTTAATTCTTTTAACGTACATTTAAATCTATCTTTGCGGCCTCCATTATTAGGGAGGTGTTAGGGGGTGTTTTTAATTTTTTTTTTTTTTTTTTAATTTAATGCTTTGAACATTGACACAGAAAGGCATACATTACTGGTAGATTTACAAATACGGTCTGAGATTACACAAAATTTTCATTCACACTCTGTACATCATAAAACGAAATAAATGTCAAATAAATAAAACAACACTTAAGAAAAAAAAAAAATATATATATAAAGATAAAGAAAAAGTAGGGGAGTAACAGATTTTCACATTACGAAACTAAGTCCTCTAATGAAGAATACAAAAATCTTGCTTTGTGACTTTTCATTCCTTTTAACGTCTCCAAATACATCACAAATTCCTCTTTAAACACAACTAATCGAAAATTTCATTCCAGAAGTTTTGGTCACATTGACAAAAAAATTGACAATATTGACAAAAAAAAACATATCAAAGGATTTAGGCTACTAAAGTAAGTGTGAGTGGCTTATTAAAATAAAATAAAACAACAAGGACTTCTGTTTAGATGAAAAAAAAAAAAAAAAAATCGTATAGGCTAACATCTCGGTTACGTATGTAACCTTGGTTCCCTGAATAGGGAACGAGATGCTGCGGTGACGTCACCACGTATGGGAACACCTTCGGTGTGACGAATGTCTGAAGCCCTATACCATCCCGCCAATCCTATTGGCCAAATAGCGCGTGGCACCGCCCAGCATGCGTAGGCATATATATACCTGGTGCCGCGCGCCATTTACCTCAGATTTCATGACGAGAAGAGAAGAAAGCTATAAAGGTACGGCACGGCCAGAACCGCAGCATCTCGTTCCCTATTCAGGGAACCAAGGTTACATACGTAACCGAGATGTTCCCTTTCATAGGTCACTTCGATGCTGCGGTGACGTCACCACGTATGGGAACGCTATACCATCACGCCTGACGTACCTGATAGCTTGGATCCAAGGAAGCATCTGCTCAAGCGGAGAGAACCCGGGAGCCAGGAGCCATCCTCACATCCAGACTGTAAGACCTGATAAAAGTGCTCGGTGAGGACCAGCCTGCCGCAGCACAGATATCATCCATAGAAGATCCACTGAGAAAGGCTTGAGAAGAAGCCACTGTTCTCGTGGAATGACCTTTTACTCCTAAGGGCGAAGCGAGCCCGCGCGCCTCATAGGCCAAGGAAATAGCCTCCACCAGCCAATGGGACATGCGCTGTTTTGTAACTGCATGGCCCTTATTCTTATGTCCAAAACAGACAAACAGCTGGTCAGACTCACGCCATGGGGCAGTGCGATCCACATAAGTCTTCAACGCCCTCACAGGGCAAAGACTTAGATCTCCAGACTCTGTCGCAGCAGGAGAAAAGGCCTCCAGGACCACCTGCTGAAAATGAAAAGGATTAGACGCGACCCTAGGAACATAATTAGGCCTAGGTCGCAACAACACTTTCACAGAGCCTGGTGCAAACTCCATGCACGAGGGTGAGACAGAGAGAGCCTGTAAATCCCCAACTCTTTTAAGGGAGGATAAAGCCATGAGAAGAAGTGTCTTCAGAGACAGGAGCTTATCCGATACAGTTTCCAGGGGCTCAAACGGATGCCCTGACAAACCCAGTAACACAATGGATAAATCCCATGAAGGAACTCGCACAGGGCGGAAAGGCCTCAACCGTCGCGCACCCTGTATAAAGCGAGAAACCAGTGGATGACGACCCACTGAAACACCACCTATATGCTCATGGTGAGCTGAGATAGCTGCCACATAAACCTTCAGGGTGGCTGGTGTCAATCCCTCCGAAAAACGGTCTTGAAGAAACTCCAGTACTGAAGCCACAGGGCAGTAAACTGGATCCACATCATGAGTTTCACACCATGTCATAAACAGTTTCCACTTGAAAGCATATAAGCGTCTCGTAGAAACTGCTCTAGAGTTCAGTATAGTCTCGGTAGTTTCAGCAGAAAGACCGGGACATATCAACTCACTCCGCTCAGAGGCCACGCCCACAGGTTCCACAGATCTGGCCTGGGATGCCAGATCCGTCCCTGTGCTTGCGATAATAAATCCCATCTGAGGGGAATCTCCACCGGAGAGCCCGCTAACAGATTGATGAGATCCGCAAACCACGGCTGTGTGTGCCATCGCGGAGCCACCAGCAACAGCTGTCCCACTCTGTCCCACCGTATTCTGCATAATACCGCTGGGACCAGCCGAATCGGAGGAAACGCATACAAGCTGGTCCTGGGCCAGCTGTGAGCTAGCGCATCCAGACCCAGGGGTGATGGAGGGCTTAGGGAGAACCATAGCGGGCAATGCGTAGTCGTGCTCGACGCGAATAAATCCACTTCCGCTTCCCCGAAAATATGCCATAGGTGATTCACCGTTTGGGGGTGTAATCTCCATTCCCCTTGTTCCAGAGTCTGCCTGGATAATAAATCCGCTCCGAAGTTCAGTCGTCCGGGGATGTGAACAGCCCGGATCGACAGAAATTTGTCGTGAGACCAAAGAAGAATCCACCTCGCCAGTCTGCACAGAGGGCGAGAACGTAATCCTCCCTGATGGTTCAGATAAGCCACGACCGCAGTGTTGTCCGTTCTGAGAAGCACATGACGGCCGGTCAGTAGACTCGAAAAATACTGGAGAGCCAGAAAAACCGCCAGTAATTCCAATTTGTTTATGTGCCAGCTGCGTTGTGCCGCTGTCCACACTCCGTGGGCTGGGCGCCCCTGACAAACAGCTCCCCACCCGGTCAAAGACGCGTCTGTCGTGACAGTCTCTCGGGAAGCGCAAATTCCCAGCCGAACCCCGGTGAGGAGAAATTCGGCTGATGTCCATTGTTTTAACGACATCACACACCTCCGCGTCACCGAGATCGTTCGATGCGGAGAACAACGGGGTGAAATATTCTGTCGTTTCGTCCACCACTGAAACAGGCGCATGTAAAGCAAACCCAGATGAATCACGGGAAGCGCCGCCGCCATTAGACCTAGTAGTCTGAGGCACAGTCTCACTGTCACTGTGTGACCCGCCCTGAAGTGCTGAACGCATGACGTAATCGACTGAGCGCGCGGGACAGAAAGCTTTGCTGTCATCGCGCGAGAGTCCAAATCTACTCCCAGAAAGGTAATCCGTTGAGAGGGGATTAATACACTTTTCTGGAAGTTTGTGCGTAAACCCAGGCTGTGTAAATGATTTAGCACAATATCTCGATGAGAGTGTGCTTGAGTCTGAGATTGCGCTAACACCAGCCAGTCGTCCAGATAGTTTAACACACGGACGCCCCGGAGCCGCAACGGGGCCAGAGCTGCGTCCATGCATTTTGAGAATGTACGGGGAGCTAGCGCTAAGCCAAAGGGAAGAACGCGGTACTGATACGCTTTGCCCTCCAAAGCGAATCTGAGGAACTTCCGGTGTCTCTCGATGATCTGAATATGAAAATAAGCATCCTTCAGATCGATCGTGACAAACCAGTCGTTTGGTTGAATCTGAGACAAAATAGATTTTACCGTCAACATCTTGAATTTGCTCGACCTGAGTGCAAGATTTAGACAGCGTAAATCCAGAATGGGTCGTAATCCGCCGTCCTTTTTTGGTACCACAAAATAACGGCTGTAAAACCCTGACTCCATCTGAGAGGGGTGTACTTCTTCTATAGCCCCTTTGCTCAGTAGAGCTAACATTTCCTGTCTCAGCACCGCCATGTCCATCGGTTTCATCACCGTGGAGAGAATTCCGCGGAAAGGGGGCGGGCCTTTCCGAAACTGAATGGTGTATCCGTGACAAATTGTGCGTAACACCCATTGAGAAATGCCGGGCAAGCGTTCCCACGCGGCCCGAAACAATATTAGCGGTTTTTTTTTTTTTTTTTTTTTTTTTTTTTTTTTTGTTGTGTATAATCCTGAAGCGTATCCACGGCAGGATTTAATCCAACAAGATAAACATTGGGCCACGCTGCTAGCGAGAACGCGGCAGCTGTGTGAGCCGTCATACACTGGCCATCTTTGCCAGCCTCCGCGCCGTCCCTCAAACTCTGAGGGCTGGATTGTGCAGAGTGTCTGAGGGGGCGCGCGAATGAGAGCTCAGTTCAATGACGCTCGAGGTGCCTTTGCTGCGAGACAGTCAATGTTAGAGAACATGAAGGAAAACGCATGCATCAAACTCGCTGCGTTTCGTTGTGTATAATCCTGAAGCGTATCCACGGCAGGATGTAATCCAACAAGATAAACATTGGGCCACGCTGCTAGCGAGAACGCGGCAGCTGTGCGAGCCGTCATACACTGGCCATCTTTGCCAGCCTCCGCGCCGTCCCTCAAACTCTGAAGGCTGGATTGTGCAGAGTGTCTGAGGGGGCGCGCGAATGATAGCTCCGTTCAATGACGCTCGAGGTGCCTTTGCTGCGAGACAGTCAATGTTAGAGAACATGAAGGAAACGCATGCATCAAACTCGCTGCGTTTCGTTGTGTATAATCCTGAAGCGTATCCACGGCAGGATTTAATCCAACAAGATGAACATCGGGCCACGCCGCTAGCGAGAACGCGGCGGCTGTGTGAACCGTATACACTGGCCATCTTTGCCAGCCTCCGCGCCGTCCCTCAAACTCTAAAGACTGGATTGTGCAGAGTGTCTGAGGGGGCGCGCGAATGATAGCTCCGTTCAATGACGCTCGAGGTGCCTTTGCTGCGAGACAGTCAATGTTAGAGAACATGAAGGAAACGCATGCATCAAACTCGCTGCGTTTCGTTGTGTATAATCCTGAAGCGTATCCACGGCAGGATTTAATCCAACAAGATGAACACCGGGCCACGCCGCTAGCGAGAACGCGGCGGCTGTGTGAACCGTATACACTGGCCATCTTTGCCAGCCTCCGCGCCGTCCCTCAAACTCTAAAGACTGGATTGTGCAGAGTGTCTGAGGGGGCGCGCGAATGATAGCTCAGTTAAATGACGCTCGAGGAGCCTTTGCTGCGAGACAGTCAAATGTTAGAGTGTGGAAACTGCAGTGAGAGGCTTAGATGTGCATTAGCAGTCCAACAGCGCTCTCTGGAGGCGGGCACAGTCCTAAGCAAACATGAAGGAAAAACGCATGCGTCACATTCGCTGCGTTTCGTTGTGTATAATCCTGAAGCGTATCCACGGCAGGATTTAATCCAACAAGATAAACATCGGGCCACGCCGCTAGCGAGAACGCGGTGGCTGTGTGAACCGTCATACGCTGGCCATCTTTGCCAGCCTCCGCGCCGTCCCTCAAACTCTGAAGACTGGATTGTGCAGAGTGTCTGAAGGGGCGCGCGAATGATAGCTCAGTTCAATGACGCTCGAGGTGCCCTTGCTGCGAGACAGTCAAAGTTAGAGTATGGGGACTGCAGTGAGAGGGTAGATGTGCATTAGCAGTCTAACAGCACTCTCAGTGAAGGGCATAGTCCCTGGCATATTAACATGAAGAAAAGCGTGTGCGTCAAACTCGCTGCGTTTCGTTGTATATAATCCTGAAGCGTATCCACGGCAGGATTCAATCCAACAAGATAACATCGGGCCAAGCCGCTAGCGAAAACGCGGCGGCTGTGTGAGCCGTAATCCACCATTTGAAGAGCAAAAACTGTTGATTAACGCGCTCGAGTGGGGGAGAGCGAGCACATGGAACTCCAGTGCATCACTGTATTCATATTCAAGCCGCACATATCGCCCCTAACCAACACCTCGTGCGGGGCCTCGGCGACCGCAGAAGCGAAACGGTGGGGGTTAGACGCGAGGCGACTTAAGAAATACACTCCAGAGCGCGGATACTTCCTAATGGCGTTAGTGCACAGGGGAAGTGTATGCATATTTTACTGTAGCCATAGGCTATCAAGGAGAGAACCTGTAGAGAGGCTGCAACGAACCTCTCATAAGTGCCTCCTCGTGATAACCCATCATACGGCTCCTACCTTTCGTTGACTCATCGCGTCCGCGGAGAGGAGTATACTGCTCGTAGATGATCGCTGAGAACGCGAGATAATAGGGCACAGAAGATTCGCTTCGTACTGAAGGAATGAAATCTGAGGTAAATGGCGCGCGGCACCAGGTATATATATGCCTACGCATGCTGGGCGGTGCCACGCGCTATTTGGCCAATAGGATTGGCGGGATGGTATAGGGCTTCAGACATTCGTCACACCGAAGGTGTTCCCATACGTGGTGACGTCACCGCAGCATCGAAGTGACCTATGAAAGGGAACCTAGTTTTAAAGTAACTCATATACACAGATGTATCTAAAGATCCTGAAACAGGACACACGGCAGGAGCAATACATGGTTCAAGAACATCTAATCATGTGCCAGTTTATACAATCAGATTAATCAGATTAAAAACATTAAAACGTCCATACATAGAGCTTAATATTCCAATGAGTAATTTAGAAATAAAAGGGCTAAAAAAAAGAAATGGCCATAGAAATGGACACATTGCACTTAATCAATCATAATTTTTAATAGGAAAACATAAGTCTGGACATTATGTTAAATGTGATCTTCCTGAAACAGTTTAGCATGGTTGTACCAGGTTGTAATGGGGCCACTTCTTTCTGCCACTTGGTGCGTGTCTGCAGGGCCGGCAGATAGTGCCTGATAAATGCCCTCCAAAATTTGGTCGGCAAGGACCTGCGTATGCCTCCAGCGGCGGCGGCTCAACAGCTCGGACTCAGGATACAACACCTGGGGCAGCGAGGGGTCGGGCCGCCCCATCACGAGCAAATTGGGGGTTACTGGGTCAGGGTCCGCGACGTCACTGGACACATACCCCAAGGGCTTAGAGTTTAGGATGCCCTCGATCTCAATCAGGACCGTGCGCAGGACTTCTTCTGTCACCGTCTGCATCTGAATTGTTGCATACAGGGCAGCTTTGATAGATTTAATTTCCCTCTCCCATGCACCACCAAAGTGAGGGGCACTTGGAGGGTTAAATCTAAACTGGATCTGATGTTTGGCCAATTCTGCCTGTAAAGTGGGGTGCAGTTCCTTGAAAGACTCATGGATTTCCCTCTCACCTCCTCTGAAATTTGTGCCCTGATCCGACAGAAGCTCCGCTGGTTTTCCCCTGCGTGAGATAAATCTGCGGAGGGCCATAAGGAAGGAATCCTGGTCGAGACTAGTCAGGACGTCTATGTGGACAGCTCGGGTAGTGAGGCACTTAAATAGTATACCCCTACGTTTCTCATTACGCCGTCCGATTTTGACCATGAAGGGCCCGAAACAATCCATTCCGGTAGAGAAGTAAGGAGGCTTCATCAACCGCAGACGGGCGGGAGGTAAGTCTGCCATTTGTGGCACTGCAGGCTTCGCTCTCCATCTCCGACAATCAGGGCAGGAGTACTGGTGCCGCTTCACAGCTTCTCTTCCACGAAGGATCCAGTATCGTCTGCGAAGTTCTGCAAATAATCGCTCTGAGCCTGGATGATGGAGGTCTCGGTCAGCATCTTGAATGATGAGTTTAGTCACCTGGTGAGCTGGATCCAGAACTATGGGATGAATGGCTTCTGTGTCCAGCAAATAACTGCGACGCAATCTGCCTCCAACCCGAATCAGCTTCAGTTGATCATCAAATTCAGGAGCTAATGTAATCAAACGGCTGGTGGAAGGGACGTGTTTTCTTTCTGAAAGGTGTTGAAAGTCCTCCTCGAAGCAGTCTACCTGAACTCGTCTCAGTAGGTCTATCTCAGCATCCTGATAGTCTTGTGCAGATGGCGTTGCCTGACTACCTGCCGACCCATGGCGGGACCTCACAATTGCCTCTATCATGTTCCTGAAACCATTGAATTGGCTGGCATCAAGTAAGGGTGGAAGAGGAACGGTGATGATGGAGCCGCAAAATGTGGCCTTGCGAAGCTCTGTGGCATCCAACTGCTCAGCCTGTGGCTTAGTAGGCCATTGCTGAGGTGACAGGCGCAAAAAGGCTGGGCCATGGTTCCACCGGCTCTCCCCTGCCAGCTCCCTCAGGGTCTTCCCGCGCGTAATGTCATCTGCGGGATTACTTTCAGAATCCACATACCTCCATGCTTGGGCATCAGTCAGCTCCTGGATCTCAGCGACTCTGGTGCCCACAAACACCTTAAACCTGCAAGAGTCTGACTGAAGCCACGTGAGAACCGTAGTGGAGTCTGCCTAGAGCACCACTCCATGAAGTACCAGGGTGAGTTCACGCTGCAACAGCACTGCTAGCTGAGCTCCAGTCACCGCTGGACATAGCTCTAATCGAGGTATCGACTGCTGGCGCTTGGGGGCCACTCTCGACCATGCAGTCAGAAAGGCCACTTCCACCTTACCACCTGAACCCTCCGTACGAAGGTACGCAACTGAACCGTAAGCTTTCTCAGATGCGTCACAGAATATATGGAGGCTTCTGACAGAACTGGGGTGGTCCAGAGGGGGACTTGAGTAGCACCGTGGCAAGACAATCTCTGGAAGGTGTTGCAGCTCATTCTCCCAAGTTAGCCAGGCCTTGAGGGCATCATCTGGCAGCGACGGGTCATCCCACTCCCTTTCTTTGTTCCATAGGTGCTGCACAATGATTTTGGCCCGCGTGGCGAAGGGAACGAGAAAGCTTAGCGGATCAAAAAGCCGTGCCAGTGTACTATAGATGTTCCTCATAGTCGGTGTGGGACGGTCAGTGACGTTACACTTGTAGGCCAGAGTGTCTGAGGCGCAAAGCCATCTGAGTCCAAGTGCAAGCTCCTGTGGATCCTCCATTGACTCTGTGAGCCATAACTCGCTGTTCTGGGATCTTGCCTCTTTAGGAAGGTGACTGATAACTTCGGGAACATTACTAGCCCACTGATGCAGCTCAAACCCCCCTGAGGCCAATAACATATTCAATTTATCAACCAGCTGTCTTGCTGCTGTAGAGGAGGAGAGGCTTTGTAAGTGGTTATCCACATAAAAGTACCGCTCGATGGCCACCCGGACATCCTCCTCTAGCTGGCTGTGGTCTGTCACATGCTTCTGCAGTGCAAACGTTGCACAGCAGGGGCTGCATGTTGTTCCAAAGGGGAGGACCTGCCACTCATAGACGCCGGGTGGCGCCTCTTTGTTCATGTCCCTCCACACGAAACGAAGCAGGGATCTGTCTTCTGGCAGTAACCTGATCTGATGGAACATGCCTTTTATGTCGCTGCTTATAGCAACAAAATGCTTCCTGAATCTCAACAGGACACCTAGCAGGCTGGAGGTCAATGTGGGGCCCGGCAGTAGAAGCTCATTTAGGTTGTAGCCCTTGTATACGAAGGTGCAGTTAAATACAAGTCTGTTTTTCCCATTATGACTCACCATGCGGTGAGGTATAAACCAGGACTCTCTTGATGTACCCAGATCTTCCTCTGCTACCTTCTTCACGTACCCCGCCTGTTCCAATTTCAGGATCTCTGCTGCATAGGCTGATGCTCGTGTTGGGTCTTTCATCAGACATCTCTCAGTGCTCCGCAGACTCGCCAGTACAGCATCTTTTGGGGCGTGGAGACGCGGCATGTTATTAACACGAAGCAAGGGGGTGGCGTAGCGATGTACTCCGTCGACTTCCACCCTCACTGTCCTGGTTTCCAGCATGCGAACTGCCTCTTGATCTTGATTTGAGCGGATCAATATCTTCTCACTCCTGAACGGCAGTACATCCATTTTCCATAGTTTCTCCACGTGATAAAGGAGCTCTGCAGAGGGTGACTGTGTGGATATATGCAGACACTGCTGTGGCTGAAGATGCTGTCGGATGATGTTGGTTGGGCCCTGAATAGTCCAGCCCAACTTGGTCTTTACAGCAGCTGGTCCGCCAGGTGGACCCATACGAACCGGCTCTACTGGGGTGATCAGGTGCGTATAGTCTGACCCAATGAGGACCATGGGGTGAACGCATTCCAGTGTTTGCAAAGGAAGTCCCCTCAGGTGCTTATATTTGCGCTGTAGAGTCTTCACCGGTTGTGAATGCTCTGCAAGGCCCAACTGATCGGCAGTAAAGGCTCTCCGGATCTTGTAAGTCTTTTGGGGGTGCCTAGCAGGAGAAATTGAGAATGAGACCGACATTCCTTGTAGAACCCTAAGATCCTGGCGCACTGTCCTTAAAGCAAGGTTCACTGATTCCCCTTTAAGTTTAAGCTCCTTAGCGGCGGCTGGAAGTAGCATCGTGCGCTCTGACCCATCATCCAGTATCGCGTAGGTCTCCATGGCATGCTGTCCATTATGTAGCACAACCTTTGTCACCTTTAGGAGCACCTGACTGCTGCCAGACGGCCTATCCAGATAGAGAACTTCATTAGCAGTACTCACTAAGCATGATGTGTTCTCTGTGGCTGATGTCACTATGGCTGGTCTAATGTTAAGGTCGCGGAGAGCTTCCAGATGTCTGCCATCACAATTCTTGCACCTGGCCTTTAGTTTGCACTTCGCGGCCTGGTGACAACGACCACAACGCCAGCACCGCTTGTTTTCCTTAATCCAGTCTCTCCGCTGCTCAGTGGTTAACCGGCTGAAGTTAGTGCACTGGTTCAGATAATCCAGGGCGTTGGTACAGTATGGACAGGGTAGGGCGACTTTGCCTTGTGGATTGGCACTGGTAGATGAGAAAACTGGGACAGTCGGGCAACTAGAAGATTGTTCAGCTCCATGGCGGACTGTGGTTAGCCTGCCAAACTTTGAGTCATTCCGTCTATCCCTCTTACTGTCTGGGTTCTCTTTGGGTCGGGACTCATATCCATACTCCTGAATCTGCAGCTCAAACTCCAGCCAGCGGGTGAAGTCTAATAGCGTAGGGACACGGATGCTGAGGGGATGTAGGTATCTCATAAACCCAGACCGCAGGTCTTGTGGAAGTTTGGACATAAGCCTAGTGAGATGAGACCCACTCTGTAGCTCAACATGACCTTTCTCTCCAAGCTGGACGAGCATGCCAACCAAGGCTCTCACCCTGAGAGCAAATCCTTTAAAGGCAGTGATGTCCTGACTACGAATGTTAGGCGCCTCCATCAGGTCTGCAATGCGCCTTAATGCTAGCTGGTGAGGTTGCCCATAATGCTCTGTTAATGAGGCCATAGTGTCAGTGTAGGGTTCTGTAGAGTTGGTGTATGAATCTGCGATAAGGAGCGCTTCTTCAAATTTGAGATGATCAACTAAAATCTGATATTAAAACCTCTCCGTAACATCGTGGGGGAGGAGATTTTCCAGGGAGGTCTTCAGCTTAGCATACTCGCGTATGTCCCCTCTATTAAAGTCTGGGATGGTGGGTTGCGGACCCCGATATATGTACTCTGTTGCTCGGCGAGAGTGAGAGTCCTCGTGTCTCGTTTCATTAGCTGCGCCTGGCTCATGAGGAATTAAAGGAGGTGATATCTGTGGACGGACTTGTGGATCCGTTGGCTGGTGTGACCACCCCATCTGACCAGATGCAACCCGATTATATCGTTGCCAAATGCCGGCATTCCAGGAAGCTGCTCTTGAGTGATCCCCATTTTCTTAAGGCATGTCATCAGCTCTGCTAATAACTCTTTGGGCAGTGTGGTAGTGGATAGCTGTGGCTTCTCCTCAACATCTGCCACTGGAGGGGGGGGGGGCAGTCTTCAACGTCCACTTCTACTTCACTGGGTACTTGCACAGGTGCTAATGTGTTATGGACTGTAGCTTGTGTTGTGGGCCTTGGTGAGCTAATGGGTGCGGCGAGCACTCCCGACTGCGCGTGCAGGCTGTACTCCTCGGGGGAGAAAGCAGTGTGGTGTGATGGATCTGGGCCTCTGCTTGAACTAAGCTGTGTTTGCATCTCCATTATGATAAATTGAAGTCTCCGGTTATCCTCCCTAATCTTTTGCAGCTCATCTAATATTTCAGGTGAAGCCCCTGAGTTTACTCTGTGAGACAGTGGGTCTGGGGTGCTCTGATAATGGGGTCCTGAGAACGCTGACTCTCTGGGATACTTAGGGCGAGCACCAGTCTGGTTCCACTGATCATAAAGCTGGGAGGTGCATGTTAACAGCTGATCGATCCTGTCACCACCGTAGTAGGGCTCCTGCATCTGATGGTGAGGCTGTGAGGAGAGTGCTGCAGCTGGGGAGGGTCTCTCCACAACAGGCAGGGAGACTTCATAGTCAGCAAACCAGGTTGGCGGACGCATCTGACGTCTCGGGCGGGTATCAGGAAGTGGCGTTGCCTCCTCTCTCGAATATGGGAACATCCTCACGCACAGCGGTCACAAACTCTCCGGCTCGAAGGACCAATTTTGTAATGACGACTTGATAGCTAGGACTGTAACTGTAGCTAGTTGTGGATAAGTGACCACTGTGGTGCATCGGTAAGAATGCAATTGGATGCTGTAAATCTCTTCGATGGGTTTATTGACAGTCAGCAGAGGATTATCTGTCTTCATGTATGTACAGTATGTGTGTGGTTCTACAATAAACAATAAAAGAAAGAAAATATCAGCATACAATTAAACAACAGTGCTGACAGAATTCAATTAGCAAAGCTAATAAATTGTAATTATTATACATTTCCCTTTAAGTAGCTTTAGCTGCTTATACATATCAAATAACCAAATAAAATACCTGATAACACATTATCTTCTTATTGAATTAAAGAACAGCCTTCATACTGCTAGTTATCAATACTATCAACCCAAAAAACAGTTCTCTACTTCTCAACCATAATTACATTCAGATAATAACTATACAGTGTCAAGTGAGAACATACATAAACACAATATTAATATAAAAACTAATATTAATAGGAAGTAACATGATGCTAGCGAACTTTATGCTAACATACTGCATTTCAATAGAGTATCTCAGAATAAACTCTTAACAACCCGATGCACCGAAATACACATACATAAACATTTACAGCAGGGTACTCACATGTCTCTGAACGCACACATGCACAGATATCGACACGGACGACAACTATTCACCTCAGTAATATCTACGATGCGTTTACTGGCCAATCTCACGACCAACTCAAAACGAAACTAAAAACTGTCAGCGCTAAAACTGTGTTCTCTCTGTGACCCCGAAACGAAGCTGCTGATTGGCTAATCCCCGTAACAGCAAGTCCTTCTTCACACTCGATTTTCTCTAAAGCTCCAGGATTAACCCTCAATGTTAGAAAATGTGAGCTACTTCCCATTCACTCATCAACGGATTCCATCATCTCTTCAATCGAGGTTAAATCTGAAATGAAATATCTAGTAATAGTTTTATCTAAAAATGCTATCAGAAGGGAAGATGCTAATTTTTTTAACCGATTAATAAATAGATATGAAGAAATCTTTGAGTCGTTGGCTTACCAGAGACCTCACTATCTTTGGTAGAGTTACTCTATCTAAAGCAGAAGGTATTTCCAAAGTAATTTATCCATGTCACTCCCTGTATGTTTCTTCCAGTAATATTAAGAAAATCAACTCAATTATTTTCCAATTCCTGTGGAAAAACAAAACCCATTATATAAGGAAAACTCAGCTCGTTAAAGAGTATGATATGGGTGGTATCAAAGTCTTGGACTTTGAATCAATGTTTGGGACCTTTAAGATCAACTGGTTGAAAACATATCTATCACAACCAGATTCTATGTGGTTTGACATTCCTAGACATCTATTTAAAAAAGTAGGAAGGTTTGATTTTCTTTTGCAATGTGATTTTGAGGTGACCGAAATTCCTCTTAAATTATCAAACTTCCACAAACAAATTCTCCAATATTGGAAAATGATATTCACCCCTAACTTTTCTCCTCATGGATCCACCTTATGGAACAATATAATCAATAGGAAATCATTGTTCAGGTATGATTGGTATGAAAATGGAGTTGTGTTTGTGAATTATATTATTGAAGATAATGGTAACTTCTTTGATTATAAAGCTTTCATAGACAAATATAATTTAAACTGTACGAGTAGAGAATATAACAAGATCTGTAAAGCAATACCTGTTCCATTATTACAGTTAATTCAAAGCATATTGTCATATACAATAATAAGACCCTTACCAACTTTACCAAATTTAGCTATTAAGTTTTTTTATTATAAAAGAAGATTATGTGTAGAGGTTACGAAAATGATTGCATTGTCCATAGAAAAAAAAAACACATTTAAAATTCATCAAATGGCCCATTTCCCCAAAAGTCAAAGAGACTCGCTTTAAAATAATTTATAAGATATATCCGGTTGCTGATTTTCTTAGAAAAAGATTGAAATTGAATGTATACCCTTGGGTTTTTTTGTGAGATGGCTGATGAGACACATGGAACACATGTTCTTCTTTTGCCCCATGGCCAATAGATTTCAGTCTGAGTTACATAATTATCTGTCACTTAAGATTGATAATATCCCTACTCTCACATTGCCACAAATCCTCTTTTATATGGACAATGTAGATTCATCAGTATCAGATTTAGTCAATATGAATATTCTTATGGGTATATATCATATTCATTGCAGTAAGTGGAGATACCATCCTTTGTTGGGTTTACAAATGAGATTAAATAGTTTTTTTACCTATAATCATAGCAACATTCAACACTGTCACTGCGTTCATGTTAAACACTGTTACATAGTCATTTTTAAACATATGACATTCTTTTCTTTAGCCTTTTTGCCTTTGACTTATGTATTTCGAAGTAGCTCGCCCTCTTTGTTTTGTTTTCTGCTTGGTTAGTAAATTTTGTATATTGACAACATTTATTTATTCGCATGTGTATTCTCTTTCCCCTACGAGAGTTTTTGTTGTTGTTTTATTTTTTTGTCAATAAAAAAAAAAAATCAACAGACACCGGAAACAGCTGACGGATTGATCCACTGTCACATAGGGGTGAATATGTGAACGATTGGAAATACTTAATTCAGACAATCAATAAATATCTGTGATTCAATTTTATAATATGACAATTTTTTTTACAAAGGAACTTGTCCTTCTGATATCTTTCATTTACTATATGAGAGCCTGGGCGAGTTTGACAGAAGTGTGTCAAGTTCACACCGACCTGTCATCAGATGGTTCAGTCCGAGGATGGCCGCTGCTGTCGGGGTAAATAAACAGTCGAGCGCCGCGGCGATGGACGCGTGTGTAAGACACGGCCGCGGTACAACTACCACCGCGGTGAAGGTATGACCAATATTACATAAATAACCACTGCACTAGAGGTAAAGCTCACAAATATCATGTGGTGGATAGTATTTTTGTTCTGCTGGAGTTCAATGAGCTGCTGCAGGGGGTTGGCACGCTAATCATAGCAACATTCAACACTGTCACTGCGTTCTTTATATTAAACACTGTTACACACTCATTTATAAACATATGACTTTCATTAAACATTAAAGTATTATGAAATATTGTGTTATATTGAAGAATGCACAGCTTTGACAGCAATGGCACCGAGCTAGTTACGTTAGCAGGTTTGCTAAATTATCAACTGGAGTAACGTTACTAGAAGAGAGGCTGTGTCTCAAAACCCAAGGTGCCTATTTAGGCTCAGATTATACCCTTATTTGAGAAATTGAAAAGCCGCTGTAATTAAATTATGGTTGAATGAGTTGTGCTCAAGGTGTTTTCATGTATAACCTACATCTATGTTTCTGCATAGTAACATCGGACCGGACATGATTGTAATTTACTGAAGTATATGTCCACTTTTCATGCCAGATGATAGTGGGGTGTTTAATTAGTGCTAAATTTTAAATATTAATTTTAATAATGGTTATTTAAAATATCTATTCAATATTTATTAAGATATTTATATTTTGTTTAATTAAAAAAAACGAGTATACGAGAAAGGCATATGTAAATATATGTGAATTATTTCATTAGACAACAAATATCAAACCAAGTGAGTTATATTAAAGCGAGACAGCGCAAGCACTCACTTTTCAAGCAAAACATTGTATAAAAAAAATATTTATTTCATCAAGGTGTTGGAGTGCGGCGTCTGCGAGGATGTGTTTTCCCTGCAAGGCGACAAGGTGCCGCGTCTGCTGCTGTGTGGACACACGGTGTGTCACGACTGCTTGACCCGTCTGCCTCTTCACGGCAGGGCAGTGCGCTGCCCCTTTGACCGACAGGCCACAGAGCTGGGTGAGTTCAACACTGCCTTCCTATTCTTCATTGTAACAACATAATCTTAACTTTAGGTTTTCTGTAGTGCAAAGGAATGTCTCACTTGGTCTCATTTTATTCTCCAGGAGACTCGGGTGTGTGGGGCCTGAAGAAGAACTTTGCTCTGCTAGAATTGCTTGAACGGCTGCAGAATGGGGCCAGCAATCAGTCCGGCATGTCTGAGGATGTGCTTCGAGAGATGGGAGAGGTTAGAGATGTGCATTTTTTATTTTTATTTTGTAATAGGAGCATTTATAAATGTGTATATCTATACAGATAGATAGATAGATAGATAGATAGATATTTTTATATAGCACACCCTCTTATGGCTTCTTTTATAAAAGCAGTGTTGTATTGCATCACAGTTAAGGACTTTATTTTTTGACGTGTCTTCATTAGTGCATTATCCGCTGTGACGAGGATGAGACTCACACTGCTTCCATGTACTGCACTGTTTGTGCCACACATCTGTGTGCTGAGTGCTCCCAGCTCACCCACTCCACCCGAACACTGGCCAAACACCGGCGTGTGCCGCTGGCAGACAAGCCCCATGAGAAGATGCTCTGTCCACAGCACCAGGTGCACGCCATTGAGTTTGTCTGCCTGGAGGACGGCTGCCAGCCTGGGCCGCTCATGTGCTGCGTGTGCAAGGAGTACGGGAAGCACCAAGGACATAAGGTTCAGAACTTTAATGCAACAATTCAAAAACACTTGTTAGACTTTAGGCTTATAATATTGGCTCGGGTTTTTTGATTCAGTTTGCTTCTCATTCACAAATTTGATTCAGTTTCAGTTTCAATCCTGTATTGATTCTTAAAGTAAATGTACTGATTTCATTAAAATTTTAGTAATGTAACAGTGCAGTTTTTAAGATGCATTGTTGCTTTAGGTTGCTAATGGCATTGACATATTTAAGAAATATCTAATATGGCTTAAATAATCGTTTGCATTGGTGTTGTTTCTGGTGCATCAACACTGAAGTTGGATTATTATTATTATTTATTATTTTATTATTATTGCCATTTAAAAATAGTTAAAATAAACCTTACTTAAAATAACTTTTTTTTTTATTGAAATAAAATAAATATTTATTTTTATATTTTGTTTTTATTTACATTTTTAGTTTCTTTCATTGTGTTGTTTTTTTAACTATAATAACACATACAGTCTATTAAAAAAACATATAATTGTGTATTAGTTAAAAAAAAAAGTAGGTATTTATTTACCTGTTTATTTTACTTAATTGATTTGCTATTCATTTTATTGAATTTCAGTTTTTCTCAGTTTAGTTAGGTCAAATCAAATACAATGCCAGTGAATCTATAATCAAATCAGTTCACTGTCAATCAAACAATTCTTACTCCTGAGTTTGCTTGGTGAGGACGTTCAGCAGAAAACACAGAATGGGAGATCCACTAAAATAATGTAGACCGAAACTCTTACTGCATCCATTGAAGAATAACTTAAAACAGTGATCTAGTATTTAAGAATAGTTATTGGATTATTCAAACATTTCTGATTTATTGTAAATTGGATATTTTGTACCTAGACATATTTACATTTTTAATCTTTTTTTTCATGAAAACATTTTGCCAGCATGCTGTGCTGGAGGCTGAAGCCAACCAGATCCGAGCATCCATCCTGGACATGGCACACTGCATCCGTTCATTCACAGAGGAAGTGTCAGAGTACTCCAGGAAACTGGTGGGCATCGTGCAGCAGATTGAAGGAGGAGAGCAGATCGTGGAGGACAGCATTGGCATGGCTCACACTGAACATGTATGAGCCCGTTTTTGGTTGTTTATAATGGCCTAATGCATTTGCCTCTGAATACATTTCCAGTGAACTCCTCTGTGGTTTCCTCTCAGGTTCCAGGAACAGCAGAAAGCGCCCGGTCTTGCGTGCGTGCCTATTTTGCAGATCTCCACGAGACGCTGTGTCGTCAAGAGGAGATGGCTCTGAGCGTGGTGGACGCACACGTCCGAGAGAGACTGATCTGGCTTCGACAGCAGCAGGAGGACATGACCATACTGCTGTCCCAGGTGTCCACTGCCTGTCTGCACTGCGAGAAAACACTGCAGCAGGTACAGACTCAAACATTTGACACAATCAATGGGATCAGAAGCACTTCAGGCATTTGAGTTGCTTTATTTGTGTTTTCCACTAGGATGACTGCAGGGTCATTTTGGCGAAACAGGAGATCAACCGACTACTAGAAACACTGCAGAAACAGCAGCAGCAGTTTACAGAGCTGGCCGACCACATTCAGCTGGATGCAGGCATCCCTGTTACTTTCACTAAGGTAATTTTATGACATGGCAAGCTTAGTTCAGACATTTAAAAATATATATTTTTAAAATATATATTTTATTTAATATATACCTATCATAATCATCCTAATAAAACTTATGAGTCCTTCTTTTCCCCAGGACAACCGTGTGCACATTGGTCCAAAAATGGAGATCCGAGTTGTGACTTTGGGATTAGATGCAGCTGGCAAAACTACTATTCTCTTCAAACTGAAGCAAGATGAGTTTATGCAGCCCATACCGACTATAGGTATCTACATGAAACTGCAATACATGTACACAAATCCAAACATGCCTCGTTGTTTAGATAATCAGAGGTTTTCTTTCTGTTTTAGGATTTAATGTAGAAACTGTTGAATACAAAAACCTGAAATTCACCATTTGGGATGTGGGTGGCAAGCATAAACTCCGTCCTCTGTGGAAACACTACTATCTGAACACACAAGGTACTGTAACATGCCAGTCACGTTCTTGCAAAGTTATTGCTTGTGGAGATCATAATTCACAGTGGCTTTGTTCATGACAAAATTCACACTGTCACATTACTTGCATAATGAGTGTGCATGACTGAAACTGGCCACCTGTCTTCTCCCAGCGGTGGTGTTTGTGATTGACAGCTGTCACAGAGACCGGCTGATGGAGTCTCACAGTGAACTGGCCAAACTGCTGACAGAGAAAGAGCTCAGAGATGCTCTGCTGCTCATCTTCGCCAACAAACAGGTGAGAGATCTGACGAATGTTTATTTTAATTAGAAATTCTGAGTGGAGGGATATTCATACAAAATGCATGTTCCTTACGTACACATATATAGGAAAATATTTTAATAATCAATTGCTGATGACATTTTTACTGTGTTTAATAAAGGTATTTTTTCTAAAGTATTTCACAAACATTTTAGATTGTTTTTTTAATGAATATGTCCCATTTTTATTTTCTCTTTACTGTATTTGAAAATAGCTAGTAAAGTTAGATTTTACCTGACCAGATATTAAAACTACTGTCCTTTCTCAAAGCATCAGCCTTGTTATAAACATAAGTTATGCTATAAATAATGTCAAATGGCATTATGCTTCCAAGAACTGAATATGTCAAGTATGCTTTCAAACATTTTAGCTTATGTTTATATTTGTCAGTAGGGAAAGATCCCATCATATACCTGAAATAATGTTTGTTTGTTTTTTTTTGGTTGTGAATATTGCATTTGCTGATATGGCATTAAAACCTTTTTTTTTTCATCTGGATTTTCAAAGAATATATGTGGAATCATTATAATTACATGTTATATGTATTATGTATTTGTTTTATGTTACATGTATTTGGCAGATTATTGCATTTTGTCAATGTGTGTTCTTTGTGAATCAAACCCTTGACCTTGAACTCATAACAAGATTTGTCTCTGTGCAGGACGTTCCCGGCGCAGTGTCTGTGGAGGAGATGACGGAGCTCCTGAGTTTACACAAACTGTGCTGTGGCCGCAGCTGGCACATCCAGGGCTGTGACGCCCGCAGCGGCATGGGTCTACACGAGGGGTTAGACTGGCTCTCACGCCAGCTGGTGGCCGCAGGAGTTCTGGATGTGGCCTGAGGGACGCTTAACCACACTTAATTGACTTAAAACTCAAGCTGGTCCATGCCATTTGCAGTCACCCTGCTCATGTTTACCCACACTACCACGTCATACCATCATACATTAGTAGACTCGCTGCTGTGTGTGTTCGTGGTATGCTCAATGGTGTACATACGTGGAGCTTATATAGGAGTGATTTAAGCGAGGATTCCAGGTTAAATACAAGGCAACATGCAGTGGCAGATGTTGTTGCTTTGGTTGTCCCATAGACCTCTACTGTACATGTTTTACAGTAAAAAAGATTTTTGTTGGTTTTTACAAAATCCCAAAACATTCACAGATGATGTTCATACATGTATATTTAACCTGAACTGTTGCTTTAAAAAAAGGTTAACGAACATTACTAAACTTACTGTCCCTTCTGTCAAAATAAGTCAAATTTGTTGAAAATCACTTTTTCACCAGTGGATCCTCTGTAGTGAATGGGTGCCGTAAAAATGAGTCTAAACAGCTGATAAAAACATCACAAAAATCCACAAGTAATCCACACAACTCCAGTCTATCAATTAATGACTAGTGAAACAAAAAGCTGTGTGTTTCTAACAACATTAAGACATGTTTAACCATTGCTTCTAGCCCCCCCAAAATGCTTCCTCTTTCGCTGTTGTCTTCTCCCATTAAAATCCACCCACATATTCGTTTAGAACTGTGTCGGACTGTTTTAGCTTGTAAACCGTGCTTGATCTGGGGAATAGAAAGCAATATTATGGATGCAGCTAAAAATGTTGTTTCACAAGATGTTAACTGATGGACTGGAGTGGTGTGGATTATGGTGATGTTTTATCAGCTGTTTAGACTCATTCTGACGGCACCCATTCACTGCAGAGCATCCACTGCTGAGCAAGTGATGCAATGCTACATTTCTTCAAATCTGAGGAAGAAACAAACAAACTCATACATATCAGATGGTAAACTATTCCTTTAACATCTAGTTTATGATACTCCTCTTTTCATGGTCAGTTCACTCATTTTGGTCATTTGTGTAATATTAACTAATGCCTGGAGATATTTAGCGCATGTATAGTAGATGTGCAAAATAGACTGGTCATTTCTGTACAGACACCCTCATTAAAATCCCTATAGTGTTCTGTGAAAACAGCACAAGGTTTAAATAGGTCTATTAAATGTTTTAATCGTAGGTAAAGCCCCTTAGGTCTGGATAAAACAAAGCATGAATCACCAGATTCATGGTTTCTGCAATGAGAAGTGCCTGTTAATGTGACAGATTAGCTACTTAAATAGTAAGAAAGGACGTGATAAAATCCATTGCCATTGTTCAAAAGTTACATGCAAGCAATGGGGTGAATTTCACAAAACATGTAAATAACATGAATTACATTACCGTTTACAATTATTACAGTAACACCTGTTTTAGGAGTTTTGAGCGTTTTTTGGTTGTAACATTATTCATTACAAACAAGCACATTTTACCCTCCTAATCTTATTAATGGAATGAAATAAATCTAATTCTAATTCATGTGAAATGCTACACATGGTAGTATTGTCATCATGGATTGTTATTAAAATAAATCATAGTACAGTAATGAAAATCATAATTGGCAATGAGAATTTCAGCACATTTGTATGGAGTATAATGTGCTTAATCATTATGAAAATGTCAATGCTAAAAATTTGGAATGTTAGAAAAATAAGCAGTATAGTGTTTTTTTGTTTTGTTTTGTTTTTCTCTTCGGTTATGCAAAATTGAAATGATTCTGGGGGTAAAATGTGACCAAAAATGTATTTTTGGCTTTAAATGAGCCTGTAAATATTTATTGAAATGTACTTTGTGGTCTTAAGACTGGTGCATGGTTGTAGGTGTATTTTCACCATGTATGGAGAGACGGATGTATCTGTTGCAACAAAAAAATGTTACTGATTATTTATATTTTAAAGAAGCATTGTACTTGTAAAAATGTTACAAGTACTTAAAAAATGTATAAACTCGCTCCTAGTTCATTGGTCCACTTCTTATCAATATGTCAATTCTTATAATCTTAACAAAAGCAAACACTGTTACAATACATGATATTAATATTGTTTCATCAGTGTACTTCAGCTAGAACACAGATGTGGCTGTATGTAAATGCTCCATTGTTTGACAGATTATCTGCATTAGTTGGTTTTAGGAACCATCCTTCGGTTTGAAACATTGATCATCATTGCTATGTAATGTTGACTAACTGTACTTAGATAAACGCATTTGTGAAGCCTTTCCCTGTCCCCTTCGCAGGAGGATCTGAAGTTTTTGTCATTAATGTGAGTTTTAGAAGCCTCTCAAGAAGCACAGTGCACACATTTGTTGTTGATTTGATGATGGCTTTTTGTATATCCATTCATAATATTATGCAATTAAAAACAAAGCTGAAAAACACTGATTTAAATGATTCATCATTGATGAAACTTGAGTATATATATATATATATATACTTTATTTTACAAAAGCAATCAGCTCAGATGGCACATCTATTTAATGATAATGTTTATGATGCTGATGAAAATTTGAAAAAAGTTAATTGAATTGACAACTGTTGCTGTCTAACAAATTGCTGGAGCAAAGTGAATGACTTGAGGCGATTTTCAAAAAAAAAAAAAAAAAGGAAATTAGAAGAAATTCGCAAAATGATAATGGTGTGACATTTACTTAATGACTGAATGACTTTGGGCAATTTCATTACTGATTTAGTGTTTCCAGCATCAGCTGCTGAAACTATAGCCCAATAGCAAAAGTCACACAATACACACAGAGTGAGCATTGTAGTCCGATGGATGGAAAAGCAAGTCCTTCATAAACTGGTTCTTTTTAGTGAATCAAAAACGGCACATTCAGTGTGCACTTCCAGAACAATGAACTGGTCCATTAAGGAATCATTTAAAAAGATTCACCAACTCACGATTTGCCATCAGAGTCAGTGAACTGCCAGGATGGTTACTGAATCAACATCAGTTTATCATTACTTGATGGGATATTTTAATAGAATATATTTTTATGAAGTGTATATAAGGGAATATGTATAGAAGTACATTTTAAAATTATTGAGAGATTAATTAATGTAGTTGCTTTTGGTGTTATATATAAACAAACTGCATATTTTCATAATTTTGTTTGGAATTTACAGCAATAACTGAGTGAATGTGAATTTTTTATATAAGCAAAATGGACATTGTAAATGAAAGGCACCCGAATGACTCAATTAAAATAAGAAATTAATCAAGAAAATATGCATTGATATAAATCTCTATTAAAGGGGTCATATGATGCGATTTCAAGTTTTCCTCTCTCTTTGGAGTGTTACAAGCTCTCGGTGCATAAAGAAGATCTGTAAAGTTGCAAACACTAAAGTCTCAAAACCAAAGAGATATTCTTTTTCAAACTTAAGACTCTGCCACGCCCCCCTGAAATGGTTCATTCAAACACACCCCCACATGTCTACATCACTAGGTGGAAATATCTACGTAATGCCGCACAAATGTTCAAGCAAAGAAAGAAGGCATGGTTTCAGTAACTGCAGTCAGTGTTGAAGCAGCCATGTCAGGGAGATGCTATGTGTATCTAGGAGGAAGCAAAAGCAATTTATTTGGCCTTCAGCAACGCATTTTATAGACGACCATTTCATGAACCTAGGAGAGGAGGTCATTCTGACTTTGCTACAACAATCTGGCGCTTCTGAATCAGCTACTGGAACTATGTTTTGTTATTAGTTATTATTTGCTGTTGAGTATTTAAATGCAGAGTTTTGCATGTCACGTGTGTGTGTGTGTGTGTGTGTGTGTGTGAGAGAGAGAGAGAGAGAGAGAGAGAGAGAGAGACTGAGACGGTGACACAGTGCAGTCAGCTGTCTTAACCGTCCGTGGCTTGTGTACTGAAACACATATGAGCTTCATCACTGTGTCTGTCACACGTTCCTCTTTCGAGCTTGAACTGATGGTAAAACTAAGGACATTATTAACTGTCTTTACATTTATTTTGAAAGCTCGGGAGTATGGAAAGGGGCATTACATTTCCAAATATAAAATCAAAAATGTTTATTAGGCAGCAAATCAGCATTTCTGAAGGATCATGTGACACTGAAGACTGGAGGAATGTTGCTGAAAATTCAGCTTTGATCACAGAAATAAATAACATTTTAAAATATATTAAAATAGTTTTTTTCCCCCAATTGTACAAATATTTCACAATATTACTGTATTTTTCTTTTTTTTTGGTCTTTCTAAATAAATTCAGCCTTATTGATAACAGCCTTCTTTCAAAGACACACACAAACACACATTTATACACACACTCACACACACACACACACACACACACACACACACACACACATATATCCCCAGATACTCTCTCCACCCATCCCTGTGCCTGTGGGGTCTCCGGTCTGGACCATGAAGCCCTACACGAAGTCACCCGTTCAGCTCACATCCCTCAAACATCCACCAATCCTGAGGAACACGTCTAAAAACTCGACAGGAGCTTATACCTTGATGACATGATGACATATGTGGCTGTTGTAATAACCATTCCTGCTGTAGACGCAGAAGTTCTCCAATGTTTTATGGCATCTGAGGAACAAAAACAAATAAATACACATATATACTGCCTTCTCAGGCCAAACAGCTATAAAATGAAGGAAAAAAAAACCTTCCTCCACAGGAAAGCGTTTGATATGGATGTCACCCATTGTGGTGTGAATGATGGCAGAGTCTGATACTCTTTTCGGCCCTTGTGCCTACGTTGCGGCCATCACTTCCTCTTTAGAGGGCTTCTCATTAAAGATGTCACAGTCAGCACTCTTGGTGTCCTCCAGCTCTCTCTTTGAAAGTGAAAGTCATGACATTTTGCCAAATATGGTAACCCATACTAAGAATTGGTGCTCTGCATTTAACCCATCCAAGTGCACACACCCAGCAGTGAGAAGTCAACACACACCCAGACAGTGGGCAGCTATATATCCAGCACCCAGTGAGCAACTGGGGGTTCAGTGCCTTGCTCAAGGGCCTTTTAGCCATGGGTATTGAGGGTGGATGAGAGCGCTGTTCATTCACTCCCCATCTACAACTCATGCCAGCACCGAGACTCGAATCTGCGACCTTCTGGTAACCAGTCCAGCTCTCTAACCATTAGGCCACAGCTGCTCTTTTTGATCTCCCAACCCATAATTTGTGTAAAGAATCATGGGATGTAGGAAAAAAGGCTGGGTGGAAGTTTCACAAACACTGGGACTTTATTTGGATTGTACTAACAGGTGAAGGTGGTATAATTTAATTAGAAATTTCTTACATTTCAAAATCGTACATTGGTAGCTAGAATTTTCTCCCTTGCCAAAATAAATGACTTAACTTATGTAAATTTTGAGTGTGTTTTATCCAGGCTTCCATTTCTATATGGACCACATTTGTGCATTCTCTTTTTATTTGTGCATTCTCCTTAACACAGATATATTTCAAGTAAATATTTTATTTTAAGAGGCAAAAACGTTTGGGAATCCATGCATTATATGAACAAACATAAATAAACATGAAAACAACAATGACATTAAACACCCAAAGTCTTTCAGGTTTGAAATATTTTTGTCCAGCCTTCCAGAATCAACAGTTACCGAGGGTCATATGATGAAGACATAGTGTTTCACAGCTATCACCAGTGTTTAGTAACTGCATAATTATTAAACCAGTATATATACTTTAATTATACATTCTTAATTTCTGGAAACTGACAACGTAATTCAGATTACATGTAATAAATTACTACCCCTCACTGGTAGTATAAGAGTTAAGGTTAGGTTTGGGTTTTAAAATAAGGACTCAGTAAATCAGTGCACTGTCACACAGTCACCACAAGGGGTCGCTGCAAACTAAGCCACAAACCTCAATCAGCGTCCAAACTTTAGCAGAGCTAAATGCATATAAAAAAATACCAGTTTCATAACATTAGGCCATATTTATTTTTTAATGACATTTTAATTTTATTTTATAGATAATGACACTTTAAAAAAACTTGTTTCTTTCTGTTGTTGATTAATTGTCTCAGTGTGCCACTGCTGTACTATAGTAGGCCTATCTGGAAAAAGAAGACACGCGCTTCAGTTAACCATGGTTTTGCCTTTATTCTCATTCATTGCGAATAAAACATAATCTAGGCCTATAATATACAAAAATAGACAAGACAACGTCCATGAAAAAAAAAAAATTCAGACTTACAAATCAGACACAAGTCTAAGTCTAATCAGTCGAATTAGTCTAATCGACAGTTGACTAATAATATATTTCTAATTTTATATATAACTATTTTTTGTGTCGATGTGGTAAATTGTCATTTATATTGAAAATAATTTCAAAATAAATTATTTTAAATCGCCTATTACTCGAATGACTTTAATCTGGGCATGTTCTTGATAGATTTGAATATTAAACACGTTTGTTAAAAATGTTTGTTAATCGTTTATTGAGGGGTCGTGTTGAATTAATTGATCGTCGTCTTCACCTGTCGTTCAGAGTGAGGCTCATCTGCAGTCCTCCCCTCTCTCTCCTGCAGCCAGTGTTTGAGAGCTGCTTCAGTCTCTGATCAGCTCTGCTGTCCTGCACGCGCACCGCTTATTATTCATCTCCAGTCAGTCACAGTGCATGAGACCAGACTATAACCCGTCACACACGCTGGAAACTTAAACGTGAACTGAGTTACACAAACCTCAGCTATAACTTCGTTATATATTCTGGAGATGAGTAAGCTACATGGAGTTTTTCCAGTGCATTGCCGATGAAGTGAGTTCATGAAGAGCATTTTTTTTGTTCCTGTACAAGGAGGACTACAAGAACTACATTTGCTGGCATGAGAGGAATGGCTTGAAGCGAAACGAGAGATTTGCTGAAGAATGCACTGAAGTGGAATCAAATGAAGATTTCTGTCTGCACGTGTTCTTTAATAAAAGATGAAGACGGTAACTATCATTTCTTACGGTCTTTCAGACAGGAAAGATAGTCTGGGCTTTCCCAGTGGAGGCAGCACGGAAGATATCAATGCATGCTGATATACAGGAGTCTCAGTCTTTATCTCAGACGACAACATTAATGAAAACTACCAAATAAAAACTATTTTAAAAAAAGAGTCCCTTGGAGCGCATTAGTAGTCTTCTCATTGGTCTGGTGTGTTTTTATTTCAGCGGTCAGTGTAATAGTGTTGGGCAGCTGCCAGCTGTCTGGGTCAGACACGTTTCAGACTCGAGCTGCTGTCTGGAAGAAACTCATGAATGCTCGTCTGCACAGTTTCGGCTTCAGCTTCTACAGCGATAGTAAGAGAAGACACACATGCAAAACGAGCTGACATACAGGATATATCTGCTGGAACTGAACGGCTCTCCTGGAGCTTAGAGAGAAAAGGCGGCGTTTGGTTTGATGTTCATCCGGTGAGTTAATTCTGCTTTTACTGTCACACTGAGTCTAACAGCGGTACTGGAATACAGTCCTGCTTCGCTGATAGATAGATAGATAGATAGATAGATAGATAGATAGATAGATAGATAGATAGATGGATACATAGACGCTTGTTATAAATGTAATAAATGATCAAAATGAAGACTTTCCATTGTTTTTTTGTTTTGTTGTTGTTTTTTTGTAATAGCAAACCAAGGGTTACACTTTATTTTAAGGTGTCCTTGTTTAAGTACTGAGTAATATTATTAACTACATGTACTTATTATATGCTTAGGGTTAGGGTTTGGTTTGGCTTAGGGTTACTTGCATGTGATTATGCATAATTAATTGTCATTATAATAGTAAGTACATATAACGTGTAACAAGGACACCTTAAAATAAAGTTCCAGGTTCCGGTAGCATTTAAATGCAGATGTCACTTGACTTCATGCTTTGTACATGAAATAAATGCTTGTGAATTCCATTCGCACACCAAGAATCTGGAAAAGCTGTGATCAGCCGCCAGTCAAGTTATTTGCAACAGGTTGTTGCAGCACGGTTTCATGTCTTCAGTCGGAAACAGGCAGAGCAGCTAATAGTCAAGCGCAGGTGTGAAAATGATAACCTGAAGTTACGGCATCCCACTCAACACATATGAGCTCACCGTTATGTGTGTGTGTGTGTGTGTAGGATCCAACCTGTTCAAGTCCAGATGTTAAAGCTAACAGATTGGAATTGCAATCTGCTCCCGATGTTTGTTAAGACAAAGCATGCTTGGTATTTGCAGTTAAAAAATCTATGTCAGTCCAAATCCCTTTTAAGAACATTTTGTAAAATCACAAACTGCCAATTTTCCACTGACAAGTTTTTTTTCCCCTACTCTCATTCGTTTCCAGGCAAACAAATGGATCGTTTGGGACAAGCTCCTTATATAGATCTGCTGCTTCAGAATAACATGAAGACAATTCGTATGGATTCTTGCCCTGCACATGGCTGACAAAGGTGCAGGATCCAGTCACCTTTTAGAAGTCATTTAAACCTGGGATTAAGTGTGGACTGAGATTCAAATGTGTCAAGGATCCTTGTCACGGATGTGTTATGGTGCAAAGCTGGATTGATCATATCGCTTTAATCCACTTGTCGCTTCCCCCCACTCCATGTCAGCTCTTCCCTAAATTATGGAAATTTTTTGGAAGACGCTGACTTGGATATTTAGCCTGGTCTTGGCCGCTGCTGAAGCTCAGATCCTTTCATACAACTCTCAAGGTAGGTTTAATAATGTGTGGACAAGAACATATAGTGACATCTGATGTCATAGCAGCTCTGAAAACTCACCAGCAGCAAGCCATAATTAACTTCTGCTTACAATTATGTCCTTAAGACACTTTCAGCTGTACCCAGAGGAAACTTTTTATTGCTCAATTATGTTTCATGTAAGTGTCAAGCTCATCTCAGATGCTTCTCCTTAGGAAAAATAAACAAACGTGACAATTATTGACAAAGTTCTGTAGGAGTACAGAGCTATAAAATATATGTGGGTAGCCTAACTCAGATGATTTCATCTTGGAAAATATTGATGAAGAAATTATAGATTTCATTTCGAGATCTCTGGTTTTTGTGGCTTTTGTTTGTGTCTTTTTTGCTCCTGAAAAAACTTTAGAGAAACCTTGAGACTTCTGACTTTTACTAAAACATCTGTCCATATTTTGAGATATTAAGCAGTGAAACCTCTCAGCAATTTAACTTTCCTCCTGAGCATACCTGCAACTTACAGAGCTAAAGTTGTTTGGTGACTTTTGGTTTCCCATGATTACCCTCTCCTTTGTTTTCCTCACTGTCATCTGCTTCACTTTATTCCACAAAGCGGAATTCCTGTCCACGCTGGAGCACTACCAGCTAACAGTACCAGTGCGGGTGAATGAGAGGAGCCAGTTCATGAGTTACACTGTGAAGCGTTACAGGCCTGGTCGACGGCGACGTGGACTGAACCAGACTGAGCTGGACCACACTGAGACCAGGCTTTTTTACAAACTCTCAGCCTACGGCAAGCACTTTCACCTGAACCTGACACTCAACCCAAACCTGGTTTCTAAACATTTCACGGTAGAGTACTGGGGCAAAGACGGACTACACTGGCAGCATTCAGTGGTCGATAACTGCCACTATGTTGGATACTTACTGGATCAATATAGCACTACAAAAGTGGCATTGAGCAACTGCAAAGGCTTGGTGAGTACAACCGACTTCGAATATATTCATGCTTTTGGGTGTATGAGAAAATAAGTAACAATTATTATCTTCAGATGCACCTTCTGATTTGTCCAGAATTTATAATATTTGTAGCAAGCTGTTTTTTTTCCTCCAGAATACCTCAGGAAAAAGCACACTAAAAGAACAGATTGGAAATTTCACATTCACGCAGGGATATGAAAGCACACTGGCCAATGACGTGGAATATGCATTGCATTTTATTGCCCACATATCTAAAGGTCCTCTGTTTACTTCCTCAAAGGGCCACATATTTTCTGACTTTGCCTTCTTGATGTGACTGATATGCTGTCCTTACTGTGGATTATTCTTTCTAAACCATATGTGGCTTGTTGAGGAGTGCTATTACTTTAAGCAATCAAATGTATAATCTTCGCCTGGCAAAGAAATAGGTGAAAAAAGCATTGAAGGAGGGACCCAAGGACTAGAATATCATAGAGACTTTGATGAGCTCTTTTGAATTGCGCCTGTGAGTAACCAGCTAGCAACGACCCAGAACACCGTAATAGCAAAAACTCTTTAGAATAAATATCTAAATACCTCAATAAATGCATAGCAAAAATCTAGTTAAGAGCTGAAGTGTGTCAGTTCTGCAGCAAAAGCTGAGCTGTCCTGAACACTCTGCTATTGGTTGGACAAGCAGATAGTCCCGACCCCAATGCTGGGAAGCTCAAACAAGCAGAGCTAAATATTTGATACGTCCACAGTGTTTACACTTTTTGGGGAAATCACTCAGCTATTGGTGTCCTTATAGTTGTCAGTGCATGTTAAGCTCAGGTAGGAAAAAGGATTTTAACAATAACAGTATTGCTAAGGAGTTTAACTGCAAAGCTTCTGAGTCAGCATATCTACATCACATTAATAAAGCTTAGGAAGCTTCAAGAAAAGTATGCCTCATGTGTGACTAACATTAGAGAGAGAGCATGCTTAAAGCACCTTTTCTGTTTTAGTGCCAGAGTTCTTATCTATGTCCCTGTCTCTACACGGCTGCTTCTGCTCACTTTTAAAGTGACTGCTGAGTGACAGCAAAATATTAGCTTAGCTGTCTCTCCACATCGGGCTTGAATCCCCCCTGCACCTGCAAGCCCATTGCCAGCTGATTCCTATCTCATGCTGAGTATTTCATCTGGTGGGGACTTTGATGTTGCTTAACTAAACTGCACTCCACACGGTTGCTGTGAAACGTGGCTTCCTGTGATGCAATGCAATTATCAAAACATTAAATCACGATTCTGACTAGTATAAACTAGTGTGACCCTCCAAGTTACCTTGACAACAAACTTCTGTAACTTTAAATGATTTTTAATGATACACAGCTTTGCATGCTGAGGCAATAATCAAACACTTTTGAATGTCTCTGTCATGTAGCATATAGCAAATCTGTTTTGTTTTAATGAATCTGATCATAAGGTCGGTCAATTCAATATACACTTAAAAATAAAGGTGCTTCATGATGTCATAGAAGAACCTTTTTGTCTAAATGGTTCCATAAAGAACCTTTAACATCTGAAGAACCTTTCTATTTCTTATAAGGTTCTTTGTGGTGAAAGAAGGTTCTTCAGATTACAAAAAGGTAAGAAAGACATAATTCTTTGTGGAACCAAAATTGGTTCTTCTATGGCATCGCTTGAAGAACCTTTTGAAGCACCTTTATTTTTAAGAGTGTATATATAATAGAATTTTATAATACTGTCCATATATATATATATGTATTTGTGTGTATTATAAAAGTCTATAAAATATGTACTTGAATGTATAAAATTATACATACATTTCTATATATAAAATTACTATTTAAAATGGGTTTATGTTTACTTATATGTTGTTCCGCAAAATGAAATGAAAGTTCTTTAATCATTTATTCACCCTCAATTTGTTATAAAACTGTATGGCTTTCTTCTGAAGAACACAAAATATTTTAAAGAATGTTTCATTATTTTTGTCCATACAGTCATTCACTTTGATTGTATGGACAAATAAAATGCACCGATACATTTTTCAAAACACCACAGAAAGAACTTACAGGTTTGGAACAAGCTTGTATCTTGGCAGGCGTCAGCGTAAAAGTAGCATCCCCATCACTAGAAGCTAGATTTCAGTCATGCATGTTGTGTCTGACATCCGGCCCTTTGCAGTTGTTAAACTACTCTGCCCAGAAGGAACATGGAGCCAAGCATAAACAAAATAAGAATTTATTAATCTAACACGGGGTAAATCCAACATGGAAACAGGAGGAAGACACACGTATGTAACTTGTAGACCTGACAAACACAGACTGAAAGGAGTAGGACTTTTAAACAAAAGATATTTGGGGAAACACAGGTGACTAAATTAACAGGGACATGGAATACATGGGGACGAAACTAAACACACCTGGGAACTAATCGAATCAAATACAGGAGACAGAAATTGGGTCACAGGGGCAAAAACACTAAAATGAGTCCAGGGGTGTGACATTACTCCCTCTTCCCGGAAGGTGCATCTTCGCACCATATCAACAGAGGGAGGCGTGAGTGGGACCTTGGGAGGAAGTTCCAGTGGAGGACAAACTCCTGGGAGGGGGCCAGCAAACAGAGACCGTGGAGGGATGAGCCAGGCAGGAAGGATCTGGAGCAGGAGGAGTCCAACTGGACCCAGGCCAGAGCCATAATGGCCCAAGGTGGAGCCGACAGTGGGAGGAGCCATGGAGTAATGGCCGCCAACTCCAGGGGCCTGAGTAATGCCAGCGGTGCAGTTTGGAGGAGGAGCCCACGGCGGAGACGGAGAGCCAAAGAGCCATGGTGACAGGAAGGATTCGAAGGTCCTAGGCGTAACTGATGGCTCTGGCGACCGATGTGGAGATGTGGATCTGGAAGACCGCGGTGGAGCCAGAGCGACAGATGACTGGGGTGGAGCCGATGAAGGAGTGGAGTGGAGTGGAGTCCCGAGGCGTAGGATGGTCAACCCCAGACCAAGGTGGAGGCGCGGGAGACTCCGGCAACCCTGGAGGATGCTAGTCCAGTTCAGATGTTAGTCCTGTGGAGATCACACCACAATGATGGTGGTCTGAGGTCAAGCAGAGGGGCTGCCAGACGTGGAGGAGGCAGGAGTGGGTGAGAGGGCGGGTATTTTGGAGGAGGACACCTTCTAGGAGCCGCCACAGGAGCGAGCTCTGGGGCTGGAGCCGCCACTGGAGCGAGCTCTGGGGCTGGAGCCGACGTGTGAGTGGCCCAGACCCACACAATTGCTAGTGCCATTATGGACAGTTCAATGCTCTCCTGGCTGAATTCTAGAGCGGACTCAGGGGCCGTCCCTGGGCTTAACGGGGGTTCAGGAGCCCTTCCTGGGCCTAACAGGGAAACAGGAGCCCTTCCTAGGCCTAACTGAGGAACAGGCACTGGAGAATTGGAAGCCCCATCAGGGCTGGACAAGGAAACCAAGGACGAAGGAGGACTGGACGGGACCAGCGGAGACATCGGCGGGAGGAGAGTGGGCAGTTCATCCTCCAGTTCAGAGTCCCAGTCTATAAAATCCACCTCCTCATTTTGGCCCTTTAGGCGCTCCATATTTTTCTTACCCTAATTTTTTGCACATTTTTGTTGGTCGGGTCTTCTGCTATGCTACGCTGCCTGGAAGGATCATAGAGCCGAGGACAAACGAAATAAGAATTATTTACTCCAACACAGGGTTAAATACAACATGGAAACAGGAGGAAGACACACATATGTAACTATAGACCTGATAAACAACACATACTGAAAGGACTAGGACTTTTAAAGATAATTGGGGAAACACAGGTGACTAAATTAACAGGGACATGGAACACAGGTGGAAGAAACTACACACACCTGGTAACTAATCAATTAATCAAGAAATTGGGTCACAGGGGCAAAAACACTAAGGCTACATTTACACGTTGGTGGCTATTTTCATAAACGGACATTTCAACCTCTCTGGTTTCAAAAATAACATTGTGCACACATTTCACTTTTCAGAAGAATGTTCATTTACACGTACCAATGTATATATGGCGTCAAGAGCATGCCAAACCTGTAGGTGGCGGTGTAACGAGAAGCTCAAGCTCACGTAAGCCAATCAGAATCCGGAAAATCACATGTAAACATAGGTCACACTTTTGACATAGGTGCGAGCTCTGGCGCATACTGTAACATTTGCTGCCTAAACACCAATTTGTCTCAGTTTACATACAAACGTGCAAATGAAGATTTTAAAGATTTCCACTCTGGCCGGAGTTTTTAGAAAGAATCGGTTTCAGAGACGAATTCTCCGTTTGCGTATAAACGAAGGGCACAAACAAAGAGAAATATCTCAGTTTTTCAAAATAACCATGTACGTGTAAACAGGGCCTAAATGAGTCCAGGGGTGAGACAACAGATACTTTCAATTGGGGTGTTCATGTGGCAGAACAGGCCTTGGTATTGGATTCCACCCTGGTATGAGCAGCATCCCCGCATAAATCTATGAGAATTAAGAGTGGCTCTGCTGGTCCTGAGGCATTTCCTGCAGCCACACTTTCTTTTTGCAAACACAAAACCTTCCCTCTAAACAACTGTGCAGACCTATAGTTTCAGGAGTTTGGTAAACAGCAAGCCCTGTAGAGATCTTTACCCGGACTCCTTAGTTGGATGGTTCACTCAAGCGATCACAGAAGGATGATTTAAAGAAGTTACAATTCAACTTGCTCAGCAGCATTTGAGACATGGTGTTAAGTACACAGTGAATATTTCTTGTTCCTTAATTTGAAAGAACCATCTCAATGGTAGTTGTTTTGGTGGCACATGACCCACATGAATTTCATTGTTTTAGCTTTTGACAGAATTTGAATTTGTCCAGATTTCGGAATGTAATTTAAATTATAATATAATCAGTTCAACAAGGTTATTTACACTGAGCTTTCTCGTCTCATATAATATCTCAAAAATCTTTTTAATTACTTCAAAAATTAAGTTGTGATTCCAACTCAGTTCATAATTTTGTTTATTTTATTTTAAATGTGTGTAAAATAATCTTCTCTTGATTTGTGCAGGTGAAAATAGAGGTTGATAGTGATTGTGATTTTCAGTTTAACTATTACGCAGCGTAACTGTTATGCAGTTTAACACCGTTTTCACAGTTTCAATCCATAAAACTATGCATTTTGTCCATTTTACACATCAACACCTTTTTTTATTTATAATTTTCACTAAAACTTGACTAAACAAACGGGATAGGATGAATAAATATAATAAAAACTCAAAAGGCCATTTAACACAGGACTATTACTAACAATGCAAAAGAATATGCCTACTTCCAAACTATTGTAGTAGGAAAAACATTACTTGAGCCAAATAGTATGTCTGAATTCATGTTATTCATAAAACAAAAGTACCCAGATGACCTGCAACTTCTGAAGTGTGCATCTGATGGCTACTTTAATATCCCATTAGGCCAAAAGAGAGGAGTTGTGAATGGCAGTCAAGCGATGCAACTGATGAAAAAGGGTCACATGACAGTGACAACATGGCTGATGTAGACCTGTACATCTGAAATTCCTTCATATTAAACACATTTATACTATGTATAACACACTGTTTTAATGGTCATTAAGTACCTTTCAAAACAAATGTAGTATTGACTATACAGTATGCAATTTTAGATACAGCATAACGGCTGACAAAATGAACACTGCTCTGGAGCTGTGAGAGAATAATATCAGAACAACACCGACTCACTGTCAGCGTCACTATTCTGAGCCAGACACTGAAAAAGAAAAGTCTATTTTATGCTCTTAAGAGATATCAATTATGGGCACTGGTTGAACATCAATCATATTGCAATAACACATTTGGTCACAATTGAGTATGACCAAAATCAGGTCTCTTAGACCATTACCTGTTCTGTGAAGGACACTCAGCTCGTGAGAAATCTGCGTTAAAAAAAGCTGTTTATTACTGCAATTTAGCTTGATAGGTTTTTATAATATAATGAAAACAACATTTTGTCAGAATGTACAGCTATTTTGAAGTTGTCAATGGAGAAGGAGGCTCTTTGCCTAATAATGGTTTAGTACACATCTACCATCTACCAGCATCTGCTAATGCTAACAGAAAGACCAGTAAAAAACTGCAAAAATTATGTTCACAGTAATGGACTTACTATGGAATTACTATGGAATACTAAAAGAATCCTGTGGCGAGTGGGGCGGGGCCGAGAGCCGTGGGAACGGAGCGAGCCCGGTGGAGATGGAAGGATATAAAACAGGAGCGACGACAGTGAAGGATGAGAGAGGACCAGGCCTGGATTTTATTTTGTGTTTTGATTTTGTTTGTGCTGTTTTGTGTTTATTTTGATTAAAGTTATTGTGATTGTCTGCCGGTTCCCGCCTCCTTCTTCCCACGAAAGAACATTGTTACAAATCCTTTTGAAAAAAAATCTAAAGGGATCCTTCTCATTTTATTGTGGTGGTCTTTTCCTTGTAAGGTCGAAAACCTCTTCACAAGTCTAATGTTAACACATGTGAACATGATGCTGAGTTTTTACAAACAATGGGACGTGAAGCATGAATTCTTTTTTGCCACAAATGATGTGAAAAAGACCTCAGATCAGGCATCGGTTTTAAAATTTCACATGTTTTGGGCCACAAAGGAAAGTCCAATATGATCCTAACTAGCTTGTTTACTTAGATTAGTCTGATATCATGCATCACATCTGATATCATCTAAATTTAATATATCCCAATAACTAGGCTCAAATAAAAGGAAAAGCAATGCTTTTACAAACTTAATGTTCCACCTCTGCCATTAAACCAGCCAGATAACTGACACAAACGCTTTAGGTAGTAGTCCACAATAAATTTCAAACAGCTCTGCTTTATCAGGTCTGTAATAATAAGCTTTTTCCCATACTCCCCCATTAGTCAGAATGAAGAACAAGACAGTTGAAATGATGCTAAAATGTGATATTATGATTGTTGCAGCCAAAAGTACTGGCTCACCAGCCTTCATAAATTGAGATCTCTGCATTGCCTCAGTCATTTTATTGAAACCAAAAATGGAAAAACAATCCTTTGAATGCCTCAGCAGTTTTTGCCGTGCATCACGCAGCATACGGCTTATATCACCTGCGCCTTTGTTTTGCGTGTGTAGCGTTTGCGGTTTCTTTGTAAAGATTTAATTGGTCTCATTGTGGAGTTTTACAGACTTGGAGAACATGGCAGAGCTTTTTGAATTTCTGTTAAATTGGGGGTGTTCAAGTATGGAAGTAAAATAATGACTTATGTCTTTGAAACAAAAAAGCATGCTGAATAGCACTAACTGAAAAATAATGCATTGCATTAACAGTACTTGCATTTTAATGCCTTGAATTTCCAGGGCTTGCATTGTTAGGTCCTGAAATTTTATATAGTTGTTCATTTAAGCTGTGAATATTTCAATTAAAAATATTTCACACACCTTTTCATTATTAAAAAATCAATAATTCATATTGACGTTCCAGAATTCACTTCCAAAATATTAAATCGGTTAAAAAATACGATGTATAATATTCGACAGGCAAATTGCGGTCCATTTTATTTCACTTTCCAAATTCGCTTCCACAAATTCAGTGGTTAAAATTCGGCAGATAATTCGCCCTTTCACATCCGGGAGCTGCAGGAATAGCAGTAGAGCACAGAGGCATGATCTCCATCTGCTGTCAGTCGCTCACCAGCAGGTGGTGCAAGCGGCTTCTGATGAAGACCAAAGCAACAGGTGGATTAAGTAATACAGTTACAAAAACTGATCTGCAGAAATTAAGCAAGCGCTAAGTAGAAGTTGATTGTGCGCATGTTTATTTCAACATCTTTGCTGTTACCAAGTATGCAGTTTTTCTTGTTCCGTAATTGCGTTCATATCCTCATCTGTCTGTATATAGTTTGCATCAACAGTAAGATGTGAATTTGTCTTTTAATCGCTGTCACTGTTAGTGTGCTGAGCCACGTAATGTGTTTTCTTTTCTTTAACAGATTTCTGAGGGAAACCGCGTGAAACCTTGAGTGTTCGTTCATATTTTACATCTGCTTAACTGTCTATATAGTTTGCATAATCATCAATAAAATGTATTCTGAGATCTGAGGTCTTATATCACAGTATTAATTGATTGAGAAGTTCTGTAATTCAGCGTTGGGTAAAACACCATTATATTCTCCTTTGAATGCTGCTTACTTGGTAACAGCAAAGATGTTGAAATAAACATGCGCACAATCAGCTTTTCCACATGCCCCGATAATCAAAACTTCTACTTAGCGCTTGCTTAATTTCTGCAGATCAGTTTTTGTAACTGTATTACTTATCCACCTGTTGCTTTGGTCTTCATCAGAAGCCGCTTGCACCACCTGCTGGTGAGCGACTGACAGCAGATGGAGATCATGCCTCTGTGCTCTACTGCTATTCCTGCAGCTCCCGGATGTGAAAGGGCGAATTATCTGCCGAATTTTAACCATTGAATTTGTGGAAGCGAATTTGGAAAGTGAAATAAAATGGACCGAAATTTGCCTGTCGAATATTATACATCGTATTTTTTAACCGATTTAATATTTTGAAAGTGAATTCTGGAACGTCAATATGAATTATTGATTTTTTAATTGTAAAAAAGTGTGTGAAATATTTTTAATTGAATTATTCACAGCTTAAACGAACAATTATATTAAATTCCAGGACCTAAAGATGCAAGCCTTGGAAATACAAGGCATTAAAATGCAAGTACTGTTAATTCAATGCATTATTTTTTCAGATAGTGCTATTCAGCATGCTTTTTTGTTTCAAAGACATAAGTCATTATATTACTTCCATATTCAAGGGCACAGGTCTGTGTGCTTTGGTTCCTGTCCCAGTAATTACAGTGTTGTTCTTTATGTAATTGGTGGTTTCTGGGTGATTTATCTCATTGATTTTTATTGTGGCGTGTTTTTGCATTTGCTTGTAATGCTGAAAGATATGAATTACTTGAAATAATATGAGTAATAGTTATCTGCATTCTGGTTTGTATTTTAACAGCATGAATATATTTGTAGAGATGATAAGCATGTGACACGGCCATTAAAATGCATGAATTTACATGTACAACCTTGTCCCCGACATTGCAGATGGAATAGTTTATACCTTGTCAATGAACATATTTTCCTGTGTGCTTTTTGTGTAACCTATAATTTTTTTTTTCTTATCAAGCATGGTGTCATAACCACAGAGGATGAGCAATATTTAATCGAGCCATTAAAAAATATATCCAGAAATTTCAGTGATGTCAACCACGAAGGACAACCACATGTTATTTATAAAAAGACTTCCATTCCTTCTCTGCAAGAGCCAAGCGAGGAGCTCCACTGTGGTGTTCCAGGTTGGTAAGCCTCCATTTGGCCACACTGTGACATAAACAGCTATAGATAGCAGTTTAGGAAATGATGGTCAGTGGTTCAGGTTTGGCTGGACGTCTCTGCAAACAGCCTCGGTATGAACGTTGAGTGAAGATCTACTCTAAAGTTCAGCTAAATCTCATTTTATTATCAATTGAACTGCTAATGTCTCCCTTTTTGATGATAACGTGAACCAGTTTTGTTATCCCTAGACCTCACAATAAACCGGACACCCAGCTACAATACCAATCCTGAAGCAAACACACCTTACCCAGCCACGGATGATGACAGCTCGATGGGTGGCCACCGCCAGCGGCGCTCTGTCAGCTCTGAACGCTTTGTGGAGACTTTAGTGGTGGCGGATAAAATGATGGTTGGCTATCACGGTCGCAAAGACATCGAGCACTACATCCTGTCCATAATGAATATTGTAAGTTTGGTCCTGCTTTTCTCATGCGTGTTCGTCTCCAATGTGCATTTCATTCCTTTTTAAAGGTACATAAGAAGAACTCAAACAGCACCTCGCTGACTTTGTGTATTTTCTTCTTTTCTGGAGGTCAGGTTGCCAAACTTTATCGTGATGCCAGTCTTGGAAATGTTGTGAACATTATTGTAACCCGACTGATTGTTCTGACAGAAGATCAGGTGAGTGTTTTGCACTAATTGTTGCAGAAGACAATAGTTCACCCAAAAATGGCTAATTCTGTAATTGTTTACTCAACCTCATGTCATTCCAAACCTGTAAAACTTACTTTCTACTCTGAAACACAAAATGTAAAGGTGAACTATTCCTTTAATGGTGTAATTGTTCTGCATGAATAAACATTTTATAGTGTACAGCTGCATTTTGGCTTTGCTAAAGATCATTGTATTTCAGTAGTATTTTTTGAGGCTAGACTAGTTTGATATGCAGTGTTCCTGTCTTTCGTCTGCATAAGCCATAAATGAGCGTGAGCTCAGAGTATTTTTAGAAGCTTAGAAACACACCTCACAGTAGTCTGCTGTTTTATTGCCCTGAAAAAAACAGATGGAATCATGCATCGTCTGACAACTTTTAAAGATAAAAGTTATTCGAACAAATATCCCTAGACATTGTCCCTGAGGGAAACTTTGTAAAAGATTTTACGTTAATGTCTTTAATGAGAGAGCCAGGTTGTTGTTGTTTTTTTTTCTCGGGAGAGTCAAGTAACTCTTCCCAGACTGGGAAACCAATCAAAAGATCCAGCTTGCTCTAAGATGATGTCATAAGAGCTACAATTCACATTGTACCAGATAAATAATATATACTATATTAAATAAACTATATAAACTTAACAAGCTGAAGCGTCCTTTGTTTGTGATTTTCATCTTGCTGTGAATCAGATTTTGTTGCATTGACATGTTGCATTGATATGTTGCATTGGTGTTTTATGTTGCAGTCTGACTTGGAGATAAACCACCATGCAGACAAATCTCTAGACAGCTTCTGTAAGTGGCAGAAATCCATTCTTTCTCATCATGGAGATGGAAACAGTATCCCAGAGAACAGGATCGCCCATCACGACAATGCTGTTCTCATTACAAGGTTGGTTACTATTATTTCCATCTGATTTCAGGAGTTGTTCATTGTTGAGGTTGGGGATATGGTTAGGATTGTGTCTGTTTGAAAGGAATGTTGTTTCAGGGTCAAGATGTTGATTCAGGAACACATCCCACTTGGTCAACAACACTTCATTTGTTCAAAATCGTGATTTTAGTTTAAGGACCAATTCTGAATTAACTAGCAAGCATATTACTAGCATATTAGGTCTTTATTAGTACTTATAAAACACATGTTAATGCCTTAGTCTGCATGACCAAATTTAAAATCCCTTAAAAGGGGTGTAACAGTACACAGAAGTCACGGTTCGATACATACCTTGGTTTTGGGGTCATGGTTCAATACGAGTTCAGTACAGCAGAAAAAAGCAACAAATCCCCAATGCTATTTTTTTATTTTTTATTTTGAACAGACAGTAGTGCTGCACACATGTAGCATCAGCAGTTGTTTTTTGTTTGAATGGTATAATTATGCAATTTCAATGGAATTTCAATGGAGAATCAAAAGGAGAATCTTTATTCTCGCCAAAAAAAACAAAATAACATAAACAATAATAAAATGCTCTGGCGCACACAGAGATCTCCGAGCTGGCCGGCACACTGCGGACCACTCGCGCTGCCGGATATCCGAAACTACGGATCCTTAGACAGGAAAACAGAAGGTGAAAATGAAACTTGGACACCACACAAAACACGGGAAAAGACAAAACAATCTACTCAGGACGACAGACAGAAAGGCAGAGACATATAAGGGAGTGGGGAAACGAGCGACCGATGGGGAAGAATCAGCTCATGATCTGCGCACCCCCGCCACGATCAGCGCTGATTGCCCAGACCACAAGCTACCGAACAGACAGAACAACACAGACCGCAGGGGAAGCTGAGAAGGCACCCTGCACCGTGACAGCTGTAAACAAAGCAGCGCTGCACTAATATACACTACTTTAATATGCATTAAACTGAGATAAGTTGTCTTAAGCATCTCTAGCCTCTGTTTGCAGACTTATAATATTTCCACACAAATTACATTTTGGGAAAAGATTGCAGTGCAATTTGTGTGCAATTCCAGAATGGATATCGTACGATTTATGGCTAGTCAACCGGTGCATCTGAAGAACCTGAAACTTTCCCAGACTTCTGATTTAAAACAAGCAGGCAGTTCTTCTAGCTCTTGCGTGCCATCCAGTACTTAGTAGTTTGTATAGTTACAGTACTTCACTTTCATTCCTCACTTGAAACAATTTTCACATTTCCTGTTAGTTTCCATTAGTTAGCTAGTTAAGATTAAGAACCACTGTTTAAACAAGCATTTTCACCTTTAATTTTTGCAGATGCTTCTTGAACATGTAACCCAGCACATTAAACATGTCTTGTTGAAAATAGTTTTTATTGACTTGAGGTGGCCTTTTAATTTCCTAAGTTAATTTTTTCTTTGAGTGAGTCTTTGTTTGTCTGCCTTAATTCATTATATTTATCCAAAAGCCAAAAAGACATCTTTTTTCAGTCATTAGTTTGTGGGCGAGCAATCAGCTAAATTGTTCTCAATTTCACTCGAATTGAAGAATAAAGGCTTGTTTTAGGGTTGGTTGACATTTTGGCATTTGAGTTTGACAGTTTGTCCTGGAAGCATATATTGGGTGGGTCGTTTACAGCTGAGACTAAACTGGTTATTAATGTCATTGTTAATTGGTGTCCACTGAGGCATGACTGTGTGGTTTGGATAGGTGCAAGCCTTGAAACCGTCAGCCGATACTGTAGACGTCACTCCTTGAGCAGAGGATTTTTGGATATTTATGTTTATATACAGTACACATGATGTGTTTAACTTCTTGGTGTTTTTGCTAAACATGTTGAGGCCAAATAACTTTTCAAATTGACTGAAACAGGCGATGCGTCTGACACTAGAAAGTTTCATTTTAAGTTTATTTCTTCAGAACAGACACAAATCTGCCAAAGTAAGCTAGGTGGTAAACAACTAGCCGTTGTCCTACTAATTTCTGGCAGACTGGTTTTGAATCTGGCAAACAAATGCAGCTAGTTTGCCGTTATAAATGGATTTCATTTTGAATTAAGGGCAGCTTTAAACTCTAGTCAGAGAATTTTCCTTTCAGAAAGAGAGGGAAGCCTTTGTGTTAAATTTGGTGGAGGAATTGACATTTCATATTTCAGTTAAATATAAATGACTCCAAAGTCTTCACATTGTATTCTTTGGATCCAGAGCTGTTGTTTTAAGAGATCTGTTCTGATTGTTTGAGGCTTTACTCAAGTACAATAGTTTAAGTCAAATGGTGGATAGCTATTATATCCAAAGCCAAAAATGTTCATTAGATCTTAAGTCAGTGTGTGAAACCTCTTTATAGAGACATGCAGATTTTTTGGCATCTCCAACTCAGATTTAGTTTTTTGTAATCTGAACAGAACAAAACACACTTGCAAGCTCAATCAGACCTCATCAATATGTGGCTTTTAGTAAGTCAGAAAAGATGACAATAGATGTCTTTAAAGAAAGGAATAATTACGTTTATTTAATTTTTTATTTTAACTCTGGACTCCTTAATACAGTCGACTATGTGACATTTACTTGTACTTATGTAGTGAATGAGTCACTGAGTCAGCTATTTTGGACAAAGGAGAATAGTGTTTTTATAAATGTATGCTTGTGACTGAAAAGTCACGATAGACAAAGGCAATATTTCAGTTTCCTGTCCTCTCTTTCCACATTGTAAGAAAGTCATTTGACATACAGTGAGTACACTGTACGCATCTACAGATCAGATTTCATCAGTAAGTCCGTTTAGTCAGTCAGTTCTAGATTTGATTGGAAAATCAAATCCGATTCACATGCACCACGAACAAAGTCTTATTTACATGAAGGCTAATATGTTGATTAGTTTTGTGTGGTTAGTTTATTATTGAGTACTCCAGGAGGGAGGTGCCCTGCAGCGCTGCGATTTTATGACCATTTATACTAGCCTTGCTTAGTTTGGAGACATTTATGTGAGGTGATTTCATAGATGACTAATGATAGCCTGAAGGAGAGCTTAACAATCAGAGTGATGTTTCCTTGAAAGCCAGCATACCATTCTACATAATGTCTTTACTCATTAGCTCTCAAGCCGATTATGATTATTTGCTTATTTTTGGTAAAAGTCAGTGTTACAGCTTGTGTTCTTGGAACACTAATAGACTACTACAGTGTTAATTAGTCATGTATTTGACTTTGTTTGACACCTTTTATTTTACCATTTACTTGTTACACGATAAATACTTTGTTATGCACATTATGCATAATTACATGTAACTAACCCTGATCCTAACCCTAACACTATAGTAATTACTTGTTGTTATTTATAATACTCAGCACTTGAATGTATATTTATACTGTAAAAAGAACACCTTAAAATAAAGTGTCAACTAAAACTGTTATAGTGACTAGTGGTCGACCGATATTGTTAATTTTGGCAGCCGATGCCGATATCTTGGAAAACAGGGGGGCTGTTAGCTGATGTAAAGCCAATATAATAATAATTATTTTTTATTATTAATATTTAAGAAATGTAAAATCATTTGACAATGGATTAAAACATAAATATGGAAAATTACATGCTTATACTTTAGATTACAGTATTTTTCACAAATAAATATTTTATACAAATATAATTAAAAAGGGAGTAAACACTGTAACCAACAGGGCACTCAGTATTCTGGGAAGTCTGTGTGCACTGGGAATCATATTTTTCAAATAAATCCAGGGTAACCCTCATTTTACATACAGCACACAGAAAAAAATGACATGAATACGACAGTGGACAAATGCATAAAGTGCAGCATAATTTGAAATCACAAGTTTAAACTATAAAGCATTCAATTCACACAGACCGACCGTCACGCAGGAACACCTGATCATGATGGATAAAAAAAAACACACTTCACAAGATCTCACAGCTGAATTCAACAAAGTTTTCAAGGTTTGTGAAATTAAATGTTCATTAGTCATTCAAATATTTGTTTAAATTATATATATTCGTATTTGCTTAATGCTGATGGCAAACGAGAAAGTATTATAATGTTTGCCTTTCTATTACTAATAATATAAAAGCAATCGTTAGAATACTTTTTGTATACATTAATTCCTTTGTTTAATCTGATTATTAGACAGACTTCTATCTGTATCAGACAGAACTTTTAACAACGACAGTGAACAAGAGGGAGAGTGTGAGCTGTGCGTTTAGACGCTACCTTTCTCAGCCCCGTCCAAATAAAAGTCCCGCCGCAAACTCATCAGCAAAGCAGCAAAACTTATCGGCCGATGCCGATTTAAAAAAAGCCAAATATCGATATATCGGTCGATCACTAATAGTGATGGTAGTTTGTGAATAGTTCATGATTTTTAGTAAACTTGTTATAGTTGTAATTGTCTGTACAGTGTTTACTACAATATCAAAATGTAGTGTAATATTTAACAAAAATTTCACTATGGAACCTGCAACAATGTAAGTAAACTTTAAGCAGTTGTCGCAATTTTAGTACCTGTACATTGTTAAACTGATCATAATTTTAGGAAACTGCCATAACTGTGACACTTGTAGTAAACCTTAAATGAATGCATAAATCTTAATTATAGATTTTCTTCATAAACTTCATAAAGTATTGTAACTATGACAATTAAAAAAAATCCAACTTTTAAAATTGTATCAAAATTTTAGATTTTTGCAATATTTTTTTTTTCAAATTTCACTATGTAGTTTTCAAAGATTTCTGAAATTAATTTCATTTATGAAGTTTACATTTTTTTTACCAAAAGTGTTAATTTTGATAAAAGTTAGAAGTTTATGAAGTGTATTAAAATTGCAGTAGTTGCCATAATTTAGGAAAGTAAATCATTGTAGTATAGTTGTAGTTTATTAAGTTTACTGTATATATATAAGGGCTGCCTTTTGTGAAAAAATCATTTTTGATTTTTAAGACATAAGTGTTCTTTGAATCAATTGTAAAATCGATTTTCCATGTCTAAAAAAAAAGACGTTTCCTTTTTCAACGTCAAATAACGGTGTAACGCCACACCAGCAGAGGGAGCCCTCACCAGAGTATTGACTGTTCACCACTCACTTGTTTACTTGTTTACTCACTTACAGAAAACAATATATTGATTGAAATTTTCTAAGACACTTTTTGTTGGTAAAAGTCATATGCGAGTAGGCGTCAACTATCATTGTGATTTACACCTGAGAAGACAAAGGCCTGCATAATGAGCTGCATAATGAGCCTCTCAGTCAGCTTGTGTCACTGAGAGGGAGGAGTTACAACAAAGAATGTCAGAACAAAATAAATGTGTATAATTTTATGTTTGTAGTTTATTAAGAATATATTGAATTATCCCACAAAATAATTTAATATCCACTTGGGGGAGCAGTTAAACAGTTTATTAGAACAATCAAAGCTGACTTTCAAACAAATTTTTGGCATCATTACTCCAGTCACACAATCCTTCAGAAATCAGGGTGAGTTGACCAAGTGGTCAGCCTTCTATGAAAATAACTGTTTCTCGTCAGTGCCCCAGCCTTGCTGTATCACTAGTGTTGAAAGCCCTTCAAGCACCAAGACTGTCAATATTCCCCCCTGTTACGATGACCTAGCAGAGGTATTTAGCAAAACTAAGGCAACACAACTACCACCTCATCGTCCCTGGGACTGTAATATTGATTTACTCCCCAATGCCATGCCTCCCAAGAGTATAGAGTGTATATCCCTTGTCTTGTACAGAATCCCAAGCCATGGAGGATTATATTGAGGAAGCCCTAAGTTCAGGACTCATCCGACCTTCCACTTCTCCAGCTGCAGCAGAGTTCTTCTTTGTGGAGAAAAAGGACGGAGGACTCAGGCCCTGTATTGATTATCAGGGATTAAACAATGTCACGATAAAATTCCGCTACCCTTTACCATTGGTCCCTTCAGCTCTGGAACAGCTCCGTGAAGCAAGGATTTACACCAAATTAGACTTACGAAGTGCATACAACCTCATTCGCATCAAGGAGGGCAACGAGTGGAAGACTGCCTTCCTCACCACTAGAGGGCACTATGAGTATCAGGTCATGCTGTATGGACTTGCCAACGCACCTGCTGTCTTCCAGTCTTTCATAAACGAGATCTTCCGGGACCTGCTTAACCAGTATGTAATTGCTTACATTGATGACATTCTCATCTACTCCAAGTCTGAGGCAGAACACGTTAACCATGTCAAGACCGTCCTCACTCGGCTCCTGAAAAATCATCTGTACGTCAAGACAAAGAAATGTGAGTTTCACGTCAAGCAGACATCATTCCTGGGTTATCACATTAGTCATCAGGGTGTTAAGATGGATGAGGCCAAGGTCAAGGCAGTAACGGAGTGGCCTCAACCTTCCACTATCAAGGAACTTCATAGATTCCTGGGATTTGCTAACTTTCACCGAAGGTTCATTAGAAACTACAGCATGGTTGCAGCACCACTGACATCATTTCTCAAGGGGAAACCTTCAAAGCTCAGGTGGAGTGAGGAGGCTAGTCAAGCATTCAATATCTTAAAAGTAAAATTTACCATGGCTCCTATCCTCAAGCATCCTGTCCCCAACTTACCTTTCATCGTGGAAGTAGATGCCTCGGACTCATTGGGGCCGTACTCTCTCAGCGCCATGGTCAACCGGGTAAACCGTACCCTTGTGCTTTCTTTTCCAGGAAGTTAACGGCAGCCGAACAAAACTTTAATGTAAGGAATAAAGAACTCCTGTCTATGAAAGCAGCAATAGAGCAATCGAGGCACTGGCTTGAGGGAGCAGTCCACCCGTTCCAAGTGATTACTGATCATAAAAACATAGAGTACATTAAAGGTGCAAAACGACTCAACCCTCGCCAAGCTAGATGGTCCCTCTTCTTCACTCTCTTCCAATTCTCAGTGACTTATCGCCCAGGAAGTAAAAACAGTAAGGCAGATGCTCTATCCAGGCAGTATGATCTCCTCATTGACAACAAAACCCCAGAATACATTCTTCCCCCATCAGTAATAATTGCCCCAATTACTTGGGATATCATGGAGGAGATTCAACGGGAACAGATCCAAGATCCAGCTCCTACCAACTGCCCACCTAACCTCCATTACGTTCCACAAAGTCTGTGCCCCAGAGTCATTCAGTGGGGCCACCCAGGTATCTCTTGCACTCTACACCTGGTACGTAACTCATTCTGGTGGCCTTCAATGTCCAAGGACGTCACTAATCATGTCAAAGCTTGTCAGGTTTCTGCTCAATCTAAGACCCCCAAGGAATTACCCTCTGGACTCCTGCAATCTCTGCCCATTCCACAACGTCCCTGGTCTCATCTCTCAATTGACTTTGTTACTGACTTACCGCTGTCCCACGGTTTCACGGCAATCCTTGTTATTATTGACAGATTCTCCAAGTCCTGACGGTTAGTCCCCTTGAAAGGACTCCCCAATGCCATGGAGACGGCTCAGGCTATGTTCCACCATGTGTTCAGGAACTACGGAATCCCGGAGGATATAGTCCATGACAGAGGTACCCAGTTTACATCTCAAGTATGGAGAGCATTCTGCAAACAGCTGGATATCAACGTCAGTCTCACTTCTGGTTATCATCCCTAAGCCAATGGTCAGGTGGAACGCTTGAATCAGGAACTAGGCAGATACCTACGGTCCTATTGCAGCAGAGAACAGCATCGTTGGTCAGAATTCCTACCATGGGCAGAGTATGCACAGAACTCACTGATTTATTCGTCAACAGGCCTAACCCCTTTCCAGTGTGTCCTCAGATACCAACCCCCCGCTGTGGATGATTGGATTCGTCGGAGCGAGAGGGTGTGGGACAGTGCTCACGTCCACCTACAACGAGCTGTCAGAGTACAGGAACTCCAGGCTAACAAGCGACGTCGACCACATCTATCTTACCAACCAGGACAACGGGTCTGGCTCTCGACAAGGGATCTCAAGTTGCGGCTACCGAGCAGGAAGCTCAGCCCAAGGTATGTTGGCCCTTTCAAAATTCTAAAAAGAATCAATGAAGTCACGTACCAATTACAGCTTCCTGCTAACTACCGTATCTCTCCCTCCTTCCATGTCTCACTGCTGAAACCGGTCCACACGGATGCTGACTCCAATCATGAGGCTCAAGAGCAACCACCGCCACTGGACATTGATGGAGCACCGGCTTACACGGTCAATGAATTACTGGACTCGAGAAGGAGAGGGGGTCAGCTCCAATATTTTGTGGACTGGGAGGGCTATGGACCTGAGGAGAGGTGACATTCGACATTCTGGATCCGTCTCTCACGGAGGACTTCGATCGAGCCAGACCCAATCGACCAGTGCCACAACCACGGGGACATCCGCGTCGAGTGCCAGGAGGCACTCCTAGGAAGGGGGATTCTGTAACGCCACGCCAGCAGAGGGAGCCCTCACCAGAGTATTGACTGTTCACCACTCCCTCTGCTTCTACAGTCATTTCCTGTTTGGGACTATTTAACATGTGCTAGCATTTCACTTCACTGCGAAGTATTGCCAGTTAACCTGCCTTACCAAGCGTTTTCCTTGTGAGTATTCTGACTGCCTGTTTGATCACGATTCTGCCTGTTGTCTCGTTCACGTCTCTTGGATTGCCCCTTTGGATATATTGCTTGATTGGACTGATGTTTGTGTTTGACCTGTTCGCCTGCCTACTCGTCTCTGCCTACTGGATAACCCCTGTGTATGTTGAAAGATCCGACTGCCCTTACGGTACTTACACATTGCCTGGTAACACGACTCTGTTTGTACGATCTTCCTTTAATAAACCCCTGCAAATGGAATCACATTCTGCCTCAGCCTCTTCGTTACAAACGGACGAACGTAAAGAGAGCCCTGGAAACGCACAAGTCAGCAACATTTCTTATTTATAGAATAACAAACAGCAACAGGTGTGTAACATTCTCGAAAAAATATATGTGCAGAGGGGTCGGCTGCCATAACAAAAGAAAAACATCACTGCAGGCTTCAACCCGGCTGCATTTATGATTTATGCAATTCAAAAATCTCCAAGATTATTTTAAATAATGATTAAATCCATTTCAAACAACTGTTCAAAAAATTTAACTTTAAATGGACTTGAGAACAGGCCATGTGTGTTTTTTTATTGAACATAACCGACACTTAGGCTAGGCGGCACTTGGCAGGCATAATGAAATGAGCAAAAAGGCTAGGGCCATTACAAATTTATTGGACAGGAAAACAAGTCGATCAACATTTTCGGGGTCCAGAGCAGAGCGTTTTTTATTCACTATATGTCCAGCTGTTGAGAAGACGCGCTCCGACCGCACTGATGTCCCAGGGACACTTAGGTACAGCTTCGCAAGGTGGGGGTATTACTGCCAATTTTCCACCACAAAAGCCGGTCGCTGTCAGCTTGCTATGGTCCTTTTCATAACTCAGAATCTCCTGTAACTAGATGCGTGAATGAGTCGAATTCGCCTCTACCACGCCGCGAGACCTCTAGATGCGCGTAAACGCATCTTAACATTGACTTAACATCGAAATAATTCGCCCCAGACGCTCTGTTCGCGTTTGGTGTGAACGCAGCATAAGAGGTCACTTTCGACGTCACTAGGCCTTATAGGCACATAAAATTGCTGGTATTTTCTGCCTAGCTTTCGCAACGCATACTGCACTTTGGGAATTCTTTATTTTCTTTTTCTGTACATCACTCTCACAGTAGAAATTAATATATATCCATATTAGTGCTGTCAAACTAATCCATATATTTGTTGTTAAAATTATTTTCACTTCAGCAGAGGTCACATGGACAGTTTTGTGAGGTCAGCTGTCCCTCTCACTGGGTGGCTCAGAGATGTAAACATTTAGACAGAAGCTCTAGAGTGATTGCATTTGCCACATTTGCTGCAGTACCTCTGCTGGTACAAGAGGGAGAAACATAAGACTGTGATGCATCATCTAGAGGGACGGTTCATCCTGACCTCTTCAGCAATGTTTTTCAAGTCCTAGACTAATGAAATTGAATTTGCATTGTCTTGGTTTCCTAATACATTAAAAGCCCATCTTCAAGGCAGAGAGACCTTGTTCATCATTCCTTGTGCATGCCATTATTATTATAATTTTTTGTATTACCAGTACAGTATGTACATCAATTAGACATCAAGTGAAACAGTGGGTCAGTCGCTCACACACATATGTATGTTTGATCTTCCATCTAATTTACTCTGTTTAATAAGTAGTTTTGTTTGAAATTTATATTTTTTATATTCATATTATTCCTGGTTCAGTACAAACTCAGTCAACAGAATTTGTAGCATAATGTTACAATGATATTAATTTCAGTGTATCCCCATTTTCTTTATTTTATTTTCAAAAATTGAGATGCACTTGCAGTGGAAGTAAAAGGGTTTAAAATTATGGAGGGTTTAAATGCAGAAAAGTAAAGCTTATTATTGTATAGATTAAGTCTTTGTTAAAACCTGTGTATTATATAAGCTGTGAAGTTTTTCTTGTCAATTGTATGGTCATTAATTGACCCAAGAATCATTTACTCACCTTCACTTCATTCCAAACCTGCAAACTTTCTTTATTTTGTGGAATATATATATATGCGTCTCACAAATTTTTGCTTTAAAAAAAATAAAACATAAATAAATAATGATAAAATTTTTTGTGGTTATCAACATTATGCTGCGAGTGCTGTACTTTGAGCTTAACTGGTATTGATTGGTATTATGGGCAAGCATCACTCACATTTTCTTTTTTTTTATTTTACATGAACGTGATCTCACAATGAGTTTAAATTTTTTTTCACATTTGTATAAATTGTATAAGCAGCAACTTACGTGTTTATAAACTGTGCAAAGAAGAACAAAGAAACACTTGTTTTGGTTATTTATTTTTGGCTCCAGTATTCCAGTATGGTTTTCCAGATTCAAAGATCATTTGGCTCTTTTGACCCTTTTCAGCTGCCACAGTAAACAGAGCACATGGATATCTTCAGATCGACACCAAAATAGAAGGGCGATAGGAACTTTCCAACTACCAGTCTGAATAAATATATGCAAAACGTCTGCGCTGTTCCCCTCAAGCCCCTGATTCAAAACACAATGCTTCTGAGAGAGTTTAATATGATTCAGATCGGGCACTGTGTCTTTCCTCTACGTTGAAGACAATGTCAAACAAAGCCTGGCTGCCTGCCTTTGGCCAGACTCAGTAGCCCAAACTGCTTGTGATATATTTGAGGAGGTGTTAAATGCCCCATTTGGGGAATAAGAGAATATTTGGCATTTTTTTCATATATGCCTGCCTATATTTGGGGGCGGGGTTGATTACAAAATAAACAACAAAAATTCGACAGTAAGTCATGGTGAATGCTGTCAATTAAACGTGGGTCAATAGGTTTTAATTATATTGAATTAGTTTGAAGTTTTAAACTTGCTTAAAATAAGTAAAAGAAGTAATATAATAAGTATTAAACTTCAATATGTAACTTTCCTGGTAAAAGCAAGTGCAGATAAAATGCATATATGGACCTTTTTAATGTTAATGTAAGTTTATGTGTTATGAACATAATCGCATATTAATGCACTGTGCTAACACTTACTTTGCACATGGTAGATAATAAAATGGGTGAAAATAATGGCTGGATCATAGTTGGACCGTTTTGGTTGCACTTTATTTTGATAGTCCACTTTAGACATTCTACTATTAACTAAGCAACTTTGCAAGTACATATCAACCTACTCTCATTAGAGTATTAGTAGATTGTTAGGTTAGGGTTAGGAGAATAAGATGACATGTATTTGCGAGGTTAGCAGAATGTCTAAAGTGGACGATCAAACTAAAGTGTCACCCTCTTTTGACTCCAACCATTAAGTAACCACCCAAAAAACATTAGCAACCCCATTCAAATTTGCTGGCTAGCGAGTTTTACACAGGCATACTACATTCATGTTTTCGTCATAAGTTACTGTATGGAGTCCTGTTGAATTTCTGTCATATGAAGACCTTACTTTTGATTTCTTTTTTCTTTTAGGTATGACATCTGCACCTATAAGAACAAACCCTGTGGTACACTCGGTAAGTACCTGAAATATTTCCTAAGACTAAATATACTTTGATTTAAAGAGATAGTTAACCCCAAAATGAAAATGCTCTCATCATTTACTCACCCCCATCCAAACCCATATGAAATTTGTTCATATTTGGAAGACAAATTAAGATATTTATCAAACTCTACAAAATTTTTGTCTCTCCATTGAAAATGTTGACTATTCAACATTCATAAAGATATTATAAAAATAAATCTATATGAATCGAGCGAATCCAAGACCTCCAAATCCTCTAAAAAGACATGATCACTTTATGGTGCGACGAGACAAAAACAAACAAAAAAACATTACAAACAAGGCATTTGTTGCATCCAGTGGGGACATAATTACTGATTATAATGACTTATACTGTCTTTTTACGCGTTGTGTTGCATCACGCCGTGTAAACATAAAACCATGTCTGCATTTGTGATCAGAGAAACGACAAACAACAAGCGCTACTCTGCACTACTCAAAACTCGCATTTGAAACATTAGTGGCAAATCCTTTTAATATGAAAATGCAATTACAGGCTGTGAGTCAGCATTATTTGTCAGAACACCAGCATTGTAGGCTACTCTCCCAGGAAAGAGTCCCCCTCCTCCGTAAAATGTGCTGCACACATCTGAATATTTGGGTTGAACTGTTCTGGAACAGTGTTGTAAATACAACTTAACCACTGATTTCTAGTCGTGTCTTCTTTTAGAAGACCAAACAGTAGTTTCGCTTGCACAACGAAACACACAGCATCTCCACAACATTGCGACGGCAGCATCAATACTACAGCGAGAATAATAGTTACGCCTTCTTTCTTTATGTGAACATTTGGGCTGTGTTATGCAAATTTTCCCATATCGTGACGTAGACATGTGGGGGGTGTTTGAATGAGCCGCTTTAGGAGGGTGTGGACCAGTCTTAACTTTTATAAAGAATATTTTTTTGGATTTGAGACTTTAGTCTTTGCAACTTTAGGGATCTTATTTATTCACGAACATCTTGTAACGCTCCAAAAAGAAATGAAAACTTGAAATTGCATCATATGACCCCTTTGAATTAGGCTTTTATTCACATGTAAGAAGAGCTTGACACGTGAGAACAAACGTCATGGTTCATTGGTGAAGCTCAAACGTGGTGATGTGAAAAGTGAGAACCTCACAGGTTCTCGTGCATTAAACAAATATGCTTGAGCTTCCGTTTATGTTCGCTGACCAGTGTTTATATGTGAATAAAAGCCTAATTTAAATCTGTTCATCATATAACATGATCGTGACACTTCAGAAGACTCAATTCAAATGGATTTATTTCTTGATCTCTTTACAAACTTTTGAAAGTTTTGGCTGAACAGACATTCAGTGGAGGGACCGAAATCTCTCAGATTGCATTAAAAATACCTTCATTTGTTTTAATTTCTTAGGGGTATAGAATGACATGAGGTTGAGTAAATGATGACAGAATTTTAATTTTGGGGTGAACTAACCCTTTAAATGAATGTCACTAAATGGCAAATGCTACATGCTTCGTTTTACTTGTGTACTAAATAATTTGGTGAGATTATTAAAAAAGACTTTACTGTCCTGTCTTTATAGAGCCGTCTGGCTCACGTTGAGCTCAAACATGGCTCAAAGCCTCCTGCCTCTACAGCCGCCGCTGTCTCTTGTTAAATTTCCAAACATTCCCAGTCCTGTCTGCTACGGGACAGAGATGTTTACCCCTCCCCTAGGCAAGCCAAAAGAAGAAAAGGAGCGAAGAAAATTAGACTATACAATGTATAACCGAGAACAACAGATAAAAGAAGAATAAATATGTTTAAAGAAGTCAGGATAACTGAGCAGAAAGCAAACACTGGTGTTTTGTCCCCCTTAAATGGTCTGCAAGCAATGTCAAAGCCTCGTCTTATCTGAACCAGCCCCCTCCAGTGCTCAACCGTATATCTTAGAAGTAATATTGTGACTCCAGGGGTGGTTTGACAGATTGACCGCATTCGTCACATTCCCCGGGTCCCTTTAATTGCCCTGGAATCTTCTCTGCTTCCTTGCTGTCCCCCTCCTCTTTCTCTACCTCATCTCCACTTCAACACCACCCATTCACCTATAGGCACCATCATGATCTCGGGTCAACGTGTTGCCCTCTAGGGGTCAACGGGTAATCGCGGAGCGGAGATAACACCAAAGTGACCCACGGCTTAGGAAAACAAGCCCCACCAATAAGCTTTCTTCCATCCCGTATCTCTTTCCTTTTTTACCCTTCTTGCCTCCAGTTGTTGTCTTATTAGCCTTTGATTTGCATGTCTGCTCTTGTTTGGGCCTCTGGATAAGTAAGATAAAGAGTCCAAAAGTGCTTTGTTGGAGCTCCTCTCTGTATTCCATATTCTTGTGCAATATCTGTAATAATATTTTGCTCACAGGGAGGTCAGGTTTATACCTTTCCAATACTCTTTTTTTATATGATCAACTTTAAAGCAGTAGCTTAGTCTTATGGCATTCCATATCTGTATATTTTTTTCCATGGATCGCGGGTCAGTGACGTGGTCCTGTTTATTTATTTATTTGTTTGTTTGTTTGTCCTGTCTATTAATTTGTACCAAAATTCAATTAATACATCTCTTTAATAATGAGCATTAGTTTGACTTTTTACATTTCTGGAGGGGCGTAGTCGAAAATGTCAAGGTGATAGTTCCAATATTAAAATGAAGGGGGGAAAAGCCTCATTAAAAGAATTCAATTCTTAAGTAGTCTGAAATTATCTTTTATTAATATTTCATAAAAAAAAATTTGAACAAAACTGCCATTATTTGAAAAAACACTGTGTAGTGCGACCAACAATGTCATGTAGTGCAACCAACATGCAGAAAACAATAACAACATAAAAATCATAGTCTATCAAGTTAGTGTATGAGACAAAAAAAGACAAAAAAGCACCATAAGGGTATCATGAACTGAGGCTATAAAACATATGGTATATATGTTCAGTCATATAAGAGGCAAAGACCAGATTTTTAATGTTTCAACGATCAGTTTCCACCATAGCTCTCAAATTTAATATGCGCCAAGTGCATTTTCAACCTTGTATAAAGACACTTAACACTAGGTTTGACTTGACCAAATCTCTTGGATCAATTGGATCTCACATGTCTTGTAATGAAATTTCACAACTGTGAATACAAACATTCTTCAAAATATTTAAATTTATTTGTTCTTGTGCAGCACCTATTTAATAGCACAGAAAGGTGCTTCTAAACTTATCCAAGACTCAGCTGTTGAATTATGGACTTTAAATTAAAGGCTGAGGTCTCTGCATTTGAATTTACAAAGATAAACTTCCCACCACATGTCTGATCTAATCAGAGACCAGAGCAGGCTTCTTGAATCTTGGATGGTCCTCATGCATCTAGCTTTAGGGTTTTGTGTTTTGGTCCTACCGACCACCCACAGGTGTAATGTGGTGAGAATTGTTCTGTTCTCCCAGGCTGGATAGAGGGGAAAAAAGAACTAAGAGACACCTGGATTTTGCAAAAGCCTATTCCACCACTTCATAGCTTCAAGAGAACTCCCTCGCCTTAATAGAAGCAGCTGGCTTTGAGACTGTGAAGACTAAATCTTTGCTCCATCTTATTCTTTGTGAGGAGGAAACATTTGATATTTTTGTAAGACTAATTAAATTACGGCTTTTTTTTTAGGAAAATTTTTATAATTTTATTAAATGTTGGTTTGTTAATATCTTATTGCTTCAGAAAACGTACTCGGTTACTAATGTAACCTCGGTTCTCTCTAGAAGAGTGAACGAGTACTGCGTCTTAGCTAAGACGCTACGGGAATAGTATCTTTTCATGAAACACTGAAGCAAAAAATTATCCTTAATTTTGAATTATTGTAAAGCGCATTTGCAGCAGCACACAGCCATAGGCGAGACGGCTCGCTCGCTCATTGGCTGCTCTGCGGCAACTGCACATGCCTATCGGGCGCAGGCTGATGCAACATCAGACCAATGAGGGCGCTCGCCCCCTCCATGCCACTTCCCGCCGAAACGGGTGTGGCCTAGCCCTATAAAGGGAGCTCGAAAAGGCTGACTCACCTGATTTATTTCATCGCCGAAGCGAACCAGAGTGAATCATACGCACGCCAGAGAACGCAGTACTCGTTCCCTCTTCTAGAGAGAACCGAGGTTATGTTAGTAACGGAGTACGTTCTCTTACGAGAGTTCTCTCACGAGAGTTCTCTCGTACTGCGTCTTAGCTAAGACGCTATGGGAACCCCATGTAAAGCGCCGTGCACGCAGGGATCACACACCAATAAACCTGGAAGCGACGCCCAGGACTTACAGTGCCCAATCACCAGAGGGACTCACAGAGAGTCCTAGAACAGGAGGGGGGGGGGCCCTCCGTCCCATATCTACCAGCGTCCGTAGACGCGGCGATATGACATCACATAATCAAGGCAAGGCCTGACCAATGTGGTAATGTGGGTCTTACGAAATACTGCCCATATAACAGTCGTCAGCGCATAGCGCTTGCGATCTCAGAGTTCCAATCAGGAACCTGATTCAACTATACCGACAGCAGCTTTGCTTGCAGGACGGGAATCTCCAGGTTATAGAACCTGATAAATGTAGACGGCGAGGCCCATCCTGCTGCCATACATATATCCTGTAAGGAGATCCCACTAGACCACGCCCACGACGAGGCAACGCCTCTTGTGGAGTGTGCTCTGACGCACAGTGGGCACTGAAGGCCCCTGGAAGCGTAAGCTAACGCGATGGCGTCAACTATCCATCTGGATAGGCTCTGTCTCGAAACAGCCATTCCCTTGGAATGAACGTCCAAACCGCCAAAAGGGACTGACGGAGGTCTGGGAGGATTCAGCCTCCTAGCTCCTCTAAGGAAGCGGATGACCAAATCGTTCCTTCTTATTGACTGACCGAGCGTTGTCTCAGAAAACGCTGCGATAGCCGCCACATAAACTTTGAGCGTGGAGGGGGCTCTGCCCTTATCCAACAGCTCCTGTAGGAAGGAGAGAACCTCCGTCACCTTACAACTAAGGGGTGAACGTCTCCGAGCTGTGCACCAGCTGGAGAATACTGACCACTTCGAGGCATACAGCCGTCGAGTCGACGGAGCTCTAGCCTGAGAGATGGTATTTAGCACTCCCACTGAGAGATCAGCGGGTAACCGTTGAGCGCCCACACATGGAGGGACCACAACTCCGGTTGAGGGTGCCAAATCGAGCCCCTGGCCTGCGAGAGGAGGTCCCTCCTCAACGGCACTGGCCACGGGGCAGTGTCTGCTAACTGCATCAAATCTGGAAACCATGGTTGGTTCTTCCAAAGTGGTGCTACAAGTAGCACTGAGCATCTCGTTTCCCTCACCTGTTCTATCACCTGCGGAAGGAGGGAGACGGGGGGGAAAGCATAGAGCGGGCAGCACGGCCACCTCTGTGACAGCGCGCTTTCGTTCTTGGAAAAGAACGCGGGGCAGTGAGCGTTTTCGTGGGACGCGAAGAGGTCCACTTCCGCCCTGCCAAATCTCTCCCACAACAGCTGGACTGTCTGTGGGTGTAGAGACCATTCGCCCGTGGGAATGTTGTTTCTGGACAGTCTGTCTGGACCCAGATTCTGTAGCCCAGGCACATGAACTGCTCTCAGCGAGCGCAAGTTGCGCTGAGCCCAAACCAGGAGGCGTTCTGCCAACTTGTACAGGTTTCGGGACCTGAGACCGCCCTGGCGATTTATATAGGACACCACAGACATGTTGTCCGAACGGACTAAGACGTGGTGGCCCTTGATTCGGGGACAAAAGCGCGTCAGCGCGTTCTCTACTGCCAGCATTTCCAGACAGTTGATATGTTGGAGCTTTTCCCGTTCTGACCACAGGCCAAAGAACGGTCTGCCCTCGTGCAGCGCTCCCCATCCCGAAGTGGAGGCGTCTGTCGACACCATTTTCACTTTCGAGGAAGTCCCCAGGCTTACACCTGATTGGTACCAGTCGTTCGCTGTCCAGGGTTTCAGGGCTGTAACACAGCTCTGATTGACCTTGAGACGCAACTAACCGGATATCCACGCTCCGCGCGGTACCCGCGTTTTCAGCCAGAACTGCAAGGGGCACATGCGGAGCAGGCCCAACTGAAGAACTGGAGATGCTGAGGCCATGAGACCTAGCATCTTCTGAAATTCTCTGAGCGAGAAGGTCGCGCCGCAGCGGAGAGAGCTCGCTGCGCGCTGTGGCGACAGCCGCACCGTCATGGAGCGTGAGTCCAGAGTTTTACCCAAAAACAGTATCGTCTGACTGGGGTTCAGCGAACTCTTCGTCCAGTTGACACTGAGACCGAGTTTCTCGAGGTGATCGAGAAAAATGGCCCCGTGTTCCACGAGCTCTGATCGTGATTGAGGCAGAATCAGCCAGTCGTCCAAATAGTTCAGCACTCGCATGCCTCTTAGTCTGAGAGGAGCGAGCGCTGCGTCCATGCACCTCGTAAACGTACGAGGAGCCGTGGACAAGCCGAACGGCAGGACTGTATACTGGTAGGTCTGGCCCTCGAAGGCGAATCTCAAGTATCGCCTGTGACGTGACGCTATCTGTATTTGAAAATACGCGTCCTTCAGATCCATCGACATGAACCAGTCTCCTCTGCGAATATGGGCGAGGAGTTTCCTGGTCGTAAGCATTTTGAAACTGTGTTTCACCAATGCCTTGTTCAGCTGTCTTAGATCCAGTATGGGCCTGAGACCCCCGTCTTTCTTGGGCACTAGAAAGTATCTGCTGTACAGCCCCCCTTCGCTTTGAGTTTGAGATACAGGCTCCACAGCCCCTTTGCTCAACAGTTTTGATATTTCGGCCCGAAGTAGGTGTGCTACTTCTGTTTTGACTGTAGTTTCGACGCGCGCTAAAAAGCATGGAGGGCGTCGAAAAAACTGTAGCGAGTAGCCTCTCTTTATAATGTCTAGCACCCAATCCGAAACCCCTGGAAGCGCTGACCATGCATCTGCATGAATGGCTAAGGGTTGGATGCAAAACGCGCTCTGTTGGCTGGGCAACGGTGGCACTTCGGTGTGCTGTAACATGGGCGTTATGCCTGTGACGTTTGAGGCGGGGAGCGCGCTGATCACAGCGGGCAGATCGCTCTTCCTCGACCCCGCCACGGTGCTTAACCGAGTGAGAGAGGGCTGAGCGGGTCCTGTGGGATTCGTGCTGTCTGTGAATAACTGTGGGCTGTAAGCGTGCACATCTACTGCTTTTTTACACCAGAAATTACACTCTTTTCGGGAAATATCTGGGTAGCCGTGATAACGGCTTTTGTGTGCAGGCAAGCGGGCAACAGGTGCAGGCTTGCGCGTTGCAGAAAACGCTGAGACAGTCACAATTCCTGGAACTGAAACAGTGGCGAGCTTGGGCGAGAGCTCGGCCACAGCAGAACTCGTACACCGGCGCTTTCCTAGAAGTGCTAGGATGACTTCGGGGCTTCCGGCCTCACCGTAATCCTCTGCCGTGTTTCCCGCGGCGCGGGGCGACGGCTGGTAGAGCGAGAACGGGGTCTCGAGCTGCGTTGCTGACGCTGCTGCGATGAAGCAGCAGGAGGCGGGGGGCGTGGCTGAGAGCTTTGCGGGGCCGGTCTAGCCCGACTGGCTGCAGAACCGGAGCGCTTCGGCAAGAAGTGCTTGAAAGCTTGCGACGCTTTCTGGTCCTCGACGAATCTCTCAACAAACTGGTTGACAGACGATCCGAAGAGGCCAGCGGGAGTCAGCGGGGCGTCGAGGAACGCAGCACGCTCAGACTCTGCCATGTCTGTTAGCGTCAGCCATAGATGTCTCTCAGCCATAGTAGCGGAAGCCATAACCCGTCCCATGCCCTGTGCAGCGGACTTAGTAGCGCGGAGAGAGAGATCCGAAGCACTCCTCAAATCCGCGAGACAGATAGCTTCAGGTCCCATCTCATCCAGCTTACGGAGGAGATCACCCTGGAAAATCTGCAGCGTGGCCATGGTGTGTAACGCAGACGCAGCCTGCCCAGCAGCAGAAAAGATCCGCGCGAGCAGAGATGACGTCATGTGGCAGGCTTTCGATGGCAACGCCGCTTTCGTCCACCGTCCAGCAGAGGGCGGGCAAAGGTGCGTCACTATAGCCTGTTCCACTGGCGGAAGTGACTGGTAGCCTCTGTTTTTAGCATCATCCAGTGTGGAGAATGCTGGCGAAACAGACGAACGAGTTCGCGCCGAGTATGGAGCGTTCCAAGCTTTCGCCACTTCTTCATGAAGCTCAGGAAGAAACGGGGCGGGCTTTGAGCTAGGAGAAGTACGCTCATCCGGAAGAAAGCTACCATCCAGCCGGGAACGAGAGGGGGGCGCTGGTGCAGACCACTCGAGACCGAGGCTCGCCGCGGCCAGCGTGAGCACTCGCATCAGCTCCTTCTCGATATCAGCCCGTCTGCTGGGCTTCTGAGCAGAAGGCGCGAGATCCCCGGAGCTCGCCCAACCCTCACTGCCCGAAGCTAGCAGAGAGCACATGTCCTCTTCCCCCGACGCGGCCCTGAGTTCCACTTCCTTGGAAGATGCGGCAGCAGACAGCGGGCGCTGACCATCGGGAAGCGATGCAGGGGAGGCCGGTGAAGCAGAGAGAACCGGCAAGCTCGGTTGAGCTGGAGACGGTTCCGGAATTCGCTGGGAGCGGCGCTTTTTACGGCGCTGCGTCGCAGCGGGGAATGCAGGCTCGGAGAAGAATGCCAAGCGAGTCCTCAGAGTCACCATCGGCAGTAGCTCGCAGTGAGGGCAGCCGCCGTCAGCGAGCGCGAGCGCTGCATGATCCTCACCCAGGCAGGAGACGCAGATGATGTGACGGTCTCCTTCGCTGAGCGGGGCTCTGCACGAGCCGCACGAGGGCATCTTTAAAAAGACGCAGCTCTTTTACGAGTGTGTGTCGCAGGGCGAACACACACGAGGATACAAAAAGGATATAGGCGCCGGAACGCGCAGCAGGAACGGCAGTGGAAGGCGGCGTAGGCCAGCGGCTTCAGGAATGGCTCGTCCCGCTGAGATGCTATCGACGGCGCTTGCTTCCTCTCGTGATCCAGCGATGTGTGAGCTTCGCTGAAGAGATGAAAAATCAGGTGAGTCAGCCTTTTCGAGCTCCCTTTATAGGACCCGTTTCGGCGGGAAGTGGCATGGAGGGCACGAGCGCCCTCATTGGTCTGATGTTGCATCAGCCTGCGCTCGATAGGCTTGTGCATTTGCCGCAGAGCAGCCAATGAGCGAGCGAGCCGTCTCGCCTCTGGCTGTGTGCTGCTGCAAATGCGCTTTACAATAATTCAAAATTAAGGGTAATTTTTTGCTTCAGTGTTTCGTGAAAAGAGACTTTTCCCGTAGCGTCTTAGCTAAGACGCAGTATGAGAGAACTCTCGTAAGAGAACATAATATATACAGGTACTGATCATATAATAAGAATATCATCAAAAAGTTTATTTATTTCACTAATTCCATTCAAAAAGTGAAACTTGTATATTATATATTTATTCATTACACACAGACTGATATATTTCAAATGTTTATTTATTTTAATTTTGATGGTTAAAACTGACAACTAAGGAAAATCCCAAATTCAGTATCTCAGAAAATTAGAATATAACTTAAGACCAATACAAAGAAAGGATTTTTAGAAATCTTGGCCATCTAAAAAGTATAAAAATAAAAAGTATGAGCATGTAAAGTACAATACTTAGTTGGGGCTCCTTTTGCCTGAATTACTGCAGCAATGCGGCGTGGCATGGAGTCGATCAGTCTGTGGCACTGCTCAGGTGTTATGAGAGCCCAGGTTGCTCTGATAGTGGCCTTCAGCTCTTCTGCATGCTTGGGTCTGGCATATCACATCTTCCTCTTCACAATACCCCACAGATTTTCTATGGGTTAAGGTCATGCAAGTTTGCTGGCCAATTAAGAACAGGGATACCATGGTCCTTAAACCAGGTACTGGTAGCTTTGGCACTGTGTGCTGGTGCCAAGTCCTGTTGGAAAAAGAAATCTGCATCTCCATGAAGTTGGTCAGCAGCGGGAAGCATGAAGTGCTCTAAAACTTCCTGGTATATGGCTGCAGTGACCTTGGCCCTCAGAAAACACAGTGGACCAACACCAGTAGATGACATGGCACCCCAAACCATCACTGACTGTGGAAACTTTACACTGGACCTTAATCAATGTGGATTGTGTGCCTCTCCTCTCTTCCTCCAGACTCTGGGACCCTGATATCCAAAGGAAATGTAACATTTACTTTCATCAGAGAACATAACTGTGGACCAGTCCTTTAGCCCAGGCGAGACGATTCTGACGCTGTCTGTTGTTCAAGAGTGGCTTGACACAAGGAATGCGACAGCTGAAACCCATGTCTTGCATACAACTGTGCATAGTGATTCTTGAAGCACTGACTACAGCAGCAGTCCACTTTTTGTGAATCTCCCCCACATTTTTTAATGGATTTTGTTTCACAATCCTCTCCAGGGTGCGGTTATTCCTATTGCTTGTACACTTTTTTCTACCACATCTTTTACTTACCTTTGCATCTCTATTAATGTGCTTGGACACAGAGCTCTGTGAACAGCCAATCTCTTTTTCAATGACCTTTTGTGTCTTGCCCTCCTTGTGCAAGGTGTCAATGGTTGTCTTTTGGACAGCTGTCAAGTCAGAAGTCTTCCCCATGATTGTGTAGCCTACAGAACTAGACTGAGAGATCATTTAAAGGCGTTGCCGGTGTTTTGAGTTAATTAGCTGATTAGCGTGTGGCACCAGGTGTCTTCAATATTGAACCTTTTCACAATATTCTAATTTTCTGAGATACTGAATTTGGGATTTTCCTTAGTTGTCAGTTATAAACATCAAAATTAAAAGAAATAAACATTTGAAATATATCAGTCTGTGTGTAATGAATGAATATAATAAACAAGTTTCACTTTTTGAATGGAATTAGTGAAATAAACTTTTTGATGATATTCTAATTATATGACCAGCACCTGTAGTGCACATGATACACTGTGAAAAATCTGTAAAAGAAACAAACAACAACAACAAACAACGTACTGTGTTAAAATGAAGGAATTTTGCATAGAGATTTTTTATAGGTGTTTTTTCTGTATTTTAAATTTTGCACTTAATAATATTTTGTTTTATGGTTAACGGAAATGTCCTCATGTGCATTTTGTTTTGATACTTTTGTGCTCCTTTTGCATCCTTTTTTGATGCTTAGAAGCCCCATTTATTGTAAATGCAAGTAAAAGAGCAACCATTCCCTCCAAATTTCTTTTTTTTCTGTTACATAGAAGAAAGTTGTATGAATTCTTATTAATGTATCTAAAAATGTACAGACAATCCCAGAAAAGCACAAAATTAGCACAAAAAAATTCAACATAAAGCAAGAGACTGTGACTTATAAAAAAATTACTCAAATTCATTACAATTTATATAGCTTAATTTTTTTTTCAGAAAATTTTTGTATTTTATGTTTATAGGAGTAACATGTTTTAGGTTATCAACATTATGGTCCAAATCTCTATTAATCTCTAGCCAAACCTCAATTGTTAGTCGATTGTCCATTGTACTTTGCATAATATTGAGTGTTGTTCGTTTAACTTTGTTGCTGTCTATGAGGAGTTTTAAATCCGTCAATTCTTATGTCACATTTCAGTCATCAAGCTGCCTATGTAGGCAGTGTACAGAAAGATTTGTGAAAGTTAAAGAACAAACCTAACAGGTTTAAGAAAATGATTTATTTCACTCTTTTTGCAACTCTGAAAACTTGAATAACTAAAACATCTATATTTTATGGGCACAAAGTGATGAATTCCGAGCTCTGGTTTGAATTACTAAGTGGTTCCTTGTTACCAGATGTAGAATTTATAATTCTAACCCCCTTGTCTAGACATTTTCAAGCTAAAACATCAGTTTTTTTATTTATTTAATCGTCTAGCCGTCAAAGTTGACCCACCCCCATGGTGATTTAAAAAAACATTCGCCTAAACTTTTCACCAGCTTCAAGTTCAGTGGTGTCGAGGTTAATGTGAAGAATCTCATTTTATGGTGGTGACTCAGTGTAGCACTTCTACACCTTGACCTGACCTCTTGTGTGTGTGTGTTTTTGCGTGTCTCTGTGTATGTGTGGCCAGGTTTGGCATCCGTAGCAGGAATGTGTGAGCCAGAGAGGAGCTGTAGTATTACTGAAGATATAGGCCTTGGTTCTGCCTTTACTATTGCACATGAGATCGGACACAAGTAAGTATATTTTCTCTCTCTATTTGTCTCTCTGACCATTTGCATGAATGTGAACATTCACGGTTATGGACATATGTGATAAAATATGATAATATGTTAATTGTTCTTATTTATTGGTGTTTACTAAGGCAGGCATCATTATTACCATTGTTTACTTAGTGGTTTACCCAAAAATGAAAACTAAAACTTGATGAGCTTTTTTTTCTTCTGCTGAACACAAAAGAAGATATTTTGAAGAATGTGGTTAACCAAACAGTTGATGGTAGCCATTGTGATGTCCATAGTATGAAAAAAAAAAACACTATGTAAGTCAGTGGTTATGCAGTCAATGAGTAAGTGATGATGGAATTGTCATTTTTGGATGATCTATCCCTTTAAATCATCTTGTTTATGGTGATTTTAGAAACATTTTTGCCATTTGTATTCATAGAATCAAAGACCCAGGATAGGAAATAATGAAGGGAAAATTATACAAGAATGTAGTAAGCCAGATTCAAACTCTCTTTTCTCGAATGAGCACCAGGACTCAATTTTCTTTTGATATGAAGACAAAAAAGCTTCTTTAAAGAATGGAATTCCTAAAAAACAGTTTGGTGTAATCTTTTGTTATTATTCTCAAGGAAATCGTATTTTAACAAAACCTTTGAAAATATATAAATACAATTTTTAAGAAATTTCCAAGAAAATTTTCAAATTAATTATTTTTTTCTTAGATTTTTTTCCCTTTACTTTATCTTATTTGACACCTGTTTCAGTGCATGTAGTATCTGGTTAAACTGGATTGTGGGTAGCAAGTGAAATAACAGCATGCAAAAGTGGTGCAACTGTTCATTGAATGCACCCCTGAAGGACTTGGACAAAGCCCTCTGTGGTTGAAAAATGGCTAAATATTCTACATGTAATGCTTTCATGTCTCATAATCTATTTGTGACTGGATTGGATTTATTGTGGTCATTACTATATATATACCTCTAGCCAAAATTCAAAGCTTGAACTGCCTGTATGCAGATCTTTAGGCAAATGAAAGTCTGGACAAATTAACCCAATCCTGAAAGCTTATAACCATGATCTAGTTCAAGATGAAGTTCAGCGTGATGGCAGTTTCCTCTATCATGTCTTGTGTCTGCTTCTGTTGTGGAGCAGTTGTAAAAATAGCTCCTTCTTCTTGTAGGGAAGTTTTCTCCTGCGCTGAATTATATTGAGAGTAGAGTGAAATGTCATAAAAGTGTGCCTTAATCTTAATCTGGGAAGTCGTGGCCTAGTGGTTAGAGAGTTTGACTACTAACTTTAAGGTTGTGGGTTTGAGTCTCGGGCCGGCAATACCATGACTTAGGTGCCCTTGAGGCACCGAACCCCAAACTGCTCCCCAGGCGCCGCAGCATTAATGGCTGCCCACTGCTCCGGGTGTGTGTGTGTTCACTGCTGTGTGTGTGCACTTTGGATGGGTTAAATGCAGAGCATGAATTCTGAGTATGGGTCACCATACTTGGCTGTATGTCACCCCACTCACTTAAAAAACACAGAGGAATTGTGTGATATGGTGGGGGGTATGTAAGATACATTAGAGGCTGACTTCTGCTTTTGGAAAGACCCCAGCTGACAACGAAAGCTTCGAGGTCTCTGCGTAAGGTGATCTGACTTTTTCATGCAATATCTAGACAGATATGTAAGGGAACAAAATTTGCATGGCTCAAATTATGTATTTGTGAAGTTGCCAGCAAGGAATGTTGCTAAATGCTTCAGCAGTCTTGTATGCCGATGGCGCATGAGCAGATGAAAGCAGCTTGGAGGAAGGGGGAAAGGCAGGCCAGGTTCATTAAAAGATGACTACCTGATTGAGGTCTGCTCAAACGTGTAATTATTGATTGACAGGCCTGGATCAGGGTGGTGATTACAACTTTCACATTCCTTCAGAGCTCCAGACAGCCTCTGGTCTTTGACCCATCTGTCCTCTTCTCACAGCTGTTACCAAGCCAGAATGAGCCTCTCTTTACATCTTAGCTGAAGGAGATGTCCCCTGCTCCTGATCTTTCAGAGCTGCCCAAGCTTGTTTTCTTGTGTGATGTGATTGACATGATCCATCAAAGCTCATGATCTGCCACTTGTCTCACAGTTTCGGCATGAACCATGATGGGATTGGGAACTCCTGCGGGACCAAAGGTCATGAGACAGCCAAGCTGATGGCGGCCCATATCACAGCCAACACCAACCCCTTCTCCTGGTCAGCCTGCAGCAAGGACTATATTACAAGTTTTTTGGAGTAAGTGAAAATAGCATTTGAAGACTGCTTGCTTTATCTGTAATGTAATCATATATGATAGAATACAATACATTATTCAATTTGTTGGTCTAATTAGCAGTGAGGAAGTCCCACAAAAACCTAGCAGAAGTATGAGTCCAGAATCACTACTTTTCAACCAGATGCAAATTTTAACTATTAACACTTGAAATTGTAACCCTCGTTCTGCGAAAAGCGTTGCATACACTTCATACACTTAACTCCACTCGTAATGTTGGTAGAACTAAATGCAAATCTTACAAAAGTTTTGCAGAGCAAGGTTTAACAACTAGATGGAACCTGTAAAACTTTGGGTACACTTTTTGGTTACACTTTATTTTAAGATGTCCTTGTTACACAAACTTACTATTATAATAACCATTAAGGTCCCACTTTAGGTGGTCTAAACTACTGTGTACTTCAAAAAATAAGTACAATGTACTTATTTTGTTTATATTGTATTGCAAAACACTTTTGCTGCTATTCAGGTGGGATACGGGTAAGGTTATGGACAGGGTTGGAGGTATGGGTAAGTTTGAGGGTGGGTTAAGGTGTAAGGGATGGGTCAACAGTGAAATTATAAATATAAATACAGAAATTAATTACAGATGTAATTACATGCACGTATTTTTTAAATATAAGTACAATGTAAAACATGTATGTACTGAAGGGGCAACTAACGATTATTTTTTCTGTCGACAAATCTAACGATTATTTATTTTTATTTTTTTCGATTAGTCGACTACTCTTAACGATTATTTTTTATTACAATAAATAATTAATCTAATGTTCTTTTTTTGATTAGCTAATGAATCCTTTGGATAACTTTACAAAAAAATATAAGTACAAATTCGAATATAATATTTCAACCTTTATTCATTTTCAACCAATGTGGTTGAAGTTTTTACAGTATACAAAAATAAAGAGGCAAAGAAAATTATTTTACTATGGTAAATATGAGTTTACGATAGGGTTTATAATTAAACCACAGTAGCCACAAATTTACAGTTGTCTGAGACGTCATGAAATGTTCTTTAGCATCACAAACCATAAAGTGTAGTCAGGGTTCTGCTATGGTTTAGCATGGTTTCCAGAGATCTGGAGCTGATTCTGGGTAGCTCGATGGTTTGTGACTGTTGTCTCGCGGCACGCTGTCTTTTAAGGGGCCATTCACATATCGCGTCTTTTGCGCGCTCAAGTTCGTTATTTCCAATGTAGGCGCGCGGTATGCACGCTCATAATGGAAGCGACACGGTCGTGACACGCACACGAAAACAGGTGCATTCGCACCGCATCGAGTTAAAAACATCTCAACTTTTCAGAATGCCGCAATCGCACCGCGGGTCATGTGACAAGAACTAACTAATCAGCTTCATCCTTTCCCGTAACAACGTTGAAAGCTCAGCTAAGACGAGGGAACAGCTGATCATAGCTGTATATGCATTCCCATTTTGAAATAAATTTAGTAGCAGAGCTACTGCAAGCGATTTTTAGTGCTGCAAATCCATTTATCCTTTGCTGAAATTTCTGCGTCTTCATGAAGAGAGCACCTTATGGTTGCTTAGCAACGACAGACGCCCTAGGGGCGCAACTGCCCGAGCGCTTTGGAAAGAAGGAGAAAGCGGCGCAAATAGCGCTTTACACGCGTTTTTAGGCGTGATATTTGAACGCCCCTAATGTGTGTTCGAAACCAGCGCCAACACAGACTTACTTTATTTTTTATTTATCCTTACTTCAGCCACTACGGGTAATCATACCAATAACTTGTAATCTTTACAAGAATATCAGAATCATGCAATGAGCAAGTCTGCATTTATTAGACACTTAATAATATCACATCAGTTTGTACTTTTAGAATCGCCGAATCTAGTGCGGTCGTTCCATCACATCTGCAGCAGAGACCTGAACCAGGAAGTTGGTCAACAGATCACACAGTAACCAGTTAAACCGTAACACCGGAGAGCGCCAGGATGTTTTCCTCTGAGGTGATCGTGCATCGCATTTTTGCTGCCATGGTACACCATATCGGTTTTGCAAAGAGAATAAAAAGTGCCATTTTATTTGTCCTCTGTTTAAAGTATTCCCATACTTTTGATAACAGTGGTCTCTGTTTTTGTGATAGAATGCAACTTTCTCCATTCCCAGTATGCCATTAAGCGAGATGTAAACACGTCGACGCATTTCACGCACGTCGACGTATTTTTGTAGTCGACGTAATCGATGACGTCGACGCGTCGTTGCAGCACTAGTATGTACATAATATGTGCATTGTACTAAATTATTAATTTAAATGCAAGTAAATGGTAGTTAAGGCCACTTAATATAAAGTGGGTCCACAATTAATTATGCACAATTGCATGTAAGTAACCATAAGTCAAACCCAAATCCTAACCCTTACCACGTAGTTAATTAATATTTCTTAGTACTTATATGTACAGTATAATTACATTGTAACAAGTACACCATAAAATAAAGCACACAGAAAGAGTCCAGGAGCGTGACATATTGTCGGGGGGGATTGGGGGGGGGGTCACAGGTGGGAACTTGGGAGGAGGCTTGGGTGCAGGACGGACACCTGGGAGGAGTATGATGAACCGAGTCCAGGGTGGAGACGACGGAGGAAGAAGCCAAGGAGGAAACGGGAATGGCTTGGAGCAGGAGGAGCCAGGTGGGACCCAGACCACAGCCATGACAGCGACCCACAGTGGAGCTGACGGAGAGCAGGTGGCAGAGGAGCCCGAGACAGAGATGGAAAGTGGATGAGCCAGGGAGATGGGGGAGGATCCGAAGAGCCAAGGCAAAGCAGATTGCAGCGATGACTTACAAAAAAGGTGTCGATCCAAAAGTGAGCAGATCCAAAAGCCGTTACAGAGGAGGGATGAAAAGACGAAGGGCCAAGGTGTAGCCGGAGGAGTGGAGTCCCGAGGCGCAGAATAGTAGATGACAGACCAAGGTGGAGCTGGAGGGATGAGGGACTGCCAGGCCATGGTGGAGAGGAGGGAGCTAGGAGCCATGGTGGAGCTGACAGGTCCATGAGGCGAGACTGAGTCCAGGGCGGAGTCAAGGGATACTCCAGTCATTGCGATGCTGGAGGATGGCAGTCCTGTGGAGCTCGCTCCGTGCTGATGGTGGGCTGAAGGCGAGTAGAGGGGCTGCCAAATAACAGCGGTGGAGGAGGCAGGAGCGGGTGGGTGGGGGTGCATTTGTGAGCTACCCGGCTTAACTTTGGACCAGGAGCCCTCTCAGGGCTGGAAGTAGGAACAAGAGCCTTCCCAGGGCTAGATATGGGAACAGGAACTGTCTCTGGGCTAGACATGGGAACAGTAATTTTTCCGGGCTAGACATGGGAACAGGAACTTTTGGGGGGCTAAACTCAGGGACTGGAGCCCTCTTTGGGCTAAACTTGGGGACTGGGGCCCTCTCTGGGCTAAACTCGGGGACTGGACCATGTTCATATGACAGTGCTCTGCACAAGATGTTTAAACTAGCATCGTAGAACACACAGAGCGTGTCGTCCGAGTAGCTGGTTAGAGCAGCGAGGACCAGGAACAGTCTGGTATGGCCCTAGTAAAGAACACAGAGCTGTGGAATATACAAAATAGTCTTTATTATATCCAAGACATAGGGGTAAATCCAACTCAGGAACTAGGAACAAGGAATGACACACAAATACCACATAGTAGACCCGACAAACACAGACTGAACAGCCTCGAACTTAAGTGCACAACTTAATTAGGGAGCAATGAGACACACCTGGAATCAAATGAAACGATTAACATGGGAAAACTAGGTCAGGGCAGGCACATGGAGAGGAAAAAAAAAATAGAAAGATTCCAGGGGCTTGACAGACAAGAGCCAATTGATTTTGCCGAAAACAAATATTTTCACTTTTTCAAATTTTATTGTATTATCTTATTATTTTCATGAGTAAGTTAAGGCTAAATCATTTTTTATTAATGTTTTTAAAAAGAAGCTCTGTAATCTCGCGAGTTGCAAATCTCAAAGTATCGCTTGAGTGGACTCCCTTCTCGTTCTGTTCGCGCTTCAGTCTTCAGTGATTTGCTTAATAAAACAAAATTTATATTCATCTGGGTTTTTTCTTTGCATAGCCTACCAGACACTGTTTATTGTAAATGAAGAAGAAATTATATAGGCTATAAATAATTGAAATGGTGAAAACATGGTATACAAGGTATGTAAAAAATAAAATAGATAAATAAAAATCAGAGCTTGTGGTTTGCTGGTAGATGCCCCCCACCCCCCAGGCAAAAATGTGAAACTCAACCTATGGTTATAACTGTGCATTAGTATCGCCAATAAAAAACGTAATATCTTTCAAAGATCCAATGATTATCGCAATAATGGCAGATATAGTGGCTAATTTTTCCTCAAAAGTGCTCATTGTAGTGTCCAGGTACTGTACATTGTAAATATGACTTTTCTTCTGAATTGATTTATAAAAACCCGTACACCATGACTCAAAGATGTGTAGCAGCACTCCAGGCACATTGGCCTCATCCCAAATGAGGCCCTTAGCACTTTGAGAAAGGGGCGTTTGTGAGCACCCTTCTGAAATCTAAATTGCCAAATGGAACATTTTAACTAACTTTTGGAGTGTTGCAGTTAGTGGATTACTTTAATGGGTTACTCCTTATTTTACTACCTATGCATAATTCCACTTAACAGTTGACTTAATTTTTTTATGACTGCACATATGTGCTGGATTTGAAAAAGAGTCCATGCATGACTAGATGAGAGTGTGGAAGTTGGTCTGTAGGCAGTCATATGCTGGTCTGTGAATTGTTAGCCTAACGTAAAACGAAAGAAAATAATAGCAGTTGCTATGGTTGTCAAAAAGTTTTCCTGGTGAATGACCTCATGGAAGAAGATTAACATCACAACCATTGCTGGCATCAGAAGCTTTATCATCGTGTGCCAACTTCCCACACAAACACAAAGAAACGCTGCTCTGTTGGTTTGGGATGAACTCCGTTTGTGTGTATAATCACAAGGTGTCATCTGTGATTTCGGATTGACCTTGAATACTAACCTTCCTTTTTTGGATTTGCTTAGCGCCGAGCAATTCATCAGTAATGGACCTTCACTGGAATCTCAGGTTGATGTAATCTTTGGCAGTGAAACAGCTCTGCTATGATAATGCTAGTCTATTACCGCAACATCCCCATCTAGCAAATTCTCAATGTGTGGATGTATATTTCCTCGCCAGAAACTGCTGTTTAGATTTTGAGTGTGCTTGTTTATACATACAGTAGAAACTTTCAGCAAAGAAAGTGGCTTTTGGAAAAAGTACCTGCTGTTTACTGCTGTCTTTATTACTGTGAAACATTTCGGACAGGATAATTAATGGGCAGATATATATGATAACTTTGAGATCAACATTGGCTATTAAATGTGCTTTTTGACAATTTACAATTAATTGTGTCAGTTTCAAAATCTATAATAATCGTAAACATAGTGGGTGATTGTCACATTGATAAATGAAGGATCCAAAAGCAGAGATGAAAAATAAACAGTCTTTAATGGAATAATCTTAACAAAGGCAGTCTGTCGTATAAGCACACAGAACTGGATCTTGGAATTATGAGCAGACTCCTGTCTGAGGATTAACAAAGCAGGGCTTCCTTGAAGCAGGCAGTAGCAGCACAGGAGTTGAACTCAGTCAGGTGAGCACCGCAGGTTCACTCACTCATCGCTACAGCAGGAAACAGAGACTAGAAGAGAGAGAAGAGACAACCTGACTCATGACAGTACCCCTCCCTCAACGAGCGTCACTAGACGCTCGAAGAAGGGGCCTGGCGGGACCGATAAAAGTCATCAATCAGCGAGCGGTCCAGGACGTCCCAGGCTGGAATCCACCGCCTCTCCTCCGGACCGTACCCCTCCCAATCCACCAGAAACTGGTGGCCACGCCCCCAAGGGCGAACATCGAGGAGCTTGCGGACTCTGTAAATAGAGTCCCCCTCATCAATAGGAGGAGGGGGAAGGACGGGACGAGCGGGAGCACGAATAACGGGCTTAATACAGGACACATGAAAGACCGGGTGAACACGACGCAACTGACCGGTAAATCTTAGTTTAACCGCGACTGGACTGATGACCTTAACGATAGAAAAAGGTCCGACGAAACGAGGCATGAGCTTGCGAGACGTCTCCTGAATAGGGAGATTGCGGGTGGACAACCACACCCTCTGACCGCAAATATATCTGGGAGATCTAATTCTGCGACGATTAGCGGCCCTACGAGTACGCTCCCTGGTCTGACATAAAGCAGCTCTCACCCTCCTCCAGGTACGCTTGCACCTCTGAATGAAAGCCTCGACGGACGGAACTGAAACCAGCGACTCTTGTGCTGAAAAAACAGGCGGCTGGTAAGCGAGACAACTCTCAAACGGGGATAACCCAGTGGCAGACGAAGGAAGAGAATTATGGGCATATTCAGCCCAGGGCAATTGCTCGCACCAAGACGCGGAATTCTGAGCGGTGAGACTACGCAACATGCGACCAAGAATCTGATTGGGCGCAAATGGGACAAGCCGCAACAAACCGACGAATATCGCGCTCACGGGTGGGCCACCAAAACCTCCGACGAATAGCAGCAAGCGTACCTCTAACCCCGGGGTGGGCGACTAATTTAGAAGAGTGACCCCTCCTGAGCGCGGGGTGGTCTCGAGATGTGCGAAAGTGCACGCTTTACCGCTTGTTCCACTCCCCAGACAGCTGTCCCGACCACACAGTGCCGAGGCAAAATCACCTCATTGGTCGAGGAGCCCTCTGAGGAGTCGAACTGCCGAGAAAGAGCGTCAGGTTTGAGATTCTTGGAGCCGGGTCTAAATGAAATAGAAAATCAAAGCGGAGAGTTCAAACGTCTTGCAGAGCGAATGTACTCCAGATTGCGATGATCCGTCCAGACGATGAATGGAACACTCGCTCCCTCTAGCCAGTGTCGCCATTCACCGAGCGCCAGACGGATCGCAAAGAGCTCCCGGTTACCAACGTCGTAGTTGCGCTCCGCGGGCGACAGACGGTGGGAGTAAAAAGCGCACGGATGAACCTTGTCATCCTGGGAAGAGCGTTGCGACAAGACAGCTCCTATCCCAATGTCGGAGGCGTCGACCTCAACAATAAATTGACGTTCAGGATCAGGAGTGATCAGGATGGGTGCGGAGGTAATAAGCCTCTTAAGGTGATCAAACGCATCCTGAGCAGCCTCTGACCAAGCAATTCGAATCTTGGACGAGGTGAGAGCAGTAAGAGGAGCGGCAACCTGACTAAAATTATGAATAAAGCGCCGGTAAAATTTGCAAATCCCAGAAACCTCTGGAGCGCGAGTCGAGACTCAGGAACCGCCCAATCGAGAACTGCCCAGACCTTATCAGGGTCCATACTAATCCCCTCCGCAGACACGACCGAACCGAGAAACGTAACCGACTGCGCATGAAAGACGCACTTCTCAGCCTTAACATAAAGGCGATTCTCTAAAAGACGCTGTAAGACACGACGAACGTGTTGAACATGTACCTGGAGAGATGGAGAGAAAATTAAAATGTCATCCAGGTACACAAACACGAAAACATTTATCATGTCTCTCAAGACATCGTTCACTAACGCTTGAAACACAGAGGGGGCGTTGACCAACCCGAACGGAAGGACCCGATATTCAAAGTGACCGACAGGGGTGTTGAACGCGGTCTTCCACTCGTCCCCCTCTTTGATGCGCACTAAATGGTAGGCGTTGCACAGATCTAACTTAGTAAAGATCTTTGCGCCCTGTATGATCTCGAAAGCCGACGACATAAGGGGCAAGGGATAACGATTCTTGACCGTTATGTCGTTCAGCCCTCGATAATCGATACAAGGACGCAAAGACCCATCCTTCTTTTTGACAAAGAAGAACCCTGCGCCGGCGGGAGACGAAGAGGGAACAATGATTCCCGCATCAAGAGACTCCGTTAGATATTTCTCCAGAGCCTCTCGTTCGGGCGGCGCAAGAGAGTACAGTCTACCGCACGGGGGCGTGGTGCCGGGAAGGAGATCGATCGCGCAATGGTATGGACGGTGAGGCAGTAGAGAAACCGCCCGCAGATCGTGGTACTCCTCCGGGACCCCAGACAAATCATCAGGTTCCTCCTGAAAAACAGAAATAGAAGACACGGGAGTAACAGCAGAAACCAAACAATTAGAATGACAAGATAATTTCCATGAATGAATAGACCCCTTAACCCAATCTATCTGTGGATTATGAAGAATAAGCCAGGGATGTCCTAAAACTATGGGGGTGAAGGGAGATTGAAAAACATAAAAAGAAACAGTCTCCTGACGATTACCGGATACCGTCAAACTAAACGGACTGGTGACACGACGAACTGAGGTGAGCTCTCTACCATCCAGGGCAAAGACAGATGTTACATCAGTGAGATCGATCAGAGGGATCTTGTGTTCACTAGCCCACCTCTCATCTATAAAATTGCCCTCTGCCCCGGAGTCAATAAGCGCGAGTCCAGTAACAGAGTGACCAGCCCAACGAAGAGTAGCAGAAACTGTGGTTCGAGACCTTGACGATGAGGAGATGACAGAAGCGCTCACCAGTACTCCTCCGTCTACTGGCGAGCCTTGGCTTTTAAACCGCAGGCGGAAGCAAAGTGGCCGGCCATACCACAGTATGTGTGTGTGCGCGAGTATGCGTGAGAGAGAAGAGACAACCTGACTCATGACAGTGATAAACATTTCTCAAACATTAGTGAAAAATATTTAGTAAAAACAGAGTCAATTAAAACTTTAATTAGATTTCTGCAGTTTTTGTGTATGTATTCCAAAACAACATTATTTTGTTATTATGTCAACCATCGGCCACCTTGTTTTCGGACAAGTTAATATTGTTTAACTTAAATTTTAGACATAAGATGGATGGTTATTTGTCTATTTTTACTATTTTTTGGAAAGTAATTCCAAATGAATCAAAGCAGCATCAACCGTTGCGTGTCATTGCAGATACAAACTGTGAAGCTTCTCTGTGTTTTGTACTAAATACCAGCCCTCTTCGAACACTGCTTGTCTAATTAGATTTGAAAACCAGACCATAATGTTCTATAATAATATCTATCGGACACCAGGTTAGACCTTGGACAAACTGTGATTTTTTTTTGTAATTTCCTATTCAGCTATTTGTTTTTATGCTGAAAAATTGTAAATAGTTACTCACTAAGTTTCCTCTCTCACTGTAATGAGTTTACCCAAGAAAGTTTTGTTGACAAGTCAAATAAACATGTCCTTTTTAAAGTGACCATTTTTGTCTTTCCTTAAAGAAATAATCAGTCTTTGTTTGTGTATTCCAATACAAGGGCACATATTCAGACTTATCTTTCTCCTCGGCAAGGGGGGATTATTCTATCAAAATACATGAGGAAAAATAGAAAACTAAATGGACGAAACCAAATACAACATTGGTAACCCCCCAGACTAGAGCTTATGTGTTTCTTTCCTTTCTGATGTATTTGGTTTAGTTTGTAATTAGATTAGATTTCCAATATTGTGGAAGGATGCCAGAGATCCCTGTTTCACCTAATGCTTCCTCTTGAATGCATTACAGAAACCAGATCCAAAAGATGTTTTTTTTTAACATCTAAATATATTTTTGAATACCCTTTTGTCAATTTATCGCCCACATTATGCTAATTTATCATATTATGGGTATGGGCTGATTGTCAACCTGTTTCCTATAGTGACTGTTATTCAAGGTTGATTATTTTTCCCCTCAGGTCAGTGTTATATATATACATGGTACATAGTTTGCAATGATATATATTTATATTTTCATATATTCATATTTTCACTTTATTTTCATGACTATGAAAATTGTAGATTCACACTGAAGGCATCAAAACTATGAATTAACACATGTGGAATTATATACATAACAAAAAAGTGTGAAACAACTGAAAATATGTCATATTCTAGGTTCTTCAAAGTAGCCACCTTTTGCTTTGATTACTGCTTTGCACACTCTTGGCATTCTCTTGATGAGCTTCAAGAGGTAGTCACCTGAAATGGTCTTCCAACAGTCTTGAAGGAGTTCCCCGAGAGATGCTTAGCACTTGTTGGACCTTTTGCCTTCTGTCTGCGGTCCAGCTCACCCCTAAACCATCTCGATTGGGTTCAGGTCCGGTGACTGTGGAGGCCAGGTCATCTGGCGCAGCACCCCATCACTCTCCTTCTTGGTCAAATAGCCCTTGATGCCTTCAGTGTGACTCTACAATTTTCATAGTCATGAAAATAAAGAAAACTCTTTGAATGAGAAGGTGTGTCCAAACTTTTGGTCTGTACTGTAAATATATATATATATATATATATATATATATATATATATATATATATATATATATATATATATAGTATACAAAATATTATATAATTAATTTATGTTTATTTATATTTATGATGCAAATTATGATGTTGGGATTTTAGTTTTGTGGCTAAAATTCACACAAATTTAAAAACTTTATGATTTTAATGAGTTAAAGCCCCAGCTCCGTCCTCCAATTTATGAAAACAAATGGATGTAATTTAAGATTTAAAGTCACACCTTCCCATTTTTCCATCTTCAGACCAATAAATATGTGAGTAAGACACCTTGTAGAAAGTGTCTGAAAATGTAATGGCCAGTGGTGGATAAAGCACTTGAAAGCCACACTTAAGTAAAAGTATAGAAATCTTACCAGAAAATTACTTTGCTAGAAGCTAATGTCACCGTTTAGAATTTTAACTTGAGCAAAAGTTTTAAAGAGTGTGATATTTATTGTACTTAAGTATGTATAGTATTTTTTAAATATTAAACTTAATTAAGTATTGAACAATATTCCCCTCATGCCATCTCCAGCTTGAACAGCTAACACAGAAATGACCACCTGTCTTCTGTAATTAATTTCTTAATATCTAATTAATGCCTCTCTCTCAAGTATTATGTAAATAAATATACATATTTTTATTTGTCCAGCTGTATATACAGTAAATAATGCACAAAAATATTCTGTTCCAGATGTATACCACATTATTATTATTTTATTTATAATTTCTTTCCTTAGTCTTAATAATTTAAATGTTCTGTTTTACAACCCGAATTCCGTAAAAGTTGGGACGTTTTTTAAATTTTAATAAAATGAAAACTAAAGGAATTTCAAATCACATGAGCCAATATTTTATTCACAATAGAACATAGATAACGTAGCAAATGTTTAAACTGAGAAATGTTACACTTTTATCCACTTAATTAGCTCATATAAAATTTTATGCCTGCTACAGGTCTCAAAAAAGTTGGCACGGGGGCAACAAATGGCTAAAAAAGCAAGCAGTTTTGAAAAGATTCAGCTGGGAGAACATCTAGTGATTAATTAAGTTAATTGATATCAGGTCTGTAACATGATTATCTATAAAAGCTTTGTCTTAGAGAAGCAGAGTCTCTCAGAAGTAAAGATGGGCAGATGCTCTCCAATCTGTGAAAGACTGCGTAAAAAAATTGTGGAAAACTTTTAAAACAATGTTCCTCAATGTCAAATTGCAAAGGCTTTGCAAATCTCATCATCTACAGTGCATAACATCATCAAAAGATTCAGAGAAACTGGAGAAATCTCTGTGCGTAAGTGTAGTAAGTTCGTGTGGGCAAGGAAGAGGACAAAGGGGTCGGCAGGACTGCTGACGTATTTATTAAACTGAAAATAAATTAAACTTTGCAAACACCAAATGGTGACTCTTATTCTGGCACGTTGTTCCAGCACTTCCGATTTACTCTTTCCGGTTTCGCTTCCGCAGTCCGTCTCTCTCTCGCTTGCTTCCGACTCTCCTGGCGTTTTATACTCTCTCCACGCCAATTACTAGAACCAGAAACAGGTGATGATAATTTTCGCCCAAACCACTCACTTACTGCTCGTCTCCTGATTCTCTCTCCCGCTGCAGACTTTGCTAAACCACGCCCCCCCTGCCACATACCCCCACCGCCCGACTCAGGCCGGGGAGCCATCCGGCCTGCAGCCCCCCCCCCCCCCCCATTTCTGGAGAGGAAGTCGGCCACCGCCATCTGAACACCCGGCCTGTGGATCATCTTGAACTTAAAAGGCTGAAGAGCTAGATACCAACGAGTAATCCGCGCGTTGGTATCCTTCAATGTCAATGTCAATGTCACCTTTATTTATATAGCGCTTTGAACAAAATACATTGCGTCAAAGCAACTGAACAACATTCATTAGGAAAACAGTGTCAATAATGCAAAAATGATAGTAAAAGGCAGTTCATCATTGGATTCAGTTTTGTCATCTCTGTTCAGTTAAATAGTGTCTGTGCATTTACTTGCAATCAAGTCAACGATATCGCTGTAGATGAAGTGTCCCCAACTAAGCAAGCCAGAGGCGACAGCGGCAAGGAACCGAAACTCCATTGGTGACAGAATGGAGAAAAAAACCTTGGGAGAAACCAGGCTCAGTTGGGGGGCCAGTTCTCCTCTGACCAGACGAAACCAGTAGTTCAATTCCAGGCTGCAGCAAAGTCAGATTGTGCAGAAGAATCATCTGTTTCCTGTGGTCTTGTCCTGGTGCTCCTCTGAGACAAGGTATCTGTATCTGGGGCTCTAGTTGTCCTGGTCTCCACTGTCTTTCAGGGATGTAGAGGTCCTTTCTAGGTGCTGATCCAGCATCTGGTCTGGATACGTACTGGATCCGGGTGACTGCAGTGACCCTCTGATCTGGACACAGACTGGATCTGGTGGCCACGGTGACCTCGGAACAAGAGAGAAACAGACAAATATTAGCGTAGATGCCATTCTTCTAATGATGTAGCAAGTACATAGGGTGTTATGGGAAGTGTTTCCGGTTCCGGTTTACCTAATTAATGCAGCCTAAAAATCCTTTAACGGATTTGGATAATAAAAGCATATTAGTATGTTATGTGTATGCCAGGTTAAAGAGATGGGTCTTTAATCTAGATTTAAACTGCAAGAGTGTGTCTGCCTCCCGAACAATGTTAGGTAGGTTATTCCAGAGTTTGGGCGCCAAATAGGAAAAGGATCTGCCGCCTGCAGTTGATTTTGATATTCTAGGTATTATCAAATTGCCTGAGTTTTGAGAACGTAGCGGACGTAGAGGATTATAATGTAAAAGGAGCTCATTCAAATACTGAGGTGCTAAACCATTCAGGGCTTTATAAGTAATAAGCAATATTTTAAAATCTATGCGATGCTTGATAGGGAGCCAGTGCAGTGTTGACAGGACCGGGCTAATATGGTCATACTTCCTGGTTCTAGTAAGAACTCTTGCTGCTGCATTTTGGACTAGCTGTAGTTTGTTTACTAAGCGTGCAGAACAACCACCCAATAAAGCATTACAATAGTCTATCCTTGAGGTCATAAATGCATGGATTAACATTTCTGCATTTGACATTGAGAGCATAGGCCGTAATTTAGATATATTTTTGAGATGGAAAAATGCAGTTTTACAAATGCTAGAAACGTGGCTTTCTAAGGAAAGATTGCGATCAAATAGCACACCTAGGTTCCTAACTGATGACGAAGAATTGACAGAGCAACCATCAAGTCTTAGACAGTGTTCTAGGTTATTACAAGCAGAGTTTTTAGGTCCTATAATTAACACCTCTGTTTTTTCAGAATTAAGCAGTAAGAACTTACTCGTCATCCAGTTTTTTATATCGACTATGCTATCCATTAGTTTTTCAAATTGGTGTGTTTCACCGGGCTGCGAAGAAATATAGAGCTGAGTATCATCAGCATAACAGTGAAAGCTAACACCATGTTTCCTGATGATATCTCCCAAGGGTAACATATAAAGCGTGAAGAGTAGCGGCCCTAGTACTGAGCCTTGAGGTACTCCATACTGCACTTGTGATAGATAGGATACATCTTCATTCACTGCTACGAACTGATGGCGGTTATATAAGCAGGGTTCTAAATTAACACCCGCCAACCCGCCAAATGCGGGTTAAAATTAATTTTGGCGGGTGTTAATTAAAACTTACTAGCCAGTTTGGCTGGTGATCCATGGCATGAGGCTCTGTTCTCGGTCATTTATCCCCCTGGCAGCACTTCCTACATTTCCCATGAACACTGTGCTGTAATGCTACGTGATGACGTTTCATATGCCCATTGGCTGCACGCAGTTTGCAGTTAAACCAGCGCGAAAAAACATGGAAACGAATAGAGCGTCTATCAGAAAACACAAGGAAGAAGAACGAATGGAGCCAGAGCAGGGAACATAGACTGAAAGAGGAGGGAGTTAGCTATTAAAGAAAAAGATTAAGATTAAACTAAATGCGGCGGTGGTTGGGACAGATTTCTGGGGGCGAAAATTAAGAGGAACGAGGCAGGGGATGAGGATATTACGGAGCCCCGCACGTCATCTGTAGGAGAAAAAACAATCAATCCGTGGCGACGGTTTTGCAATCCGTCCCCTCAGTTTATAAACCGTATTCACGAATTCATAAACAGTTCCTTCGGTTTAACAAACCGTGCCCACGAATTTCCAATCCGTGCGCTCAGATTTTGTAAACCGCACCCTCGGTTTTTTAATCTGTACCCACGAATTCATAACCTGCGCGCACACTTTCGCAATCCGTTCCCATGGATTTGTAAACCGTATTCACAGATTCATGCAGCAAGCTCCTACGTGTTAACATACAGTTTTAATGAATATTATTATGTGGAATGGGTCTACAGCAAAGTGTCTTAAGTGATTCTCTATCAAGTGTAGTACGAGGTGGAATACAAAGATTTAATAAGAAAGATGTGCATCAAAATCTTGTTAAATTTGTGATAATCTTATAATAGCACTTGATTATTATTGTACAATAAACCTGCCATTGTGACTGACTCTGGAGTAATTATTTTTCCTCTTTTGTAAGTTGTTTTGGATAAAAGATTCTTATGCATAACCTGTATAATAATATATAATAATGATAAAAATAAAAAGAAAGTTATTTTTATAATTTTAATTTGTAGGCTAAATAAATGATTACAAGACAGTAAAAATGTTTGTCATAAAATAATTCATGAATTGCTTTATTTCTAAATAACCTTTGATAGTTTTGGAAATGCTTGTGTACAATTCTTTCTTAACATGAAGACTTATTTTTGTGATTTTATTATACTAAGCTCCATCCACCCCACCCCACCTGCCGGAGCTAGATGCATGCTTCACTGTTAATGTTATTATTATATAATTAGGCCAAAAATAACATTGCATTCAGTTAGAGAGAAAAGGAATGAAAACATAACCGGCATATTATTTGTTTTGTATTGCTTTTTACCCTTATTTTCTTCTTCTTTTTAGCGTTTATTTTTTTGGCCATAAAACACAGGTGGCTGTGTGTTATCCTATTGGTGATTAATGTAAAATAAACGCTAAAAAGAAGACTATTTTGTGAATGCTGATCGTGGTCTCGTTGGATACTATGAAAAATAATGTTTAATAAACAGACATGAATCTTCCGGTGGGGGCAGAGCCACAAATGCGTGTCAGTTTACAAATCCGTGGGAACGGATTGCGAAAGCGTGTGCACGGATTATGAATTCGTGAGTACGGATTCAAAAACTGAGGGTACGGTTTACAAAATCTGAGCGCACGGATTGGGAATTTGTGGGTACGGTTTGTTAATCCGAGGGAACAGTTTATGAATTCGTGAGTACGGTTTATAAACTGAGGGGACGGATTGATTTTTTTCTCCTACAGGTGACGTGCGGGGCTCTGTATTACGGACAGAGAAACAAAGAAAAGAAAATTTAATGCCAAATGGCTGACGGGTCATGAATGGCTTGTGTTTGATCACAAGAATGTCGTAATGCTTTGTCAGGATTGCCGCATGTAAGTTACGGGAAAGAAAAAACAAAACAATTTCGTGGTGGGAACTAATAATTTTAAATTTGATTCAGTTTATATTTTTTTGTATGCATTGTACTTTATATGTGTTTTTCATGCCAACAATGTTAATAAAATGATCAAATGCATTCAGTGGCACTCATAATTTGTTATTTTTACTGAAAAAAAAAATGGCTAGTGGAAATTCTGATTGGCTGGTATCTTTAGAAAGTTACCAGCCACATTGGCTGGTGATCAAAAAAGTTAATTTAGAACCCTGCATATAAGTACGATTTAAACCATGCTAATGCACTTCCACTGATGCCAACAAAGTGTTCAAGTCTATGCAAAAGAATGTTGTGGTCAATTGTGTCAAACGCAGCACTAAGATCCAATAAAACTAATAGAGAGATACACCCACGATCAGATGATAAGAGCAGATCATTTGTAACTCTAAGGAGAGCAGTCTCAGTACTATGATACGGTCTAAATCCTGACTTGAAATCCTCACATATACCATTTTTCTCTAAGAAGGAATATAATTGTGTGGATCATGCGGTGGGCCTTCATGCGGTGGAGCCACTGCAGCGGAGCGTGGTCCGAACAGAGGGTGAACTCCCGTCCCAGGAGATAATAGCGGAGGGTGAGGACGGCCCATCTGATGGCAAGGCACTCTTTTTCGATGGTGCTGTACTTAGCCTCTCTCTTCGAGAGCTTCCGGCTAATGTACAGCACCGGCCGTTCCTCTCCCTCTATCTCCTGGGACAGGACTGCCCCCAGCCCCCTGTCCGACGCGTCTGTCTGCAGCAGAAAAGGGAGAGAAAAATCAGGAGAGTGTAACAACGGCCCGCCACACAGGGCAGCCTTGACCTGAGTAAAGGCCTGCTGACACGGCTCCGTCCACTGGACCGTATCCGGCACCTCCTTTTTAGTGAGGTCAGTCAAAGGGCTGGTGAGGTCCGAATAATTAGGAATAAACCGTCTATAATATCCTGCCAGCCCCAAGAACTGCCTCACCTCCTTTTTGGTCTTGGGACGTGGGCAGGTCGCAATAGCGGCTGTCTTATCAATTTGGGGACGCACCTGCCCATGCCCCAAGTGGAAGCCCAGATACCTTACTTCCACCCGGAAGTAAGGAAATTGGTGTAATCCAAACGGCGTTGTGAAAGCTGTCTTTTCTCTGGACAATGGAGACAAGGGGATCTGCCAATAGCCCTTTGTTAAGTCCAATGTCGAATAAAAGCGAGCCGTGCCTAGCCGATCAAGCAACTCGTCAACCCGCGGCATTGGAATACGCGTCGAATTTCGACACAGCATTCACCTTGCGGTAATCTACACAGAAACGGACTGAGCCGTCCGTTTTCGGAACTAAAACTATCGGGCTCGCCCAGTTGCTATTAGATTCTTCTATTACCTCCATGTCAAGCATAGCGCCTAATTCAGCCTGAACTACTTTTTTCTTGTGGTCAGGTAAATGATACAGCCGGCTGCGAACTACCACGCCCGGCTCGGTCTCGATATGGTGCTGAATCAGGTTAGTACGGCCCGGTAGGGGCGAGAAGACGTCGGCAAACTCTGCCTGCAATTTCGTTAAATCAGTGAGTTGGGACGGCGAGAGGTGATCTCCACCTGGAGCCAGGGCGAGGGATTGTGGTTTGATATTCGCCTCTGGCCCGAGATCATCCTCTCCGCCAATCACCGTTGCCAACATCACTGATTCCGCCTCATTCCATTTTTTAAGGAGATTGAGGTGGTAGATCTGACGGGACCTATTCCTATCGGACCGTATTACCTCATAATCGAGATCTCCGACCTGTCGTGCGACCTCGAACGGTCCCTGCCACTTAGCCATTAATTTGGAGCTCGACGTTGGGAGTAATACAAGTACTTTCTCTCCCGGTGCAAATTTGCGTAACCTAGTTCCCCTGTTATACAGCTGGCTCTGGCGGTCCTGGGCTTGTAACAAATTCTCCATTGATAGCCGCCCCAATGTGTGGAGTTTTGTTCTCAAGTCCAGCACATACTGAATTTCGTTTTTGCCCTGAGATGGTCCCTCCTCCCACGTTTCTCTCAGTACATCGAGCACCCCCCGGGGCTGGCGTCCATAGAGAAGCTCGAAGGGGGAAAACCCCGTGGAGGCTTGCGGGACCTCTCGCACAGCGAATAACAAGGGCTCTAGCCACCTATCCCAATTTTTGGCGTCTTCGTGAACGAACTTACGGATCATGGATTTAAGCGTGCGATTAAATCGTTCGACCAGGCCGTCTGTTTGTGGGTGATAGACGCTAGTTCGAATCGATTTAATGCCCAATAATCCGTACAGTTCGCGTAGCGTAAGTGACATAAATGCCGTGCCCTGATCGGTGAGGATTTCTTTTGGAATCCCCACCCGGGAGATAAGACGAAACAGGGCATCCGCAACACTTTTAGCGGAAATGTTGCGGAGGGCCACCGCTTCAGGATATCGTGTTGCATAATCAACTATGACTAGTGCAAAGCGATTACCTCGTGCCGATCGCTCTAATGGCCCGATGAGGTCCATACCAATTCTCTCGAAGGGGACCTGCATTAAGGGAAGAGGGCGCAAAGGCGCTTTTGGGGCGGCCGGTGGGTTTACCAACTGACATTCCGGACAAGACACGCACCACCTGCGCACGTTGTCATGAATGCCAAAAGAAACGGGCCATGAGGCGATTTAGTGTTGCTGCCTGTCCCAAATGGCCCGCCATAGGATTAGAATGAGCCGCGTGGAAAAGCATTTCCCTGCGGCCCTTTGGAATTAACAATTGGGTTGTATTCAATTTTGTCCGAGCGTCTTGGGTCACTCGATACAACCGGTCTTTTAAAATGGCAAAATATGGATAGGAGAGCGGGAGGGCAGGTTGGAGAGACTGGCCATCGATAGCGCGGACCTGTTGAAACGCATGTTTTAGGGTATCATCCTGAGACTGCTCCAGAGGAAAGTCATCACGCTCCGAGAGAATCAGTCTCCCGATTTCGTTCGGTTCCCCTGAAGCAGAACCCAGCGGTCCTGGCTCAGTTTCCCCCACCTGTACCCGCGCGGTCTCCTTCCGCGCCTTATTTCCCCAAGAGGCATCCGCACATAACGACCCCAATAAAACCGTAAATGCGGGCCAATTCGTTCCCAAGATTATCGGATGCCGGAGGTGGGGACTAACCGCCACCTCCACACTATGCTATTGTCCCCGGAATTGAATTATAATTGGGACAACCGGATACTCCACCACATCCCCATTTACGCACCGCACCTTAACCACGCGGCTTGTATCCAATGCCCCCGGTTGAATCAGGCTTTGATGGATTGAGGTTTGGTTACATCCTGAATCCACCAAGGCCGGATATGTACCCCCCCTTGATACTCACAGGTATTTGGTACTCGCCAGCCTGACCGGGGGTGACCTGTGGGACGTCCGGGACCCGGATCATCGTCCCCACCTCCATCACTGGACACCTGTCCACGACATGCTCCGGGTCCCCGCAACGCCAACAGGCCAGCCCAGACCTACCCGCCGCCCCAGTGGCAGGGAGTGGATTGGAGAATTGGCGCGGAGAGAGTGGAGAAACGGAAGCACTGTCCCCTCTGGCAGGCACAAGCCCCGCCCCCCTGGGCGGGACACGAGGAGGGCCGGGTGGACGGGACCTAGGGAGTGGGACAGGGCGAGAGAGAGAGGGGGGAGAGAGAGAAGGAGAGAGAGAATTAGTAGCTGGGGGTGCGCCGACCCCTGGGCACGCCACCATGTGGTTCTCCGCCAGATGGATGGCCGAGTCCAGCGACGTGGGGCGGTGGCACTGGACCCACTCGGCCGTCTTCTTGGGAAGCCGAGCGATGAACTGCTCCAGCACCACCAGGTCGACGACATGCTCCACGTCGCTTCCCTCGGCTAGTAGCCACTTGCGGCAGGAGTCCCGGAGCTGTTGGGCCATCGCGAAGGGCCGACCGGCCTCGCCCAAGTCCAGGGACCGGAAGCGCTGGCGATGTTTCTCTGGCGACTGGCTGACCCGCTGGATGATGGCCCTCTTCAGGTCGTTGAAGACCAGGAGGTTCGCCACCGGAAGTTGTTGGGCCGCCACCTGGGCCTCGCCGGAGAGCAGGGGAATGAGGCGCACCGGCCACTGCTCGCGGGGCCACCCGCAGGCCTCCGCCGATTTCTCAAACAATTCCGTCCTGGGCCCCCATTTTGTGCAGTGGCAGATGGAAGGGGGCGGTGGGCGGCCCGGCGGCCTCGGCGCGAACCTCGCGATCAACCCAGCTCCGGAACCTCTCGCGGTCCTCCTGCGGGGCCTGAACGATGGCCTGGAATCGTCTTTCCTGATCGGTCCTCAGGTCCAGCAGGGCCTGGTGTTGTTCGCGGTGCAGGACCGCGAGGGAAGCAATAACGTCCGCAAGTGGCGTGGAGGACGGGCTTTGCATGGCGGCGGCGGCGGCGGTCCTACTTCCTTCCCGGGTTTCGGCACCAGTGTAGTAAGTTCGTGTGGGCAAGGAAGAGGACAAAGGGGTCGGCAGGACTGCTGACGTATTTATTAAACTGAAAATAAATTAAACTTTGCAAACACCAAATGGTGACTCTTATTCTGGCACGTTGTTCCAGCACTTCCGATTTACTCTTTCCGGTTTCGCTTCCGGCTTCGCGTCCGCAGTCCGTCTCTCTCTCGCTTGCTTCCGACTCTCCTGGCGTTTTATACTCTCTCCACGCCAATTACTAGAACCAGAAACAGGTGATGATAATTTTCGCCCAAACCACTCACTTACCGCTCGTCTCCTGATTCTCTCTCCCGCTGCAGACTTCGCTAAACCCCGCCCCCCCTGCCACAGTAAGGGACTAGGCCGGAGACCTTTATTGGATGCCCGTGGTCTTCGGGCTCTCAGACGACACTGCATCACTCATCGGCATGATTGTGTCAATGACATTACTAAATGGGCCCAGGAATACTTTCAGAAACCACTGTCGGTAAACACAATCCACCGTGCCATCAGCAGATGCCAACTAAAGCTCTATCATGCAAAAAGGAAGCCATATGTGAACATGGTCCAGAAGTGCCGTCATGTCCTGTGGGCCAAAGCTCATTTAAAATGGACTATTTCAAAGTGGAATAGTGTTTTATGGTCAGACGAGTCCAAATTTGACATTCTTGTTGGAAATCACGGACGCCGTGTCCTCCGGGCTAAAGAGGAGGGAGACCTTCCAGCATGTTATTAGCGTTCAGTTCAAAAGCCAGCATCTCTGATGGTGTGGGGGTGCATAAGTGCATACAGTATGGGCAGCTTGCATGTTTTGGAAGGCTCTGTGAATGCTGAAAGGTATATAAAGGTTTTAGAGCAACATATGCTTCCCTCCAAACAACGTCTATTTCAGGGAAGGCCTTGTTTATTTCAGCAGGACAATGCAAAACCACATACTGCAGGGCTTCGTCGTAGAAGAGTCCGGGTGCTAACCTGGCCTGCCTGCAGTCCAGATCTTTCACCTATAGAGAACATTTGGCGCATCATTAAACGAAAAATACGTCAAAGATGACCACGAACTCTTCAGCAGCTGGAAATCTATATAAGGCAAGAATGGGACCAAATTCCAACAGCAAAACTCCAACAACTCATAGCCTCAATGCCCAGACGTCTTCAAACTGTTTTGAAAAGAAAAGGAGATGCTACACCATGGTAAACATGCCCCGTCCCAACTATTTTGAGACCTGTAGCAGAAATCAAAATTGAAATGAGCTCATTTTGTGCATAAAATTGTAAACTTTATCAGTTTAAACATTTGCTATGTTATCTATGTTCTATTGTGAATAAAATATTGGCTCATGTGATTTGAAAGTCTTTTAGTTTTCATTTTATTAAAATTTAAAAAACGTCCCAACTTTTCCGGAATTCGGATTGTATTATTTAAATGTCTTGTTTGAATGTATGTTTGTACCAAAAGCTCCTAAAACACACACACAACAAATTCCTTGTGTGTTTGTACACACTTGGTGAAAAAAACATTCTGATTCAATTAAATTAATTTACACAGACTGTTCAATGCAGCTCAGTGGGGACACGGATGCATTTAACCAGCTGTTACAAATGCATAAATAATATTTTGTTTTGAACATAAAATGTTGAATATTGTTATTTGAAAAGATTTAAAACATTAACATATACTTGAAATGTGAAATTAAAGCCGCCAGTAGGTGGCAGCAAGTCATTGTTAACTAGCGAGTCATTGATATTTAAATCGATTAATTCAAAAGTTTGATTCATCGAGAAATTACCCATTTGACTATTTTAAAGAATGAGACACTGAATCATTTGCCCCAAAAACTGATTCATTTAATGAGGAAAAACCGTCCTGTGTCTTGCTCAGCGGCACAAAACAGTGCAGTTTGGAACTATGTTTTTTTGGCGAAATACAGCAAAAATGGGTATCTAAAATGTAAATTAATACTAACTTTATTAAACTTGCATAAAATCAAAATTACATTAGTTATCATGCTGATATCTGGAGAAAAAAATGGCACTCTTAGTGTGATTTAGATTAACTATATTAAATGATATAAATATAAAAGACATACAGAGACAATTCTTATCTCGAATCTTGTGGGATTTCTAAATGCATTTTAAAATGCCCCTATTATGCATTTTTGAATATTACGTGGCAGATGGCAGACTTCTACGGGAGACTTCAACCAGACAGTTAAAATAGCATTATGTCACCAAAGTGTGGACTGTGGAGAGGAAGACCGCAAGGGTTTAGGGTGCGATTTGGGACAGGGCCAAATAACTTGACCTGCCCTCAAACACTGTAGCATGCGCTGTAAGTGGTAGACCAATCACAAAGGACTGGGCCATCTGACCAATAAGAGCATATATGTTCAGGAAAGGAGAGGTTTAGAGCGACTGAGGGCCCTAATTTGAAGATCTAAACACATGGTCTAAAGCACATGGTGCAGGTGCATTCAGGTTTGTCTGAATCCACTTTTGCTATAATGACAGGAAAACGGTCGGGTTGTAAAAGGGTTCTCCCTATTCTCTTAATGAGTAATGGGTGTTTTTTGGGCATAACGTGCAATAAACCAATCAGAGTCTCATCTACCATCCCCTTTAAAAGCCAGTTGGGCTCGTGCCATGGTGAGTTCGCTATTTACATGGCGGAATGTAATTTTTCAATTTGAATAATGTTAGTGTGCTGTTGTGCATCCCTGTGTGTGTAATTAGCAAAGTATACCTATAGGTGCATAATATTAACATGCTCTTTAAATAACAGAAAAAATATTTTCAGTTCCTCCAAATAGCAACGCACCAACAATGCACCTGAACACCTCTTTTTTAGACCAGCAAATGCAACTGCTTTTTAAAGAACTCGTCGCAGGACAGGAAAATGAATCTGAGAACTTTGAATGAATCGTTTACGAATCATTGAGAACTGAGGTGAAATTAAATGTATATTATAAGAAAACAAAAGGGTTTTTTGACCTTGCATGCATGTAAACCTGTTGTAAACCTATATTATAAAAACCTTAAAATTGGAATAATGGGGCACTTTAATAGAAATGTATCAGAGTAAAAGTATATATTTTAATAAGACAAAACAGTGGTGTAAAAGTGAAAGTTAACAGAAATATTAAAACTCAAATAAAGTACAGATTCTCATAAAAATACTTAAGTGCTGTAAGTATTATTACTTCGTTACTTTACAACACTGGTAATGGCATACCATCAGAGGGTTAGTGTGTCTTGACTTGTCAGTGTCTTTAGAGGTAATGTTGCTGTTAGCAGCACACGGTAGGGTGGTTGGTTAACATGCTTTAGGTTGTGCGTTCAGTTGCAGCAATCATGCAAATGCCAGTACAGAACCTAGAATAGAGCCGCCTGCTCTCCAGCAGTATGAATGTTACTGTTTATGTTGTTAGCGAGCCCACTATTCCCTCAGAGAGAAAGCAAGCGTGTTCCGCGGCATGCTGCTGGAAAAGCCAGCAGGATAATAATTGGCTGTTGTATTCCAGCGGACAGCAGCGGTGTGGGGCGGACACGTCTCTCAGCCGCTTGCGCACACCAGGGGGGGGGCATCCGTAATGGGGACGCCGAGAATAAAACAAGATCCACTTCTAAACCCAGAATAAACACAGTCCAACAAAACACGCACCGCCTGGCCTCTGCTTTGGCTCTATTTTTTCCACTTTGTTCGCTGCAGACTGAGCAGTGGGCCTTTCTTGAGGCTTTCTTGGGAACGTTCATATTTCTAGCTGACTAAACAGACTAAACACAAGTTTGACTGGACACGTGATCTCCAGTACCTTCTGATTTTTTTTTTTTTTTTTTTGCTCGTTCAGCCTCTTTCGTCATTTTACTGGCTCTTCAAAGGATTCCTTAGGAGCACCTCAGTACCATATAACTCCAAATCTCAGCATTTTTATGGCCACTGTTTGTCAGTCACGCTTCCCTCATTTTGCATTTTGTATTTTCCAGATTCCTCACTTGCTAATTCCCATTAACAATATGCCTTCCCTATTCCTTTGATGTGAGATTTTGTTGCAAGATTTTTTTCTCTTGCTGGACACAACTGAAACCTCTGTAGAGAAGCCAATCCTATTGAAGGTTTGTTTTTTTGACAGCTCAGGTCGGGGAACATGTCTGGACAATGAGCCTCTGAAACGAGACTTCCTGTACCCCACTGTGGCTCCAGGGCAGGTGTACGATGCAGATGAGCAGTGTCGTTTCCAGTATGGCGCCTCCTCCCGTCAGTGCAAATATGGGGTAAGTAGGCTACAACACACTATCATGCTCTGGGAATGTCAGGCTCACATTGCTTGGCTCAGACACCAAGAATTTGGGGCATTTTTGTGTAAAACAAAAAAAAACAGGACAGTTCTGCTTCAACCATGATCATTTTCTTTAAAAAACAGAACTTTAATCATAAAATGTTCATTAAAAGTAAAAAAAAAATTACAAGCTTACAAAAATTATACCTGTTTTCTGACAGGTTTCCTGAAGTCATGCCACTGATTGAGCCAATGTTGTTTAAGTCGGACTCATAACAACCTCACACACCTCAAGAGCCAAAATGAACTATCATCACAACAAACACAGCCATATCTAGGGCCAGGTTTACTAAACAAGGCCTTACACATCGTCCTATGTAATTGTGCAAATACCATTTAATTGGCTACCGCAAACCTTAGTAACTTATGTTATGTGTTTCATTTAAATATTCTCCTCGCATAAATTTTGTGTCTGAAAGAGACACTCCTACAAAAAAACAAAAACCTTTTTCATCAACTAATTTTTTACTGTATGTCTTTAGTAAATCTTGTCAGTAGCTGCTGGTATATCAGTATATTGTTTTTTATTGGTGTATATCGGAATGTAGTGTCAAATATAGGGACAGTATATGTTGCTAGGCAGTTATTTGGGGGGGGGGGATCACTAAATCTGGCAACAAAATTAAGTTGGCAGTGCTGGTTACAGCATTATTTGCATTACTTACAGTTAATGTTTGACAGTTGTTGTTAATAGCCAAATCCATGCCAACAATGGGTGAAGTCTGTTTGTAAGCAGTCTTTGGACTGGATGTATTTTTATGTCTTTGAAACCCTTAATTTAATAGCTGGTTTTGCTGTTTTTGTTTTCATTGTAAAAACACATTACTGACATTTTGAGTTTATTTGAAGAAAACCTTCCAGGTATGTAACCCTACAACATTTCAAAAATGTTTTTTTTTTGTGGTTATAATTTATTTAGGCATTGTTTCAAGAATGTTTTAAGACATTACTGGAATATAACTGAACTGCAACAAAAGCAATGATGTGAAAAGCACTAAATCTTTAATATACATACACATTTTTGTCCTAACCAAGCATACCTTTGCCAGAAACTTCATGACAGGACACAGAGTAATATAACGAACACATCAGGGGTGATCAGATATTAGCTACATTCTTGATGATTTACCTGTGATGTCAGAACCTGCCGTATACTGTATGTACTAAAATCCAAAAGCTGATTTTGATTCAGAAGGCGGTCTAGACATAGAGAGCAAGACAGCTACTCAAAGAACTCTGAGGAGACATAATGCCGGAGGTCAAGCAGTTATTTTTACCACTGACCCAGAGGAGACTTTCCAAAGGACATGATTATTTCAGCAGGCAGCATTTACAAGAAGAGCTTGTACAGCTCCGATGTCCAGAGCAGTGAGGAAAGAAAGAAAATGGCGCTGTGAGTGATTGCTGTGGTGTCTCATTTGGACTTGTAAAGAATATATCGAGTTTAAGTTTTTGTAACACTTGCCCTGATTGTGGAGAACTTTTGGACACTTTGAGAAACTGTCTCAGGTTACGTATGTAACCATAGTTCCCTGAGTAGGGAACGAGACACTGCGTCCTCTAGGGGTTGCTTTGGGGAACAATTCGTCGTGACCCGTGTCTGAAGCATACATTGAAAAAACACCAACTTGTTGGCCGGTGACAGCCTCCGACGTCACTACCGGCGCGACTATAAATAAGCACCGGGAGAGCACGTCATTATCTTCTTCGTCTGAAGCTTGCGTCCGAAGCATGGCAGGGAGCTAGAGGACGCAGTGTCTCGTTCCCTACTCAGGGAACTATGGTTACATACGTAACCTGAGACAGTTCCCTTTCGAGGGATCTTCGAACTGCGTCCTCTAGGGGTTGCTTTGGGGAACAGTATACCCACGCCGCCATGCTGAGGGGAGTGCAGACCAGAATCATGGCGAGCACTAAGTACCAACTCTACCATTTCCATGGGAGTTGCCCCTGGGACGTTTAGACGGCTGTCTGTGACAGTACCCCTTACGGCGAAAAGGCCTAAGCTACATACCCCCATTTCAGAAAGTGTGCAAAGACTTCACATGCACACTTACCATAGCATGGATTTGCAAATACTGTTCTAAGGAGGGGCTCTCGTGGCACTCTGATAGAGCAGCTCATAGATGGAATGTTGCCTCTCAAAACAGTATGATTGAGAGTCATCAACTCGATCTGTGGAAACAATACTGAAGCGCTCTGGGGAAAAAACAGAGAACTCATATGAGAGGAGAACTCCAAGCGCAGAGTAGCACGCTCATAGGCCACCCTTTTTTTGGAAAAAGGGGAGCGCTGCTAAATTATAATGAGAATCACCCAAATAAAAAGCTACATTTTACAAACCTCTGGCGAGGGGAGCATCACCTGAGGCAGCATATAGAAGACTTCATCTACAGCGATATCGTTGACTTGATTGCAAATAAATGCACAGACACTATTTAACTGAACAGAGATGACATAACTGAATCCAATGATGAACTGCCTTTAACAATCATTTTTGCATTATTGACACTGTTTTCCTAATGAATGTTGTTCAGTTGCTTTGATGCAATGTATTTTGTTTAAAGCTCTATAAAAATAAAGGTGACTTTGACTTTGACTTTGACCTGCCACCTACATTTCCCGCTAGATGCGACAGCACCCCTAAGCGGCCAGGAGACCCCTCGGGGTGACCTGGCCGGACATCCATGAAATTCCTTGCAGTGCTGTGCCAGGCCTGATGATCAAGGAGGCTCCCTCAGAAACCTGTGATCTCAGCCGCCTAATACCGGAACATGAAGCCGGATGGCTGGTGCTGGCGAGTGTTTAGTAAACACTGTAACTGAGCACTGCAAAGGAAACTCACAGAGTCTATTAGTAGACATCATCTAGATCATACCCCTTAGGTTCTGCTTACCTCCTCGTGACCCACGATTCCTCTAACCCCTGCCCACAGGTGGGGGAGTAGCGCGAGTTGCGACACTAGCCTTCTGTGCCCGTGTTTGATCCTCAGATCGAGACAGGCCAGGACCCCTATGCTGTTCGGGCTCAGACCTGGACCTTTGTGGAACGAAGGATCTGAAAGCAGCAGAGTGTGCCTTCGTCTCCCTGAACTTCTCAAATCGCCGTCTCAACGGAAATACCAAAAAGCTCAGAAGGCGAAACCTGAGCATCGAGAAGAAAGCATTTTCTTTCCTCCCGAGGTCTGCCAGGTTCATCCACAGATGTCTCTCCGCTGCCATCATGGCCGCCACAGTCCTGCCCATGGCAGAGGTGGCCTGCTTGGTAGCACGGAGAGAGATCCGTGGTGCAGCGCAGCTCAGCTACCTGATCAGAAAAAGGCCCCTGCCTCTATCTAGGTCTCTTAGCAGATCAGTCTGATATGCTTGAAGCACCAGCATTGTGTGAAATAAAGCCACAGCCTGACCTGCTACTGCGTATGCCTTGCCATTTAAGCAAGATGATTTTCTGAAGAGGCTTAGATGGCAAGGAGGGAGATTAAGAGAGGATGTTTCCCCTGCAGAAAGAAAACATTTTCACAGATAAAAATTATTTATAAATTATTTATAAAAAAAATTTCTTTCTACAGGGGGCATTCCCTCATAGCCGCTTTAGCGCATCACCTCGATGTCGGCAGATTACTTTCATGCCGAAACCGATGGATGCGAGAAGAAAACGGCATCTTTCATTTCTTTTTAATCTCTGTATGGAGATCATGCAAAAATAAAAGGCTCAACTGAGGGCTGGAGGGTAATGGTCAAAAGGTAATTTTCTCTCAATAACCTCCAACAGCTCTACATACGCGGGGCAGGAGAATTGAGAAGGCTCAGCCTCAGCTTTTTCACCATCCTCAAATATCTCCTGCTTTTCCTGGGTAAAAACCCAGCAGAACACTAACCTCAGTATCAGAAAATGTTAAAGATATAACATCATCCTCCCAAAGGCTCTCTCTCCCATCCGCCGCCCTTTTTTTTCTAAACCATTCAGACAGATCCACCTGTATTCTCACGAGCTCATTCTCTTCCACGCCTCAGTGCGGACAGGTCCTGAACTGCGGGAAGCAGATGGCTGCCTTTTTTCCCCCCTTTTTTTTCAGAAGAGAGACGAACAAGAGCGGAGCTTTTTCCATTGAAAAAACGCTCACAATGCACGCAGATTGCCTCCTCAAAGACATCGTGTGTGTGCTCTTCACCCAAACAAATGACGCAAAGATCGTGTGTGTCATCAGGTGTCAAATAACGCCGACACGGATGCACACATCGTCTAAACGATTGCTAGTTGTCACCATGATAAACAGAGAAAGATCGCCTTTACCGGTTCTTTCAGATGCACACTTCAAACAAAACAGTCAGTGAAGATGAAGAAGATAATGACGTGCTCTCCCGGTGCTTATTTATAGTCGCGCCGGTAGTGACGTCGGAGGCTGTCGCCGGCTAACAAGTTGGTGTTTTTTCAATGTATGCTTCAGACACGGGTCACGACGAGGTGTTCCCCAAAGCGACCCCTAGAGGACGCAGTTCGAAGTTCCCTCGAAAGGGAACACAGGTTATAGCAATTAGCTAAGATTATTTTCACTTCCTTTGAGGGCTAGAATTGAGGCTGCCAAGTCGCTACTCTCTTGTAGTAGGTCACATGATGCCATAAATGTTTTCGTAATTAAAGATCTTTGTTTTATCAGCACTTGAAACGAGCTCCGCCAAGCACCGTTTGAAGTCAGGCCACATATCTTTCAGAGAAAGCCCACACTTGGTTTGTTCCTTTTCCTGCCGAATCCTCAGAATTTTGGAAATGATAATGATTTTACCCAAAGAATAACAAACTTAAGCAAATAAACTGACACAGGGAGGAAAAAAAAAGGCTTGAACGAAGCCAGGAAAATTAATGATCAATAAGAGAGGGTGCTCTGCTAAGTACGAGTATGTGGCTTTGCTTTCTACACCAAAAAAGAATTAAATTACCCGAGATTACAGAGTTCTTTTGTTTCATTGAGAGATATATCCGACAGTGGATGAACGCATGCCAAAAAGAGAACCCTGTAATTTCTCTCTTAAGCTCATAACTGTGGTATAGATCAGCATGGAAGTCATATAAAGAAAAAATCTTGCATTCCCTTGGCACAAGTTTAATACAGCGTGTAGTGTTAGTGGATTCTGACAATCTTATTCTTTTCTGCCAACCATCTGTTTAATGCATGCCTTTGGAGAATTATAACCACACCATTGGACTAGAGGTTTGAATTTGGTTTGGAAAAAGTGTTACGGAGAGATAAACACACACCCAGGGGGTGGACGAAAATTTTGAAACCTAAAAATATATTAATATCAAAGACCTAATAAGGAGCACAACAGCCTTTTGCCCTTCGATTCTTCCTGGAATGCTGTCCTAAACATCCTGAACCGTGTGGGGTGGAATTTACCCCATTCTTCAAGAAAATTAAAAGGGCTCTTTAGGACAAAGGCAGTACAAATCTATTTCTAAATCTATTTTGCTTCAGATCAGTGGTGTTTAAATCTTGTGACTAGGGAGGATATGAGAGGCATTAGACTTTATCCTGCTGTATATTAAACCATCAATTAATTAGCCGTGTATATGGGGAGATAATCACCATGGAATATGAGAACATCATAAAAAGAAAACGTTTAGTGGCAGTGGAGAGCGCCTAGTATGGTAAAGTGGTCTGAATGATTTCAGTGTCGGGGTCATTTCGAGGCTGGACTTTTCTGATATTTAGGTATAGTTCTTTGTGTTGTTATCTGTACGAGTGAACTTGTGACAACTTCTGTGCTGAGTTTATACATGTTTTGCATCTGATGTCTTAAGACTCACTTGAAGACTTGAACTAATAACTAAAATAAATTAAAATAAAATAAATAAATATCCTTCAAGAAGTCTATTCAGTATAATGGATAAATAAAATAATGTTAAGCAAAATGAAAAAGTCAAAGCCTTCTTGCACTGGATGTGCTGGTTTGGGCCTCATTTATGTCCTCATCTCATATATAATTGGCATGTGATTCATAACCACTTAATAAGGAACTCACATTCATGTAAAGTAGGCTTGTTGACAAGTTTGGGTGAGCACAAGATATTGCACTTTCAGTTTCAATTTCTATATTATATTTACAATTTTGGATAGACAGATAGTGGATGGTTTTTTAAACAAAGTGACTCAGGTAATTCAATAGAAAGAAAACACAAATGAAACAGTGAGTAAAACACAACAATACTGGACAAAGGACTAAAGGAACTCAAGGGCCTAAATACACTGGAATTAATGAGATAATCGACAGGTGAACGGAATGAGTAATTAGACAGAGAAACTAGGTCAGATGACAAAACAAGGAAGACAGAACCAAAGAAAACATGATAAAAACTGAACACAAGTGTTAATAATAATGAAATAATAAACTATATTTAAAAGATATTTCCATCAGAAACCCAAAACAATGACTGAAATGGAAAACTGAGTAAAAAAAAAATACACAGACAAAAAAATTCTTTATATGCTTATTCCATATAGAAATAATTATTCCAGCCCCTAAGTTGCTCTATAAGTTTTAAAAATGTAAAAACTATTTGATAGCAGTAATTACTTAGGTCTTAGTGAATTTGGCCCAATAGTTTTTTTTTTTTTCTTTTGTTGCTAGCCTGCACTTCTAGCTTAAAGCCATCAGTGCAGGGGTCTCGCAGGTCAAGCCTACCCCTCTAACCTTCTCAGCATGGCCATCATGAATGGGCCAGCAGGAAACTTTATTAAAACCAGCCGCAGAGCTGGAGCTTTTGCAATCTGAGAGTGGCAGTTTGCCACTTTATTTAATCTGGATGGGCTGGGCAGCTGAGTCTTATTCAGTAACCTGTGGTAAGTGGTGGTGCTCCCTATCGTAAGTCTTTTTCATGGGGGCACTTCTCTGTCCTGTAAATCCTGTGAAGTTCAGGCTCTAAAGGGACCTGGTGCACTTTAATGGGAAATCTAATGCAGGGTTCTACAAAACTACACTTGTAATATACAGAAAGCTTTATATCTTCCTATGCTCAAACATCAGACCCAGCATGGCTCCTTCAGAGTCACCTATTTATAAGGCTGTTCTAACATATTTAATCTGACCATTTCAACTTCTGTACTAATATATAGTATACAAAATTGTCCCATTTCCAGGTGGGTCAAAGTCTTAAGGAAGAGTCTTATGAAGTGATGTAAATTTGAGGGAATCCAACTGATTCTGAGACATGATGAGCAACAAACTCTGTGTATCTCACACAAAATTCCAGATCACATGAATTCCTATTGAGATGACTGCATTTTGCCTGGGTCATTTCATACAAACTCACCCTTACACATACAGGTGAATCTCAATAAATTAGAATGTTGTGGAAAAGTTCAATTATTTCTGTAATTCAACTCAAATTGTGAAACTCGTGTATTAAATTATTTCAATGCACACAGACTAAAGTAGTTTAAGTCTTTGGTTCTTTTATTGTGATGATTTTGGCTCAAGTTTAACAATAACCCAATCTCAACAAATTAGAATATGGTGACTTGCCAATCAGATAATCAACTGAAAACACCTGCAAAGGTTTCCTGAGCCTTCGAAATGGTCTCTCAGTTTGGTTCACTAGGCTATACAATCATGGGGAAGACTGCTGATCTGACAGTTGTCCAGAAGACAATCATTGACACCCTTCACAAGGAAGGTAAGCCACAAACATTCATTGCCAAAGAAGCTGGCTGTTCACAGAGTGCTTTATCCAAGCATGTTAACTGAAAGTTGAGCGGAAGGAAAAACTGTGGAAGAAAAAGATGCACAACCAACCGAGAGAACTGCAGCCTTATGAGGATTGTCAAGCAAAATTGATTCGAGAATTTGAGTGAACTTCACAAGGAATGCACTGAGGCTGGGGTGAAGGCATCAAGAGCCACACACAGGTGGTCGAGGAATTTGCTGAACCACAGACAATGTCAGAGAAGTCTTACCTGGGCTAAGGAGAAGAAGAACTGGACTGTTGCCCAGTGGTCCAAAGTCCTCTTTTCAAATGAGAGCAAGTTTTGTATTTCATTTGAAAACCAAGGACCTAGAGTGGAGAAGGGTGAAGAAGCTCATAGCCCAAGTTGCTTGAAGTCCAGTGTTAAGATTCCACAGTCTGTGATGATTTGGGGTGCAATGTCATCTGCTGGTGTTGGTCCATTGTGTTTTTTTTTTTTGAAAACCAAAGTCACTGCACCCATTTACCAGGAAATTTTGGTGCACTTCATGCTTCCTTCTGGTGACAAGCTTTTTGAAGATGCTGATTTCATTTTCCAGCAGGATTTGGCACCTGCCCACACTGCCAAAAGCACCAAAAGTTGGTTAAATGACCATGGTGTTGGTGTGCTTGACTGGCCAGCAATCTCACCAGACCTGCACCCCATAGAGAATCTATGGGTTATTGTCAAGAGGAAAATGAGAAACAAGTCCAAAAAATGCAGATGAGCTGAGGGCCACTGTCAAAGAAACCTGGGCTTCCATACCACCTCAGCAGTGCCACAAACTGATCACCTCCATGCCACTCCGAATTGAGCCAGTAATTAAAGCAAAAGGAGCCCTTACCAAGTATTGAGCACTTTCCAGAAGGCCAACAATTTGTTGAGATAGTGAACTGGTGGGATTTTGTTAAATGTGAGCCAAAATCATCACAAATAAAAGAACCAAAGACTTAAACTACTTCACTCTGTATGCATTGGATTTATTTAATACACGAGTTTCACAATTTGAGTTGAATCACTGAAATAAATGAACTTTTACACAACATTCTAATTTATTGAGATCCACCTGTATTTTACCAGGTAACCTGTTCCTGTGTTTATTCAAATATATTCAAATCAAGCAATAGTCAATTGTGGGTAAAAGCAAGTAAAAATCAAAAATTGGAGCTGATGAACTAGTATACAGTAGCCACAGTGTTTACCAGGTCATTTTAGTTGGTTAACTAGTATTACTTTAGTATAGGGACCAGTTCTCACTATTTACTAGTTGCTTATTAGCATACCTATTATTAACATATTGGTTGTTTATTAGTGCTTGTAAAGCATTTATTCTACATGACCATATTCTACATCCCTAATCCTACGCAATACCTAAACTCAACAACTACCTTCAAAAATATTAATGAGCAGCAAATTAGGAGTTTGAAGCAAAAGTCATAGTTAATGGTTTGTTAATAGCAATAATTGGACCTTAAAATAAAGTGTGACCAATTTTGTTTTTCAATAAATCTGGTTCTCTAAAACAGCCTTGTTGGTTGAGTTAAAACACTGGTGAAATTTTGAGTTGAACGCTTACTAAAATTTACTCCATGTATTAATCTCTTTGAAGTTTTAGGTATGCGCTAGCATTTTTAAGATAACGTTTAGCTAACCTTTCAAAAAATTTGCATTTCAAAAAATGAATAGGAAAAAGAAAAATCACCATACATATATCACCATACTTCCCCAAGTTTTCTGAAATGTTCAGTTTGCTCTAAAAGCCAAGTCTTTATATCACTCCAAAAATCTGAAAACACTGTCAACAACCAAAAAATGTATAACTAATTAATAATAATAGCAAAAATATAATATACATGAACAAACCTCTTTGTAAAAACTACAGAATATATATAAAGGAATAAAACAATAAAGTTTGGTGTACATGTATGTAATTGAAATCTACTGACGCAAATAGATAAACTGCATAAAAAAATCTTTTTTCTTCTTCCTCTCTAATCATGCTATGAAAACCAAACAGTTCAAAATAGTTTGACCAGTGTGTGAAAAAACTAGTGGCTTGCCTTAAAATGTACCATCTTTCTTTCAAATTCAAAAAAGATTTTTGGCCAGTGTCTCCTCCACAAATACCACCTGCCACCAACCAGCAATTTGCATGTTCAAAGCAGTAATGTAACTACAGCCTACTGGCTATTAAAAAGAAGAGGATCCTTTCAATTTGCCCCGCCCAAACACCATGTTTCAATGCAGAAACTTATCAATTTCATGTGGTCTGGTAGGCAGGCCTGGAGCCATGGTGAGGTTCACTGGCCACTAACTTTCATGTGTTTAGGGAGAAATGGGTGAATTCACATTATGTTAATATGAAAGACCCACAAGGCAGCATCCAGTGTGCATTATAGACCAACTTACATGGTCACACTATGCTGGTCTTGTGTCCATTTTTTCTGGTCCCACTTGAGAACTGATATTTCTGACCAACTTGCTTTTGCCTTCTTTCCTAGGAAGTGTGTAGAGAGCTCTGGTGCCTTAGCAAAAGTAACCGCTGTGTAACCAACAGTATCCCCGCCGCAGAAGGAACCCTGTGCCAGACCAGCACCATTGAAAAGGGGGTAAGTCCTTGTGCCATGACAGAAAGCTTTATGCAATTAAATGTAGAGGGAAACGGACTCCAGACCGATTTAAGAAGAGAATGGCTGCGGGTATGATGTTTGGTCCTGCTCTCATCGTACCAGATATGGGAATAAGTAAACCTATTCCCAGTGTTCACTCATGCACACAGTGCTTTGGTCATCAGTTCGAATTTCTGCAGGTCCAGGTTAGAGAGACAGTACTAACAAAGATTAGAGTGGCCATTGTCCTCGTTCGTAGGATGGCTCTAGAGAAAGAATGGATGACAACCAAGAGCTGTCGGTCTTTGTTACCATTCACTCACTGGATCTATTTACTGCCAATCTCTTGTGCGATGTCTTGGACAAGCAGCGAGCCCCAGGTTGAGCCGCTAGGTTTTTTTTAGCGGGTGGCATACTTATGTCCGCCCTGGCTGAGTCTGCATCAGAGGAATACGAATGTCAGCCATTTCTCACCCAGCGTGTAATGGAGTGGAGGTCCTGCCAGCTCCAGAGAGGCGAGAAATGGAAAGAAACGGAGTGACCACACATGTTACTTAATGTGCTTTCCACCAGCGGCGCTTATAGTGAATTTGTCACGTCGTTAAGAATGATAAGAATGCACAATGCCAGAAAGCCACCAATTTCAAGGCAGAGTTCAATCTTAATCTGTCACTGAACACTTTCTTCCACTCTTTGTTTAAATGTGAAGTGACAACATGAAATCAAAATTTACTCTATTTACCTTCTTAATAAATGCAGATTTATCACTGTTTTATATTAATAGTTATAGTAATAGTGATATACTAGCCAGTAAACCAACCAATTTTGGTTGCATCCGTATTAGCCAACATTAATTTCCACTGAGCAAATTAACGAAAATATTTGTTGCTTCTTATATCAGTTCCATAATCTACGGACATTATTATTTTAATTTCAACAATTTATGTATTCAAAATTTTTTATGAATTTAAAATACTTTCATAAAATGTTTTTTTTTGTTTAAATTAATATTAATGAAAATTTTAAATGCATAAAATTGTAAAATAACAATTTAATATTTTATTTTGTATATTTTTTTAAGTTCATAACCTGTTGAAAGTCTTGTCAAATTTCTATATTACATTTTAAAATGAATTTTCAACTTTTTAAAAATAAAATAGATTAAAATTAACCAAATATTAAATATTAATTATTTTATTTATTGTACACTATTTATTAGTTATCACCCATGGCATCGTCCATTGAAAAATCTTTATTCGTCGACCATTGTAATATATCAAGGAATTATTCAGCAATAATTTTCAAAAAGAGTTAACTGTTTAAAAGTTTTTTTCTAAAGCAATCTCACATTTCTTAATTATTTTTAAAACTGTAAAATATATAATTATATAATTAACATTTTATTGTCAAGTTTTCACTGAGTATGTTGCAATGTAGTATGGGTCTCTGCAATGCTGCCAGTGCCAGCCCGAGCCTCTTGGGGGCCCTAAGCAGAATTTGATTTGGGGGCCCCCCTCCCACCACTAAGAGTCACCTGTGCTTCAAGATTATTGACACAAATGTCACGCTATAATGTTACATTATAAATGAATACAGTTATGTATTAATACAAAATAAATAAATAAAAATCAATACTTAAATAACATACTTTACTCTTAAACTTCTGAATACAAACTGTCACAAAACATGAAATAAATTATTTGCAAATGCAAATGTGCATTAAATTTGCAATCTTTTAAATGAAACCAAAATAGACAAACATTAATATAATAAAAAATATATAATAAAATATATATATATATATATATATATATACATATATATATATATATATATATATACATATATATATATATATATATATATATATATATATATATATATATATATATATATATATAATAAAATATAATAAACAGCTAGGATTCAACAATGACAATTGTACAACAATGACCTCAAAATTGTCCCTTCCTAGCTTTTCAGGAGGCAAAGTCACTGATGACATCAGGACAGCAGGATTGTATTGTTGTGCCCCCCTTCCTCAAATATGATGATGGAAAAAAACACCTACTATAGGGGTGAAAATAGAATTTTAATCAAATAAAAAAGTAAATGAATAAATTGTATTATTTACTAATTACAATTGTAGCTCTCGACATTTACCTATGGCTATAACTTTATTATGACTAATTTATTTCATAGTCTTAAGCATTCAGAAATCATGCAAAAGGAAATTAAGCAGTTTTACTATGATAAGACCATGGTTTATTTTTGTAAGGTTTGTGATATGCCGTTTTTTGTTGAAGAAATTATAAAGGCTGTGTCATCTATAGCAAAAATGTAACAGCAGCAATTACATGGCATTTGGCTCCCTGTGCAGGCATTTGTAATAACATGTACAGAAATTGTTTATTTTGTATGTGCCTACATTATATATTTTAACAGTGTTATTATTAACCAATCATTATTGCCTCATAGTTTTTAATATAATGCATTTTAAGTCATTTTAAAGGCTATTGATGGCTTAGGTCTGTTTTTATAGCAGCAACAACAACAAAAAAAGATTACAGTATATTAATACTTCTTTGTAAGTTATTATTTGAAGTAACAAAACCATGGTTAATTTGCAGTTGCCATGGCTACAAGAACGATGATTTGTGGTGTTATTGATAAAACCATGGGTAATTTTCGTAAGGGAACCTGGAAAAAAAAAGAAAAAAAAACAACTTTAACAGGAATGTGCCTGAAAGTGATAAACGGGCCTCGTTTTTACCTAAATGATTTATTATTTATTTTAATATATATTAAAAAATGTATAAGGTGTGCATTGTAGTTGACACCTGAATGAACACATTACAATTGTTTTATGACTGCAAGTCTTTCTCCTCAAATGCTACTGAGCTTCAAATTTGCCTTTGAGCCCATGTGAAAAGTAGCATAATTTACATATGATTTACAGTTTATTTTAATAAATATTAACCATTATATTCAATTGTGCATTATAGCTGACACCTAGATGAACAATTACAGTTGTTTTTATGACTGTAAGTCATTCTCCTGAAATGCTACTGACGTTAGAAAAGTGTATACCAATATCGCATGTAACTTTAGAGACGGTCCCTAAATTTGAGACTCTCGAACGTCCAACGTCAAGCCAACTATATGTCCTTTTCTTCTTTCTCTTTTCGGCACCAGAGGGATACATCCTTTTTGTGACATGGCTTATCATTTATTACAGTGACGCGCACTTGCGCGCCGGGGCGAATTGTCAATGCACGCCAGGTGTCTGAGTTATCGGTAAATAAGAATTTTCTTGTCTTGAATTATTAATTTATTAGTTCATTATTCATGCATTCATTCATTTATATCACTTGTTTAAGTTATTCAATTGTAAAAAAAAAAAAAAAAAAAATGATTGGGGGGCAGCCGCTTAGTTCGCTTATGCCTCGGGCCGGCCCTGAATGCTGCCTTCGAAGTATGCTAGGCAGCAACATAATTATGCTGCCTACTTTTTAAACAGCCTTTAAAGCATGCATATGATAGACTAAAAATGATGCTGACAGAGGCCACTTACTAGGCTTTACAACAGAGGGTCTGTTAGAGAAGACATTCTTTAAGAGGTTATTTTGGACCCGCCTGCTAGTGTTTTAGCACACTACCCTGATTTCAGACGCTGGTATCTGAGGACACAGCCTTTCCCTTGCCAAGTCTGTGGATGAGTCTGTGGATGAGAAAAAGACACAGAGTCTGAGAACAAGAACAAACATCAGGATCTTTCCAGACACAGAGGGAGAGAGAGAGAGAGAGAGAGAGAGAGAGAGAGAAAGAGCCAGAACTTAACCTACTGACACAGTTCCACAGTGACGACAGTTTCCAGCGTCTCCAATCCCTGTCCTCGCGTCCCCTGGGCTGGATGGACTATGTGTGTTGAGAAGATTCCATGTGACTCTGAAGCATTACAAAGCCTTGAGCCTGTTTTTATTCTGGAGTGGATTCAGATTAGGAACAGTAGCTGAAGACACTGTTTACACAAAACAAGATTTAGCCTGGAGACGTCTCTCAAATGAAAGCTGCTCTTTACTTTGGAGGACATACAGATTACACTGACTGTAATAATGAGCAAGGGAAGGTTCAGTACTACTTTTCTTGAATCCTGTGTATATAATGCATTAACTTTGTCTTGTAATGCACCTCATAATCCATTAAGAATCTAGTTTAAAAGATGTGACAAGTTGTTAGAAATCTACTCGTTGTATTGATGTTGGTTTCATATGAATGTTTTTTTTTTTTTTTAAAGGTTTGAAGCTAATGACCTTAAAAATGACCTTAATAACAATCAATTAAAAATAAATAATAGTTTTTCCTTAAATAGTACATTCAGTGCATATCAGTGTTTTATCTACAAAAAGTTAAAAGTATTTTATTTTTTTATTTTACAAATAAATGTAATTTCCGTTTTGTAGAAAAGCACCACAACATTTTATAACATTGATCTGATATTGTCTTATCATAAAAAGTTTAAATAATCTGATATTTTAAGAAACTTAATAGCCTTATCATGTGAATACAATTGTACAGTATCACTTTTGAATGTATTTTTAAATAAATTAATTGATTTATTCACAAACTTATTAATTTTCACAAACTGTGATTCATTTCCACAATTATTAATATTATAAATCTAACAATATTTTCTATTTTATATGTGCCCATTTATAAAACCCTACTTTGTGTTTTATTACTTTGGCATTAAATGACAGAAAACTAGTAAACGCTGCTGAATGATTATTTTTAATAAAATGGCTGAGGGAGTGACGGCACAATTGACATTCTTTTCACCAGTGTTATCAATCTCTATATATTTTATTCCCCTCTTTTGGAAAAATGAAAAAGAAATGGGACAAATGGGAAAACAAAAATTATATCTGTTATATTTGTTTTCTATTTACTACTATAGAAGTTTAACAAGCTGCTTCTGAGAACCCTAGAAATGTGAAAATAGTCCACAACGTGTCGTATCATTAATGATGTACCAGTTTGAATATAGAAATGCAAATTAAATTCTACAGCAGAAAAGATGATTTTATAAGAACTTTTCCTTTAAAATAGATTTTCTCTATATCTGTGTATTAGTGGTGTTATCAGGGTGAATGTGTGGCGTTTGGGACGTGGCCGCAGAGTGTGGACGGAACCTGGGGACCTTGGACCTCCTGGGGCGAGTGCAGTCGTACCTGCGGCGGCGGCGTCTCCTCATCCATGAGACACTGTGACAGCCCAGCGTAAGTAGGCAAAGTAAGCCAGAACAAAACTGAACAGGTCCCTATTTAGTCCATCTCACTACAGCTCACACTAGTCTCATTTCTGACTTTCATTTCTGCATAAATATGTGTACAAATCAAAACTGTATTGATTATACAGCATTTTCTAGTACATACTATTAGGGTGCGGTTAAATTTAATATTTCTTCAAAAATATCTCCCAAATAAATTTTTCCCAATTTAGCAATGGCTTTAAGCTAGTAATGTGAGTTTGCCGCACTGGCCAACAGAAACCTACTTGCTTTGAAAGTGAATTCTCTGCGAGTTGCTTCCTTCATCACTACAATATTAACAATAGACAATGAACCAGGTACACTATCTATCATAGTTTAAAAAAATATGATTTTTAATGTTTCTGTAAGAAGTCTCTTATGTTTAGCAAACCCTTATATTTGATCAGATTTACAGAAAAAAACTGCAATAATGTGAAACAAAAATGTGAAAATATATGTATATATTAAGTAAAATATTAAATGTTGAGCTGATGAGAAAACCCTTCCTCAAAAGGCATAGCAACCCCAGGCACTGTATTAAAAATGTTTTTAAAGCAATATTTCACCCAAAAATGAAAATTCTGTCATCAACCACTCACCGTCATGTTGTTTCAAACCTGCATTGATTTCCAAAATTTTCCAAAACCATTGATTTCCATTGTATTTTTTCCCATACTGTGAATGTCAATGGCTACCAGCAACTGTTTGGTAAACAACATTCTTCAGAAGATATTCGTTTGTGTACAACAGAAGAAAGAAACTCATGCAGAACAAGTGCAGGGTAACTGATGACAGAATTTTAATTTTTCGGAACTATCCTTTTTTTTAAAGAACCCAAATTCAAGTTTGTCATGCCAAAATAATAGATAGTTAATGGTCCAAAATGTTAATGTTTTTTTTTTTTTTTGCCAGTTTCTCCAAATATTTCATAGGTAGTCGCAGGGGCTCATAATAATTTTGGATGTAGATGGAATTTAGGTTTCATTCCTGGTGGTTGTGGAAATGTCTGTCCTCGCGCTCTCGCTGCAGACAGTGGCGGGAGTGTGGCCGGTGTAATATGTAACACCTGTGTAAGATGATTGGCCCTTAAAACCTGGCTACGCGAGAGAAAGGAAACCCAAGCACTTCAAGCTAAGCTGCCCTGGAAAGCATTCATTAAGTGCGTTCCCCGAGAAAACAGCACAACCAGCTGCTCTCGGGGCCAGACGGCACGGGGGGAGGTGTAGGAAGACAGCCAGAATCACCTAAGCCTTGGCAAACCTCAGTACACTGCCCTCCTGGGTCAAAATAACCTGCGGACAAAAATTGCCAAACAGTTTAGCCGTTCACCGAAAGAGACCTGCATACTGTACATACATCAAGTATTTATAAGACAATGAGAAAAAGTGCATACTGCCCTGCTGGTCATAACAACCTGAACAGACACTGGAGATAGAACAAATGTCTTGAGCTCTCTGTCAAACAAACACAAGTGGAAACTGCTTTTCAAATTTGCCTGTGGCTTGAGGAGTTTTCTGAATGTCCATTTATGGGACTGAAGTCAACCTTGATAACACGATAACACATAGATACTCGAGGGGATTATTAGGGGCCCATAATTAATAATGGGGATTATTGTTTATAGAATTGAAAATCACTGGCCTGAGGGGCGTCTTGCTCTCGAACAATGGAACTCCATGTAAGGCTGAAATGAATTACGCATTAGTTTTAACATGATACAGTATATCAGTGAATTTTGGCTGAAAAGATCCTTTTAGTAGATTCTTTGTAGCAGAGATGCTTTTTTGTGCTTCTACTGGCATAGAGTGGAAATGCATGATTAAATATAGCTGCAACTGTAGATGACAGGCACTAGAAAAACTGTGGCAACATGCATTTAAATATAATAGGACTGCTTCAAAGTCAGTTTTGAGTGCCACACTTCCTCCTACCAGCTGGTGGCGCTATGACCATGAACCACAATTGTCTCATTCATGTGATCAGCCGGCATGAACAAACGTACATCCCCAATTTTATCTACATCAGACAGTGCACTTAGAAGATACAAGACTCTTCCTGATTCTCTTTTTTGCCATAAATTTATACTCTTATCGTGACAACACTGTACAAGATATCAAAATTCACATTAAATCCAAAATGGCCAACTTGGCAAAGCTAATGCTTGTCATTTTGAAAGTTGATGAGAACAACATATGTTTTGAGTTTTGTGACTAGGTAAAACTGACACTAAAGGGGACACTTACAGACATTGTACTACAGTACAATATCCAGGTGAATTCACAATAATGGGTCCCAACACAAAGATGTATTTCTGTCAGGACTACTATCGTCAAAATGATTGTCACTTAGCATACAGTTTAGATTGGCACTGGTTCTGTTCTGGGTAAAAACTCCCTGTCCATGAATGAGCAGGGAGAGTAGCAGTAACCATCCTTAGGGTAAACAGAACAGAACCAAATGCAGATATTTCAATGAATGATATTTAAATTATATTTTTGTGTAACAACATTATTCAAGTTAAAAGGAGTCTGATTCAGGAAATGGAGAATATCAGAACGCCAAGTCCTTACTGTGATGAAAGGAGGAGCTGGGGATGGGAGAGGCTAATGTGCTCCTGAGCAAGTGATAAATCTGCTGAAGAATACTGAATAGACCTTATATAGGAATGCTGTGATAGGTGTTGTATTCCTATAGGTAGACGTGGATCAGCTGAGAGTCAGCCAATGCAAAGTTCTATATGGCAATTAATTAAAATTGGCATATTATAATTAATAGTCCAATTAAATTATGCTATTATTGTGCCAACTAGTGTCGCTTTGTGTAGTGGGTGGGATTTAGGACCAATTATTGAATGACTGTTTACAAACAGGTTTCCCAAAGAATGTCTTGTGACACCGTCCTTTTTTTCACACAAACTAATCAATGCCCTACTAAAGTGTGATTTCAGAATTGCAAGAGATTCTGAAGAAAAAAAAATCTGTTAAAAAGTCAGAATTGCAAGTTATAATAAGTTGAGTCGCATTTTAAAGTTTAATTGGCTTTAGGGCAATAATGTTTAAATAACACAGAGAGTTCATTATACAGTCCAAATCTTTTGTACATAATTGTTTTGAGAAGGGATTTTTTTTTATATATCGCAATTTTGTTTACATCTCACCATTCCGACTTTTTTCTCAGAACTGCTAGAAAAAAAGACTGAATTGTGAGATATAAATTTAGAATTGCAAGAAAAATGTCAGAATTGTGAGAAATAGCACATAAATGTTGAAATTTTAATTTTGAAAAAATGACACACATTACCTTTAAACTGATCTGAGATCAGCACAGAAGAGCAAAGTCAACCCAGATCTGAAAGATGGCTATGATTTTGTGATCCAATGACCTGATCTGATCTTTTGGACACTAAACTTCTGCAGAAGACCTGGAAGTATGTGTTTGAGTGTGAGTGATGGACATGTTGAGATTGAGGTTACTGGACCATTTACTTTACTCTACTCTGCTAAAGCAAATGCAGTACAGATGCTGACCGGTGTTGACTGGAATAGTGTGTGGATGCGTTTTTTACGTAGACTCCCCTTATGATACCTCATGAGTCTTTATTATTCTTTCTCTTTCAGACCGACAGGTGGAGGGAAGTACTGTCTCGGAGAGAGGAAACGCTACAGATCGTGTAACACTGATGTGAGTTACAACTCAGTTTTACAACTTGCAACTTCATCTTGATTTGTTTTTTACTTTTGTGACAATTAGAAACATCCAGTGTTGTTTATTACAATTGAAAAACATTTTTTTTATACAATATATGTATAACAATTATTTAAATTTATTTTAAAATGATTGCTGTCAAAATAAAAGCATTAATGCATACGATTATTTATTTATTTTTTCAGTTTAATGTGTTAAAATTATATAAAGCAATTAATGTGGGGGCAGAGCTAGATTTGGCCACCCCAGTCACAACTGCTGCTTCTGTGTTCGCAGCGCATGCTCTTCAGTTGCATGCACAAATACGGCAGCGCACACTATATATATATATATATATATATATATATATATATATATATATATATATATATATATATATATATCAGTATTTGTTATATGAGTCAGATTTAAGAACATGTCTCTGACATGCAGTTTTTTTCCAAACTGTCCTGGAGCGGCCCAGCACTGACTCCCTCCTCTAACACACCCAATTCAACTCGTCAGCTCATTATTAGAGACTTTAAGAGCTGAAGGGGATCAGAAAAGATAAAGAGTTGTGAGAAAATACGATGCGTGATCTGCATCATGTTCAACAGCGGCAGCATTTAAAACAGCCAAAATAACCTCATAACCAGCTGCTGTGATGTCTGTTAATCAAAAAGCAAAAGAAATGGATTCCTCTGTATTTAATTTAGAATTTAGTGTTTGATAACTTTATTCAATTTCTGTATATTTCCTACTTGCTGAAGGGCACATAAACATGACATTTATTATAATGGGTTTATGTGAAGATTGTTTTAAATTCACAAAATTAGAAGTTATTTTTAATTAGAAGTTAAATTAGAAGTTATTTCATAAAGTCTAATAAATGTTCAAATTGGTAGCTCTCAATTATGCTGTAATGTTGAATGGTTATAGTCAATGGTTAAATATTAGAAAACAATAATTTTAAATAAAAAAAAATTTCTACATTCATTTGATGATTGAATGTGAAATTATTGCAATATAAAAGTATATTTAAAACTTTAATGTTGCAACTATAAAAGTTTAATTGTGCAATTAATCAAAGTTTTTTTCAGAAAAAAATATATGCTATTAATTAGCTATTTGATTTTTATCTTTTGACAGCACTTTTTAAAATGTAATTTACTCCAGTCTTCAGTGTCACATAATCTTTCATAAATCATTCTAATACAGTATGTTGATTTTGTGCTTTTCTTTTTATTATTACAGCTATCAGTCAATTAAAATGTTTTATCTAAATTACACAATGTGGGAATTAATCAACCTAATTTATAGCATATTAATTACCCACAAAAGAAAATACCCATAAAAGATCATTTACAGCCATTATTGTGTTACATGAGAAAACCATGAAATCACAAAAAGTAGCTTTAGAAATTAATATATATATTTTACATTTTTAGGTGAACTATCTAGACATTATTTTTTTTTATTAATATGGATTATTATTATTTTTTTAATGAATATATATAAAATTATATTTTAATGAAATTAACAATGGACGTGATTTCTCTATATAAGAAACTAAAACTGCCAGTATATGGTATTAAAAGCCTTAATGAGTAAGTCATTGAATCGTTCATTCATTCATTTGATTAGATTAAATGGCTGATTGATTGATTGATTGAAGTAAATGGCTTTCTAAATGAACGCGCCATTGAATCATTGGTTCACACATTTCATTCAAAATGCAGATTTATTCAGAAATTGTGTGTTGCTCGGAGATGCACAATAGTTCTTCTGTGGCTTTAATAGATAATATTTGCACTGGTAAAACTAAAAGAAAACACAATATTAAGTTCAGATTTTTTGAACTATTATTGTATGAAATCATTATCACATTTGCACTCGTGCTGTTTGGGACACAAACAGCACTCGTGTGACACTGCACTTGGTGCACATGTGGTATTGCTTAACTCTAGTACACATATGATATATGAGACAAAAACTCATACAGGAGCCTTTTTTCCCCAATATCTTGAATTTTAGGGGCAAATAACTACAATTCTATAGGCTCCATCAATCAGTGAGTTGCTGTTCTGTAACATGTTCATCACCAATCAACTGTATCCACCTTATTTTTTTCCCGTAAGAGCAGGTGCAACCAAATGTAAAAGTAATGTGTCTGGCTTCCGGTCTCATCTGCTTCCAGCAATTTTTAGCTGTACAATACAGCTCATTTTGCTGCTTGATATTGCAAACTGGTGTGTCTTACCATATTATTTTAATGTATTTTCCCATTTGTGAACACACTGGTTTGTAGTGCAAAAAGTTTTACAGTTTATTGCACATTGCTATTATAGCGGCATCCTATAGCCGCTGAGAGGCTAAGCAGCAGGACAACATCAATGACTCGTTCTCATCCGTTTAAAATCTACATACTTTTATTGCCCTGATGTAATATTGTCCATATGCAGATAGAGATTTATTGATACGGTTGAAATACGGTCAACTGAAAGTGAGCGTTCCTGGCTACGCACCCCCTCTCTACACGGTCTAGTCAAAAACAGGAAACACTAGCAGGTAAATACACACCTACCACCATGTGACCAACTACCCGGAAACACCAACTCCAAACACAAAATAAAAGACAAACATTTTCTGCACTTACATACCAGCCCCTGATTATTACACAATAAACCTGTAATAATCACCAACACAATCAAAATACAGACAAGATAAACATGTACATTACATAATTTATACATTAAATCCCCCTTTTTTTCCCTTTTTTTTTTTTTTTTTTATGTAAAAGAATGTCCAGAAAACTCAAATGTTCATTTAGTTCATTAGTTCATCCTTGTAGCTGAGTACAGTTAATGTCCAAGTCCAGTCTGTCAGTAAAGTCAGTCGTCAGTAATGCGATCAAGTCTAAGTCAAAAGTCAAGTCAAAAGGGTCAGTTGAGAGCTCTCAAATGAATGTCACTGTCGTAGTTAGTCCTTAGATTCCTCAGCTTCAAGAAGACGACAAATTTTTGTAATTGGCCTGGTCAAGCATGTACTCATGGTCTTAATTTTAACTTGCCGTGTGAATCCCTTTTTGTCCTCTATTGTGTGAACAATCTTGCCCATGATCCAGGAACTTCTAGGTGCATTATCGTCCACTACCAGTACAACCTCTCCCAACTGATGGTTGTGTGTCTTTACCATCCACTTTTGCCGCTCCTGTAGTAGAGGTAGATATTCACCAATCCATCTTTTCCAAAATAGGTTAGCCAAATATTGAATTTGGCGCCACTGTCGACGGGCATACACATCGTCCTTCTCGAACAATCCAGGTGGTAATGCAAGCTTTGTCTTTAGAAGGAGAAGATGATTAGGTGTTAACGGTTCCAAGTCGTTGGGATCCGATGATGATCTGGTGATGGGTCGATTGTTAAGGATGGATTCTACCTCACATAAGAAGGTATGAAGACCTTCTTCATCCAAACTTTGCCCTCGAAGAATGGAATTCAGTATTTTCTTTATTGATCTGATGAGTCGTTCCCAAATCCCTCCATGGTGTGAGCCGGTAGGAGGATTGAAAATCCATTTTATATTCTTTTGAAGAAGAACATTGTTGATCTGACTCTGGTTCCAGTCTTGAATTGCCTCTTGTAGCTCACGCTCAGCCCCGACAAAATTTGTTCCATTATCTGAACGCATTTCAGTCACTTGTCCTCGTCGAGAAATAAAACGTCTTAGTGCGTGAATGAATGAGTCGGTGTCCAATGATGAGATCATTTCAATGTGAACTGCTCTAATGGCCAAGCAGGTGAAGATGACTCCGTAGCGCTTCAGGGTGGTTCTTCCTCGCTTTACCTCATAAGGGCCAAAACAATCCACTCCAACATGAGTAAAGGGTGGTTTGTCTGGTGACACTCGATCTTGAGGCAAATCAGCCATCTGTTGATGACCTGCAATTCCATTGAACCTTCTGCACACTACACATTTTGATATAACTCTTCTTATAGCTACACTCGCTCCAAGGATCCAATATCGCTGTCGAAGGCTAGCCAACATGAAGTTCCGTCCACTATGTCCCACTTCTTCATGAATTTGTCGCAGAATCAAGGTAGCGATGTGCAAGTCTTTAGCCAATATGATTGGGTGTTTAAAATCTTCAGAAACCAATGCTTTATCAAGACGTCCACCGACCCTGATGATATCAGACTGCAGGATTGGATTAAGACGATAGAGAGGACTATTTCGCTTGACTACTCCATCCTTTCGTAGACTTGTCAGTTCCTCAGGAAATCTATTCCCTTGAGAAAGTCGGATGATTTCCATTTCAGCCTTCTCCAATTCTCCCAAGGAAAGCAAGTCCTTACACACAGTAGACTTGAACTTCTGAATTTCCTCATTAATAGTCATCCCTTGTTGATGTAGATTTGTGCCAGAGAAAGCAAGAGCAGTCTGCAGTCGTTTCCTTTCCTCGCTAAGGTCCATCAAGATTCCTTTCAGACGAAGGATCCATGCTATAGCTTTCTTTAGTCGAATCCAAGAGGAGAAGTAATTAAGGAGACATGATATGGAGTCAGACTCTTTGGCTTCCACCATATTTACCAGAGCATTTCTTTTGATCTCAGGATCATGAGACAATATCACACACCTATTGGTGGGATCCATTGGCCACTCCTCTTGTGGTCGAACAAGAAATGTGGGACCAGAAATCCACATCTCGTTCTTCAAGAATGAATCCACTTTTGCTCCTCTAGAGGCCAGATCTGCTGGATTGCTTGAGGAATTCACGTACCTCCACTGTGCTACGTCAGAAGCCTTCAGAATTTCAGACACTCTATTAGCCACAAAGCACTTAAATCTTGAGGTCTTATTTCGAAGGTATTTGAGTACTGAAGTGCTATCAGTCCAAAACACAGAATCCGTAAAGGGCATCTTGAGTTCTTTCCTCCAAATCTTGTCCATACGATTAGCAAGAGTGGCAGCCGTAAGTTCCAGGCGAGGGATCGTAATGGGTCTTAATGGTGTAACTCTTGCCTTGCTTACCAGAAGAGTAGAATGTGCCAGTTGTTGGTCATTATGAAGCAGCAGATAGGATACCACCCCATATCCTTGCTCACTTGCATCTGAAAAATGATGCATTTGAGCAGATGTTACTTCTCCAAACCCATCAGGTTTTAAACATCTTCTGACCTCAAAACTCTCCAAGCGATGCAGATCATCCAGCCAGTTCATCCAACGTTGAACATACACTGGAGGAATAACGTTGTCCCATCCTATTCCCTCTCTGCACAGATCTTGCAATATCCTCCTGGCAGACAGAATCACAGGTGACAAGAACCCCAGAGGGTCATAGATGGAACTAACCACTGAGAGAATTCCTCTCCTGGTAAGAGGTCTATCCTTCACTACCACTTTGAAATGAAAGGCATCTGATTCCGCACACCATTGCACTCCTAATGCTCTTTCAAGAGGCAAAGTATCATGATCCAAGTCCAAATCCTTTACCTTCTTCTCTCTGTCCTTTTCAGGTATCGTGCCCAATACAGCACGGCGGTTACTCATCCACTTTGTTAAATGAAATCCTCCTCTGGCACACATTCTAGTGAGATCCTTGAACAGCTGCACAGCATCTGTTTCGGAAGGTACAGAAACAAGGCAGTCATCCACATAGAAATTATTGAAAACAACATCCAGTGTCTTGGAGTCAAATAGATCCTTTTGATCCATTGCACATTTCCTCAATGCAAAACTCGAGCAACTTGGTGATGATGTAGCTCCGAATAAATGAACCACCATTCTGTATTCCTCCAGACTGTTGTTTATGTTACCTCCTGGCCACCACAGGAATCTCAAGAAATCACAGTCTTTTGGGTGAACTCTGATTTGATGGAACATAGATTCGATGTCAGCCATCAGGGCAACAGGTTCCAATCTAAATCGTACGAGCACACTCACCAAAGAGCTGGTTAAGTCTGGACCTTGCAGAAGTTTGCTGTTCAGTGATGCACCCTGATAAGAAGCTCCACAATCAAACACAACCCTAATCTTGTGTTTTTTGAGATGATATACACCGTGATGGGGTATATACCACAGGCGTCCATCACACCTCTCCAGCTCAGCCACGGGTACCCTTTCTGCATAACCCTTATGGATGACGTCCTCCATAAAGGTGGTGTAATCTGCATGAAAGGAAGGATTCACTTTAAACCTTCTTTGAAGAGTTAAAGCACGCTGTTCTACAATTCTCCTGTTCATAGGCATGACCACTTCAGTATTTCTGAATGGTAGACTGATGTAATAATGACCATTGCTCAGTCTTGCTGAATGGGACACAAAATCCATAAACTTCTGATCTTCCTTGGACATTCCTGTCAGTTCTTCATGAACAGTCTCTGGAAAATCAGCCTTAAATTGCTGCTTCCACAACTCCTCCAACTTTATTACTGCAATCCTATTCACAGTAACAGGAAGTTGTTCAGCAGGATCATCTCCATTCATACCCACTCCTTTAAGTGGTCCATTAACAGTCCATCCAAGCATGGTCCTTATAGCATAAGGGCCGCTATCCTGACTGCGTATGATCTCCCAAGGCTCCAATGCTTCTGGAACATTAGCTCCAATCAGAAGCTCAATACCAGCATTAATCTTAGGTAAGCAGACATGACTCAAATAAGGCCAACATTCGAGATCTTTCTGTGAAGCAATGTTAGCTGTGGTCACAGGCATGGTCTTTTGGGTGTACAATTCAGGCAATGCACAGTAATCTTCTTGATTCAACCCAGAAACCTCCAGGTCTTTCAGAACATAGCTACCAACTGATTTATCTTGACTCATGGTTCTGAGAAGAATATTAACTCTCTTTCCAGAGAGGTTGAGCTTGTTCATCAAACTTTCCGTACAGAAAGAAGCAGAACTTCCAGAATCAAGAAAGGCATACGTCTTCACCACGCTGTTTCCCTTTTTTGATTTGACACAGACTGGAACGATAGATAATGCACAAGTGTCTTTACCAGCCCCAGTAAAACCATTGGTTTTAAGAGAGACCATGGCACTGCCAACTGCCGGCTTGAATTCGGTTCTCTTCTTATCTGACGTGTCTTCCTTCTCATGAGAATAAATGTGAAGAAGACTTGGGTGTTTCATACTACATATATTACAGATGATTCTCCTTTTACAGTCTCTGCTAATGTGTCCTGTATGCAAGCAGCCAAAGCAAATTCCTCTCGTCATCAAGAAGTTCATCTTTTCTCGGTGACCTTTTCTGGTAAGTTTATTACAAACATCCAGTGCGTGTTCACCACCACAGAAGAGACAGATTTGGTTAGCTGTTATCTTACTGTGTTCTTTTATTTCAGGCATAGTAGTGATAGTGGTAGCAAAACTGCTCCTGGCCTTTGGTGGAATTATTCTGGTGTTCGTCTTCCTACCCCCAGCAGGTACTGCATCCTGAATATTACCAAATACAGGATCAGAGAGAATTTTTGCTTGTCTCTCTATAAAGTCTACAATATCAGGAAAGATGGACTGACGGTGGCATCGCTCCTTTAACTCATATGCAACGACTCTCCATTTGTCTTTGAGTTTGTAAGGAAGCTTTGAGAGTATAACTTGCATGTTAGTGGTAAGATTCAGCTCATTCATATAATGAACATCTTGCATAGCGTTACAGCAACTCCTTAGGAAAAGACCATACTATTGTAGGGCGTTAGCATCTTCAGATTTTATAGCTTTCCATGAAAAGGCCTTTTCCATATATGATGAAGCTATTTTCACCTCATTGCCAAAGTTCTCCTGAAGCAAAGCCTTAGCCTGTAGATAACCTTGTGAAGGGTTCATGTGCTGGCAACTTCTAACAAGTGCTTTCGGCTGTCCTCGTGTATATTGCTCCAGGAAGTGCAGACAATCCCCTGGGTTGTCTGCTTTCTTTTCCACCACCTCCTCAAATGAGCGCATGAACTCATGAAAGCGCAATGGATCTCCATCAAAGTAAGGAATTTCTCTGGGTGGAAGTGAAGACAAATTATGCTGTTTAACCAATAAAGTAGCTATTTCGTTTTGCTTACCAATGAGCTGAAGCATGCTTGTGTGGCTTTTATCATTTTGAAAACTTGATCCATGAGCATATCCAGTATTCTGGTTATCAGAAGATGACCTGTTGGGCAATGTAGATTGTGAAGGTTTCAATTTAGATCTTGTTGAAGGTTGTTGTTGTACTGACTGTGATAGAGAATAATTTGAAATCCCTTGTGTGTTATCAACATGTGAGGTACAAGATGCAGGCAGGGACTCTGATGCTGCTGGCACCCTAACTGAAGGGACAAATGGTTCCACATCAGAATAAAGAGGCTTGGACACATTTCTAACAGATGTATGAGATTCCGAATGTACATCTTGATACACCTTTACTCTGGCCATTGACTCTGCTAATTTGGTTTCCAGCGCCAGTTTTTCTCTCCTTCTCCTCAACTGCTCCTCTTGTTCCTCTAATTCATGTTTCTTTCACAGCATTTGTTGAGAGGCCAATAAAGCAGCCAGTTCTGCCTTAGCCTTAAGACGAGTGGAAGAAATGGAAGATCGGCTTGATCGAGATCCATGAGATGTTGCTTTAGTAGATCTTTTACTGCTTATATTCGAAACACTGTCCATTGGTTGAATTTCATCCCCAGAATCCCTTCCAGCCTGTATGTGCGCATTAGAGAGCTGCATGTTATGTGTTGTCGACACAACTTCAACAGAAGGTGAAATATCAGATACATGAATCCCTTGAGATGGTGCCTCTACTTCCACAATACTAGGTTCATGAGTATCAGAAAGAGCAATGCCGGGATTTGATTTCCCAGTTTCAGTCATCCATTGTTCAACCTCTTCTACAAAGTCGTTATAGTGTTTGGAAATTGAGTCAAACCAGGCATTTTGTTTAGTTTGTTCTTCAGAAGGTAATAGAAGCAGTACACTTTTATGTAACACAGATGCATCATCCATCAGCAATTGTATCGTTTTCAGCATTGAACACACTTGAGACGCATTGTCATCACATTTCATCAAGTCCTTCATGGACACAATCACATTCTTCACTTTATTCACTTTCTCTTGCGATCCTTTTGCAAGGCTTCAATTTTAGCCAGCAGGGCTTTTGCCGTGGGCTTATGCTCTCGTTTGCCGCTATCAGCAGCGTGCTCCATATCCTCAGAGTTCATTCTCCAAGGCAACAAACAACTTGAACTCAGTTCCAAACGGCGCTGTATTCAGCGCGCACTGAGCAAAACAATGAATGAATGAACGTAGAGGCAGCACATAAGAGCCCATCAATATGCAAGAGCAACACCAACCGCGTTCAATACAATGCCAATCCAACTTAACGGCTATATCAGCGTCTTTCACAACTTAAGCGAGTCCAGCCACAATCCATTTAAACCGCTGACATACCTCTTCTTCCGTCTGTATGTGCGTCGCGATCGTTGACCCACTTCACAGTGCGCGTCTGTGACAACATGCGGTGTGCGGGTACAGCCATTTTTTTTAGATCGCGTCCATAATCCAAAGCTGTGAAGTTTTCAGTTGACTAAATATAGCGGCATCCTATAGCCGCTGAGAGGCTAAGCAGCAGGACAACATCAATGACTCGTTCTCATCCGTTTAAAATCTACATACTTTTATTGCCCTGATGTAATATTGTCCATATGCAGATAGAGATTTATTGATACGGTTGAAATACGGTCAACTGAAAGTGAGCGTTCCTGGCTACGCACCCCCTCTCTACACGGTCTAGTCAAAAACAGGAAACACTAGCAGGTAAATACACACCTACCACCATGTGACCAACTACCCGGAAACACCAACTCCAAACACAAAATAAAAGACAAACATTTTCTGCACTTACAGCTATTCTTCTTGTTATCTCCCTACAGTGGCTAATAAACCAAAAGTCTCTCACATTCACAGAAAACAGCTTACTTCTGCATTGAAAAATAATGTGGATGGGTGTGTGTGTTTGATTTGATGTCATACACCGATCGATCTGCACAGCGCTGCTTCAAGACAAACACACATTGTGAAATGTAAGATGATGTAAGTGGGGCAGGGCGACTTCGATAATTGCATTAAAAGTTTCAATGCATTATTTTTTTCATAAATAATACATTTCCATTTTCTA